>NC_092562.1:6547500-7147500 GCF_037975245.1 Apostichopus japonicus | reverse complement strand
ATTCGAATGATCGGTACCGCACATTCGAATGATCGGTACCGCACATTCGATTTATCGGTACCGCACATTCGATGTTTCGGTACCGCACATTCGATTGATCGGCACCGAACATTCGAATGATCGTTACCGCACATTCGAATGATCGGTACCGCACATTCGATTTATCGGTACCGCACATTCGATGTTTCGGTACCGCACATTCGATTTATCTCTACCAGACATTCGATTGATCGGTACAGCACATTAGATTGATCGGTACCGCACAATCGATAGAACGGCACCGCACATTCGATTTATCAGTACCGCACATTCGATTGTTCGGTACCGCACATTCGATTGATCGGTACCGCACATTCGAATGATCGTTACCGCACATTCTATTTATCGGTACCGCACATTAGATTGATCGGTACCGCACATTCGAATGTTCGGTACCGCACTTTCGATTGAGCGGTAACGCACTTTCGATTTATCGGTACCCCACATTCGAATGTTCGGTACCGCACTTTCGATTGAGCGGTACCGCACATTCGAATTATCGGTACCGCACATTCGATTGAGCGGTACCGCACATTCGATTGTTTGGTACCGCACATTCGATTGAGCGGTACCGTACATTCCATTTATCGGTACCGCACATTCCATTTATCTGTACCGCCAATCGATTAATCGATACCGCACATTCGATTTATCGGTACCGCACATTCCATTTATCGGTACCGCACTTGCGTTTTATCGGTACCGCACAATCGATTTATCGGTACCGCACATTCGATTTATCGGTACCGCACATTCAATTGATCGGTACCGCACATTCGAATGATTGGTACCGCACATTCGATTGAGCGGTACCGTACATTCCATTTATCGGTACCGCACATTCCATTTATCTGTACCGCCAATCGATTAATCGATACCGCACATTCGATTTATCGGTACCGCACATTCCATTTATCGGTACCGCACTTGCGTTTTATCGGTACCGCACAATCGATTTATCGGTACCGCACATTCGATTTATCGGTACCGCACATTCAATTGATCGGTACCGCACATTCGAATGATCGGTACCGCACATTCGATTGATCGGTACCGCACATTGAATTGATCGGTACCGCACATTCGATTGATCGGTACAGCACATTCGAATGATCGGTACCGCACATTCGATTTATCGGTACCGCACATTGAATTGATCGGTACCGCACATTCGATTGATCGGTACAGCATATTCGAATGATCGGTACCGCACATTCGATTGATCGGTACCGCACATTCAATTGATCGGTACCGCACATTCGAATGATCGGTCCCGCACATTCCATTGATCGGTACCGCACTTTCGATTCATCGTTACCGCACATTCGATTGTTCGGTACCGCACATTCAATTTATCGGTACCCCACAATCGATTGATCGGTACCGCAATTTCGATTGATCGGCACCGAACATTCGATTGTTCGGTACCTCACATTCGATTGATCGGTACCGCACATTCGATTGTTCGGTACCGTACATTCGAATGATCGGTACCGCACATTCGAATGATCGGTACCGCACATTCGATTGATCGGTACCGCACATTCGATTGATCGGTACCGCACATTCGAATGATCGGTACCGCACATTCTATTTATCGGTACCGCACATTAGATTGATCGGTACCGCACATTCGAATGATCGGTACCGCACATTCGATTTATCGGTACCGCACATTAGATTGATAGGTACCGCACATTCGAATGATCGGTACCGCACTTTCGATTTATCGGTACCGCACATTCGATTGTTCGGTACCGCACATTCTATTTATCGGTACCGCACATTAGATTGATAGGTATCGCACATTCGAATGATCGGTACCGCACTTTCGATTTATCGGTACCGCACATTCGATTGTTCGGTACCGCACAATCGATTGATCGATACCCTACATTCGAATGATAGGTACCGCACATTCGATTTATCGGTACCGCACATTCGATTTATCGGTACCGCACATTCGATTGATCGGTACCGCACATTCGATTTATCGGTACCGCACATTGGAATGATCGATACCGCACATTCGATTGATCGGTACCGCACATTCGATTGATCGGTACCGCACATTCGAATGATCGGTACCGCACATTCTATTGATCGGTACCGCACATTCGATTGATAAGTACCGCACATTCGAATGATCGGTACCGCACTTTCGATTTATCGGTACCGCACTTTCGATTGTTCGGTACCGCACTTTCGATTAATCGGTACCGCACATTCGATTGATCGATACCGAACATTCGAATGATCGTTACCGCACATTCGAATGATCGGTACCGCACATTCGATTTATATTTACCGCACATTCGATTTATCGGTACCGCACATTCGAATGATCGGTACCGCACATTCGATTTATAAGTACCGCACATTCGATTTATCGGTACCGCACCTTCGATTTTTCGGTACCGCACATTCTATTGATCGATATCGCACATTCGATCGATCGGTACCGCACATTCGATTTATCGGTACCGCACATTGAATTTATAGGTACCGCACATTTGATTTATCGGTACCGCACATTCGATTTATCGGTACCGCACATTCGATTGATCGGCACCGAACATTCGAATGATCGTTACCGCACATTCGATTTATCGGTACCGCACATTAGATTGATCGGTACTGCACATTCGAATGTTCGGTACCGCACTTTCGATTGAGCGGTAACGCACTTTCGATTTATCGGTACCGCACATTCGAATGTTCGGTACCGCACTTTCGATTGAGCGGTACCGCACATTCTAATGATCGGTACCGCACATTCGATTTATCGGTACCGCACATTAGATTGATCGGTACCGCACATTCGATTGATCACTACCGCACATTCGATTGATCGGTACCGCACATTCCATTTATCTCTACCGGACATTCGATTGATCGGTACCGCACATTCGATTGATAGGTACCGCACATTCGATTGACCGATACCGAACATTCAAATGATCGGTATCGCTCATTCGAATGATCGGTACCGCACATTCGATTTATCGGTACCGCACTTTCGATTGATCACTACCGCACATTCGATTGTTCGGTACCGCACTTTCGATTGATCGGTACCGCACATTCGATTGATCGATACCGAACATTCGAATGATCGTTACCGCACATTCGAATGATCGGTACCGCACATTCGATTTATATTTACCGCACATTCGATTTATCGGTACCGCACATTCGAATGATCGGTACCGCACATTCGATTTATAGGTACCGCACATTCGATTGATCGGTACCCAACCTTCGATTTTTCGGTACCGCACATTCTATTGATCGATATCGCACATTCGATTGATCGGTACCGAACATTCGATTGATCGGTACCGCACATTCGAATATTCGGTAAAGAACATTCGACTTATCGGTACCGCACATTCGATTGATCGGTACCGCACATTCGATTGATCGATACTGCACATTCGAATGATCGGTACCGCACATTCGATTTATCGGTACCGCACATTGGATTTATCGGTACCGCACATTCGATTTATCGGTACCGCACATTGGATTTATCGGTACCGCACATTCGATTTATCGGTACCGCACATTCTATTGATCGGTATCGCACAATCGATTAATCGGTACCGCACATTCGATTTATCGGTACCGCACATTCCATTTATCGGTACCGCACTTGCGTTTTATCGGTACCGCACAATCGATTTATCGGTACCGCACATTCGATTTATCGGTACCGCACATTCAATTGATCGGTACCGCACATTCGAATGATCGGTACCGCACATTCGATTGATAGGTACCGCACATTCGATTGACCGATACCGAACATTCAAATGATCGGTATCGCACATTCGAATGATCGGTACCGCACATTCGATTTATCGGTACCGCACTTTCGATTGATCACTACCGCACATTCGATTGTTCGGTACCGCACTTTCGATTGATCGTTACCGCACATTCGAATGATCGGTACCGCACATTCGATTTACAGGTACCGCACATTCGATTTATCGGTACCGCACATTCGAATGATCGGTACCGCACATTCGATTTATAGGTACCGCACATTCGATTTATCGGTACCGCACATTCGAATGATCGGTACCGCACATTCGATTTATAAGTACCGCACATTCGATTTATCGGTACCGCACCTTCGATTTTTCGGTACCGCACATTCTATTGATCGATATCGCACATTCGATCGATCGGTACCGAACATTCGATTGATCGGTACCGCACATTCGAATATTCGGTACGGAACATTCGATTTATCGGTACCGCACATTCGATTGATCGGTACCGCACATTCGATTGATCGATACTGCACATTCGAATGATCGGTACCGCACATTCGATTTATCGGTACCGCACATTGAATTTATAGGTACCGCACATTCGATTTATCGGTACCGCACATTGGATTTATCGGTACCGCACATTCGATTGATCGGCACCGAACATTCGAATGATCGTTACCGCACATTCGATTTATCGGTACCGCACATTCGATTGATCGGTACTGCACATTCGAATGTTCGGTACCGCACTTTCGATTGAGCGGTAACGCACTTTCGATTTATCGGTACCGCACATTCGAATGTTCGGTACCGCACTTTCGATTGAGCGGTACCGCACATTCGAATGATCGGTACCGCACATTCGATTTATCGGTACCGCACATTAGATTGATCGGTACCGCACATTCGATTGATCACTACCGCACATTCGATTGATCGGTACCGCACATTCCATTTATCTCTACCGGACATTCGATTGATCGGTACCGCACATTCGATTGATAGGTACCGCACATTCGATACCGAACATTCAAATGATCGGTATCGCTCATTCGAATGATCGGTACCGCACATTCGATTTATCGGTACCGCACTTTCGATTGATCACTACCGCACATTCGATTGTTCGGTACCGCACTTTCGATTGATCGGTACCGCACATTCGATTGATCGATACCGAACATTCGAATGACCGTTACCGCACATTCGAATGATCGGTACCGCACATTCGATTTATATTTACCGCACATTCGATTTATCGGTACCGCACATTCGAATGATCGGTACCGCACATTCGATTTATAGGTACCGCACATTCGATTGATCGGTACCGAACCTTCGATTTTTCGGTACCGCACATTCTATTGATCGATATCGCACATTCGATTGATCGGTACCGAACATTCGATTGATCGGTACCGCACATTCGAATATTTGGTACCGAACATTCGAATGATCGGTACCGCACATTCGATTGATCGGCACCGAACATTCGAATGATCGTTACCGCACATTCGATTTATCGGTACCGCACATTAGATTGATCGGTACCGCACATTCGATTGATCACTACCGCACATTCGATTGATCGGTACCGCACATTCGATTTATCTCTACCAGACATTCGATTGATCGGTACAGCACATTAGATTGATCGGTACCGCACAATCGATAGAACGGCACCGCACATTCGATTTATCAGTACCGCACATTCGATTGTTCGGTACCGCACATTCGATTGATCGGTACCGCACATTCGAATGATCGTTACCGCACATTCGATTTATCGGTACCGCACATTAGATTGATCGGTACCGCACATTCGATTGTTCGGTACCGCACATTCTATTTATCGGTACCGCACATTAGATTGATAGGTACCGCACATTCGAATGTTCGGTACCGCACTTTCGATTTAGCGGTACCGCACATTCGAATTATCGGTACCGCACATTCGATTTATCGGTACCGCACATTCGATTGTTTGGTACCGCACATTCGATTGAGCGGTACCGTACATTCCATTTATCGGTACCGCACATTCCATTTATCTGTACCGCACAATCGATTAATCGGTACCGCACATTCGATTTATCGGTACCGCACATTCCATTTATCGGTACCGCACTTGCGTTTTATCGGTACCGCACAATCGATTTATCGGTACCGCACATTCGATTTATCGGTACCGCACATTCAATTGATCGGTACCGCACATTCGAATGATCGGTACCGCACATTCGATTGATCGGTACCGCACATTGAATTGATCGGTACCGCACATTCGATTGATCGGTACAGCACATTCGAATGATCGGTACCGCACATTCGATTTATCGGTACCGCACATTCAATTGATCGGTACCGCACATTCGAATGATCGGTCCCGCACATTCCATTGATCGGTACCGCACTTTCGATTCATCGTTACCGCACATTCGATTGTTCGGTACCGCACATTCAATTTATCGGTACCCCACAATCGATTGATCGGTACCGCAATTTCGATTGATCGGCACCGAACATTAGATTGTTCGGTACCTCACATTCGATTGATCGGTACCGCACATTCGATTGTTCGGTACCGTACATTCGAATGATCGGTACCGCACTTTCGATTTATCGGTACCGCACATTCGATTGTTCGGTACCGCACATTCTATTTATCGGTACCGCACATTAGATTGATAGGTACCGCACATTCGAATGATCGGTACCGCACTTTCGATTTATCGGTACCGCACATTCGATTGTTCGGTACCGCAAAATCGATTGATCGGTACCCTACATTCGAATGATCGGTACCGCACATTCGATTTATCGGTACCGCACAATCGATTGATCGGTACCGCACATTCGAATGATCGGTACCGCACATTCGATTGATCGGTACCGCACGTTCGATTTTCGGTACCGCACATTCGATTGATCGGTACCGCACATGCGATTTATCGGTACCGCACATTGGAATGATCGATACCGCACATTCGATTGATCGGTACCGCACATTCGATTGATCGGTACCGCACATTCGAATGATCGGTACCGCACATTCTATTGATCGGTACCGCACATTCGATTGATAAGTACCGCACATTCGAATGATCGGTACCGCACTTTCGATTTATCGGTACCGCACATTCGATTGTTCGGTACCGCACTTTCGATTGATCACTACCGCACATTCGATTGTTCGGTACCGCACTTTCGATTGATCGGTACCGCACATTCGATTGATCGATACCGAACATTCGAATGATCGTTACCGCACATTCGAATGATCGGTACCGCACATTCGATTTATATTTACCGCACATTCGATTTATCGGTACCGCACATTCGAATGATCGGTACCGCACATTCGATTTATAGGTACCGCACATTGGATTTAGCGGTACCGCACATTCGAATGATCGGTACCGCACATTCGATTTATAAGTACCGCACATTCGATTTATCGGTACCGCGCATTCGATTTTTCGGTACCGCACATTCCATTTATCTCTACCGGACATTCGATTGATCGGTACCGCACATTCGATTGATAGGTACCGCACATTCGATTGACCGATACCGAACATTCAAATGATCGGTATCGCACATTCGAATGATCGGTACCGCACATTCGATTTATCGGTACCGCACTTTCGATTGATCACTACCGCACATTCGATTGTTCGGTACCGCACTTTCGATTGATCGGTACCGCACATTCGATTGATCGATACCGAACATTCGAATGATCGTTACCGCACATTCGAATGATCGGTACCGCACATTCGATTTACAGGTACCGCACATTCGATTTATCGGTACCGCACATTCGAATGATCGGTACCGCACATTCGATTTATAGGTACCGCACATTCGATTTATCGGTACCGCACATTCGAATGATCGGTACCGCACATTTGATTTATAAGTACCGCACATTCGATTTATCGGTACCGCACCTTAGATTTTTCGGTACCGCACATTCTATTGATCGATATCGCACATTCGATCGATCGGTACCGAACATTCGATTGATCGGTACCGCACATTCGAATATTCGGTACCGAACATTCGATTTATCGGTACCGCACATTCGATTGATCGGTACCGCACATTCGATTGATCGATACTGCACATTCGAATGATCGGTATCGCACATTCGATTTATCGGTACCGCACATTGAATTTATAGGTACCGCACATTCGATTTATCGGTACCGCACATTGGATTTATCGGTACCGCACATTCGATTGATCGGCACCGAACATTCGAATGATCGTTACCGCACATTCGATTTATCGGTACCGCACATTAGATTGATCGGTACTGCACATTCGAATGTTCGGTACCGCACTTTCGATTGAGCGGTAACGCACTTTCGATTTATCGGTACCGCACATTCGAATGTTCGGTACCGCACTTTCGATTGAGCGGTACCGCACATTCGAATGATCGGTACCGCACATTCGATTTATCGGTACCGCACATTAGATTGATCGGTACCGCACATTCGATTGATCACTACCGCACATTCGATTGATCGGTACCGCACATTCCATTTATCTCTACCGGACATTCGATTGATCGGTACCGCACATTCGATTGATAGGTACCGCACATTCGATTGACCGATACCGAACATTCAAATGATCGGTATCGCTCATTCGAATGATCGGTACCGCACATTCGATTTATCGGTACCGCACTTTCGATTGATCGGTATCGCACATTCGATTTATCGGTACCGCACATTCGAATGATCGGTACCGCACATTCGAATGATCGGTACCGCACATTCGATTTATCGGTACCGCACATTCGAAGTTTCGGTACCGCACATTCGATTGATCGGCACCGAACATTCGAATGATCGTTACCGCACATTCGAATGATCGGTACCGCACATTCGATTTATCGGTACCGCACATTCGATGTTTCGGTACCGCACATTCGATTGATCGGCACCGAACATTCGAATGATCGTTACCGCACATTCGATTTATCGGTACCGCACATTAGATTGATCGGTACCGCACATTCGATTGATCACTACCGCACATTCGATTGATCGGTACCGCACATTCGATTTATCTCTACCAGACATTCGATTGATCGGTACAGCACATTAGATTGATCGGTACCGCACAATCGATAGAACGGCACCGCACATTCGATTTATCAGTACCGCACATTCGATTGTTCGGTACCGCACATTCGATTGATCGGTACCGCACATTCGAATGATCGTTACCGCACATTCTATTTATCGGTACCGCACATTAGATTGATCGGTACCGCACATTCGAATGTTCGGTACCGCACTTTCGATTGAGCGGTAACGCACTTTCGATTTATCGGTACCCCACATTCGAATGTTCGGTACCGCACTTTCGATTGAGCGGTACCGCACATTCGAATTATCGGTACCGCACATTCGATTTATCGGTACCGCACATTCGATTGTTTGGTACCGCACATTCGATTGAGCGGTACCGTACATTCCATTTATCGGTACCGCACATTCCATTTATCTGTACCGCACAATCGATTAATCGATACCGCACATTCGATTTATCGGTACCGCACATTCCATTTATCGGTACCGCACTTGCGTTTTATCGGTACCGCACAATCGATTGATCGGTACCGCACATTCGATTTATCGGTACCGCACATTCAATTGATCGGTACCGCACATTCGAATGATCGGTACCGCACATTCGATTGATCGGTACCGCACATTGAATTGATCGGTACCGCACATTCGATTGATCGGTACAGCACATTCGAATGATCGGTACCGCACATTCGATTTATCGGTACCGCACATTGAATTGATCGGTACCGCACATTCGATTGATCGGTACAGCACATTCGAATGATCGGTACCGCACATTCGATTTATCGGTACCGCGCCTTCGATTTTTCGGTACCGCACATTCCATTTATCTCTACCGGACATTCGATTGATCGGTACCGCACATTCGATTGATAGGTACCGCACATTCGATTGACCGATACCGAACATTCAAATGATCGGTATCGCACATTCGACTGATCGGTACCGCACATTCGATTTATCGGTACCGCACTTTCGATTGATCACTACCGCACATTCGATTGTTCGGTACCGCACATTCGATTGATCGATACCGAACATTCGAATGATCGTTACCGCACATTCGAATGATCGGTACCGCACATTCGATTTACAGGTACCGCACATTCGATTTATCGGTACCGCACATTCGAATGATCGGTACCGCACATTCGATTTATAGGTACCGCACATTCGATTTATCGGTACCGCACATTCGAATGATCGGTACCGCACATTCGATTTATAAGTACCGCACATTCGATTTATCGGTACCGCACCTTCGATTTTTCGGTACCGCACATTCTATTGATCGATATCGCACATTCGATCGATCGGTACCGAACATTCGATTGATCGGTACCGCACATTCGAATATTCGGTACCGAACATTCGATTTATCGGTACCGCACATTCGATTGATCGGTACCGCACATTCGATTGATCGATACTGCACATTCGAATGATCGGTACCGCACATTCGATTTATCGGTACCGCACATTGAATTTATAGGTACCGCACATTCGATTTATCGGTACCGCACATTGGATTTATCGGTACCGCACATTCGATTGATCGGCACCGAACATTCGAATGATCGTTACCGCACATTCGATTTATCGGTACCGCACATTAGATTGATCGGTACTGCACATTCGAATGTTCGGTACCGCACTTTCGATTGAGCGGTAACGCACTTTCGATTTATCGGTACCGCACATTCGAATGTTCGGTACCGCACTTTCGATTGAGCGGTACCGCACATTCGAATGATCGGTACCGCACATTCGATTTATCGGTACCGCACATTCGAATGATCGGTACCGCACATTCGATTTATCGGTACCGCACATTCAATTGATCGGTACCGCACATTCGAATGATCGGTCCCGCACATTCCATTGATCGGTACCGCACTTTCGATTCATCGTTACCGCACATTCGATTGTTCGGTACCGCACATTCAATTTATCGGTACCCCACAATCGATTGATCGGTACCGCAATTTCGATTGATCGGCACCGAACATTCGATTGTTCGGTACCTCACATTCGATTGATCGGTACCGCACATTCGATTGTTCGGTACCGTACATTCTATTTATCGGTACCGCACATTAGATTGATCGGTACCGCACATTCGAATGATCGGTACCGCACATTCGATTTATCGGTACCGCACATTAGATTGATAGGTACCGCACATTCGAATGATCGGTACCGCACTTTCGATTTATCGGTACCGCACATTCGATTGTTCGGTACCGCACATTCTATTTATCGGTACCGCACATTAGATTGATAGGTACCGCACATTCGAATGATCGGTACCGCACTTTCGATTTATCGGTACAGCACATTCGATTGTTCGGTACCGCACAATCGATTGATCTGTACCCTACATTCGAATGATCGGTACCGCACATTCGATTTATCGGTACCGCACATTCGATTTATCGGTACCGCACATTCGATTGATCGGTACCGCACATTCGATTTATCGGTACCGCACATTGGAATGATCGATACCGCACATTCGATTGATCGGTAGCGCATATTCGATTGATCGGTACCGCACATTCGAATGATCGGTACCGCACATTCTATTGATCGGTACCGCACATTCGATTGATAAGTACCGCACATTCGAATGATCGGTACCGCACTTTCGATTTATCGGTACCGCACTTTCGATTGTTCGGTACCGCACTTTCGATTAATCGGTACCGCACATTCGATTGATCGATACCGAACATTCGAATGATCGTTACCGCACATTCGAATGATCGGTACCGCACATTCGATTTATATTTACCGCACATTCGATTTATCGGTACCGCACATTCGAATGATCGGTACCGCACATTCGATTTATAAGTACCGCACATTCGATTTATCGGTACCGCACCTTCGATTTTTCGGTACCGCACATTCTATTGATCGATATCGCACATTCTATCGATCGGTACCGCACATTCGATTTATCGGTACCGCACATTGAATTTATAGGTACCGCACATTCGATTTATCGGTACCGCACATTCGATTTATCGGTACCGCACATTCGATTGATCGGCACCGAACATTCGAATGATCGTTACCGCACATTCGATTTATCGGTACCGCACATTAGATTGATCGGTACTGCACATTCGAATGTTCGGTACCGCACTTTCGATTGAGCGGTAACGCACTTTCGATTTATCGGTACCGCACATTCGAATGTTCGGTACCGCACTTTCGATTGAGCGGTACCGCACATTCGAATGATCGGTACCGCACATTCGATTTATCGGTACCGCACATTAGATTGATCGGTACCGCACATTCGATTGATCACTACCGCACATTCGATTGATCGGTACCGCACATTCCATTTATCTCTACCGGACATTCGATTGATCGGTACCGCACATTCGATTGATAGGTACCGCACATTCGATTGTCCGATACCGAACATTCAAATGATCGGTATCGCTCATTCGAATGATCGGTACCGCACATTCGATTTATCGGTACCGCACTTTCGATTGATCACTACCGCACATTCGATTGTTCGGTACCGCACTTTCGATTGATCGGTACCGCACATTCGATTGATCGATACCGAACATTCGAATGATCGTTACCGCACATTCGAATGATCGGTACCGCACATTCGATTTATATTTACCGCACATTCGATTTATCGGTACCGCACATTCGAATGATCGGTACCGCACATTCGATTTATAGGTACCGCACATTCGATTGATCGGTACCCAACCTTCGATTTTTCGGTACCGCACATTCTATTGATCGATATCGCACATTCGATTGATCGGTACCGAACATTCGATTGATCGGTATCGCACATTCGAATATTCGGTACCGAACATTCGACTTATCGGTACCGCACATTCGATTGATCGGTACCGCACATTCGATTGATCGATACTGCACATTCGAATGATCGGTACCGCACATTCGATTTATCGGTACCGCACATTGGATTTATCGGTACCGCACATTCGATTTATCGGTACCGCACATTGGATTTATCGGTACCGCACATTCGATTTATCGGTACCGCACATTCTATTGATCGGTATCGCACAATCGATTAATCGGTACCGCACATTCGATTTATCGGTACCGCACATTCCATTTATCGGTACCGCACTTGCGTTTTATCGGTACCGCACAATCGAATGATCGGTACCGCACATTCGATTTACAGGTACCGCACATTCGATTTATCGGTACCGCACATTCGAATGATCGGTACCGCACATTCGATTTATAGGTACCGCACATTCGATTTATCGGTACCGCACATTCGAATGATCGGTACCGCACATTCGATTTATAAGTACCGCACATTCGATTTATCGGTACCGCACCTTCGATTTTTCGGTACCGCACATTCTATTGATCGATATCGCACATTCGATCGATCGGTACCGAACATTCGATTGATCGGTACCGCACATTCGAATATTCGGTACCGAACATTCGATTTATCGGTACCGCACATTCGATTGATCGGTACCGCACATTCGATTGATCGATACTGCACATTCGAATGATCGGTACCGCACATTCGATTTATCGGTACCGCACATTGAATTTATAGGTACCGCACATTCGATTTATCGGTACCGCACATTGGATTTATCGGTACCGCACATTCGATTGATCGGCACCGAACATTCGAATGATCGTTACCGCACATTCGATTTATCGGTACCGCACATTAGATTGATCGGTACTGCACATTCGAATGTTCGGTACCGCACTTTCGATTGAGCGGTAACGCACTTTCGATTTATCGGTACCGCACATTCGAATGTTCGGTACCGCACTTTCGATTGAGCGGTACCGCACATTCGAATGATCGGTACCGCATATTCGATTTATCGGTACCGCACATTAGATTGATCGGTACCGCACATTCGATTGATCACTACCGCACATTCGATTGATCGGTACCGCACATTCCATTTATCTCTACCGGACATTCGATTGATCGGTACCGCACATTCGATTGATAGGTACCGCACATTCGATACCGAACATTCAAATGATCGGTATCGCTCATTCGAATGATCGGTACCGCACATTCGATTTATCGGTACCGCACTTTCGATTGATCACTACCGCACATTCGATTGTTCGGTACCGCACTTTCGATTGATCGGTACCGCACATTCGATTGATCGATACCGAACATTCGAATGACCGTTACCGCACATTCGAATGATCGGTACCGCACATTCGATTTATATTTACCGCACATTCGATTTATCGGTACCGCACATTCGAATGATCGGTACCGCACATTCGATTTATAGGTACCGCACATTCGATTGATCGGTACCGAACCTTCGATTTTTCGGTACCGCACATTCTATTGATCGATATCGCACATTCGATTGATCGGTACCGAACATTCGATTGATCGGTACCGCACATTCGAATATTCGGTACCGAACATTCGACTTATCGGTACCGCACATTCGATTGATCGGTACCGCACATTCGATTGATCGATACTGCACATTCGAATGATCGGTACCGCACATTCGATTTATCGATACCGCACATTCGATTTATCGGTACCGCACATTGGATTTATCGTTACCGCACATTCGAATGTTCGGTACCGCACTTTCGATTGAGCGGTACCGCACATTCGAATGATCGGTACCGCACATTCGATTTATCGGTACCGCACATTAGATTGATCGGTACCGCACATTCGATTGATCACTACCGCACATTCGATTGATCGGTACCGCACATTCCATTTATCTCTACCGGACATTCGATTGATCGGTACCGCACATTCGATTGATAGGTACCGCACATTCGATTGTCCGATACCGAACATTCAAATGATCGGTATCGCTCATTCGAATGATCGGTACCGCACATTCGATTTATCGGTACCGCACTTTCGATTGATCACTACCGCACATTCGATTGTTCGGTACCGCACTTTCGATTGATCGGTACCGCACATTCGATTGATCGATACCGAACATTCGAATGATCGTTACCGCACATTCGAATGATCGGTACCGCACATTCGATTTATATTTACCGCACATTCGATTTATCGGTACCGCACATTCGAATGATCGGTACCGCACATTCGATTTATAGGTACCGCACATTCGATTGATCGGTACCCAACCTTCGATTTTTCGGTACCGCACATTCTATTGATCGATATCGCACATTCGATTGATCGGTACCGAACATTCGATTGATCGGTACCGCACATTCGAATATTCGGTACCGAACATTCGACTTATCGGTACCGCACATTCGATTGATCGGTACCGCACATTCGATTGATCGATACTGCACATTCGAATGATCGGTACCGCACATTCGATTTATCGGTACCGCACATTGGATTTATCGGTACCGCACATTCGATTAATCGGTACCGCACATTGGATTTATCGGTACCGCACATTCGATTTATCGGTACCGCACATTCTATTGATCGGTATCGCACAATCGATTAATCGGTACCGCACATTCGATTTATCGGTACCGCACATTCCATTTATCGGTACCGCACTTGCGTTTTATCGGTACCGCACAATCGAATGATCGGTACCGCACATTCGATTTACAGGTACCGCACATTCGATTTATCGGTACCGCACATTCGAATGATCGGTACCGCACATTCGATTTATAGGTACCGCACATTCGATTTATCGGTACCGCACATTCGAATGATCGGTACCGCACATTCGATTTATAAGTACCGCACATTCGATTTATCGGTACCGCACCTTCGATTTTTCGGTACCGCACATTCTATTGATCGATATCGCACATTCGATCGATCGGTACCGAACATTCGATTGATCGGTACCGCACATTCGAATATTCGGTACCGAACATTCGATTTATCGGTACCGCACATTCGATTGATCGGTACCGCACATTCGATTGATCGATACTGCACATTCGAATGATCGGTACCGCACATTCGATTTATCGGTACCGCACATTGAATTTATAGGTACCGCACATTCGATTTATCGGTACCGCACATTGGATTTATCGGTACCGCACATTCGATTGATCGGCACCGAACATTCGAATGATCGTTACCGCACATTCGATTTATCGGTACCGCACATTAGATTGATCGGTACTGCACATTCGAATGTTCGGTACCGCACTTTCGATTGAGCGGTAACGCACTTTCGATTTATCGGTACCGCACATTCGAATGTTCGGTACCGCACTTCCGATTGAGCGGTACCGCACATTCGAATGATCGGTACCGCACATTCGATTTATCGGTACCGCACATTAGATTGATCGGTACCGCACATTCGATTGATCACTACCGCACATTCGATTGATCGGTACCGCACATTCCATTTATCTCTACCGGACATTCGATTGATCGGTACCGCACATTCGATTGATAGGTACCGCACATTCGATACCGAACATTCAAATGATCGGTATCGCTCATTCGAATGATCGGTACCGCACATTCGATTTATCGGTACCGCACTTTCGATTGATCACTACCGCACATTCGATTGTTCGGTACCGCACTTTCGATTGATCGGTACCGCACATTCGATTGATCGATACCGAACATTCGAATGACCGTTACCGCACATTCGAATGATCGGTACCGCACATTCGATTTATATTTACCGCACATTCGATTTATCGGTACCGCACATTCGAATGATCGGTACCGCACATTCGATTTATAGGTACCGCACATTCGATTGATCGGTACCGAACCTTCGATTTTTCGGTACCGCACATTCTATTGATCGATATCGCACATTCGATTGATCGGTACCGAACATTCGATTGATCGGTACCGCACATTCGAATATTCGGTACCGAACATTCGACTTATCGGTACCGCACATTCGATTGATCGGTACCGCACATTCGATTGATCGATACTGCACATTCGAATGATCGGTACCGCACATTCGATTTATCGATACCGCACATTCGATTTATCGGTACCGCACATTGGATTTATCGGTACCGCACATTCGATTTATCGGTACCGCACATTCTATTGATCGGTATCGCACAATCGATTAATCGGTACCGCACATTCGATTTATCGGTACCGCACATTCCATTTATCGGTACCGCACTTGCGTTTTATCGGTACCGCACAATCGATTTATCGGTACCGCACATTCGATTTATCGGTACCGCACATTCCATTGATCGGTACCGCACATTCGAATGATCGGTACCGCACATTCGATTGATAGGTACCGCACATTCGATTGACCGATACCGAACATTCAAATGATCGGTATCGCACATTCGAATGATCGGTACCGCACATTCGATTTATCGGTACCGCACTTTCGATTGATCACTACCGCACATTCGATTGTTCGGTACCGCACTTTCGATTGATCGGTACCTCACATTCGATTGATCGATACCGAACATTCGAATGATCGTTACCGCACATTCGAATGATCGGTACCGCACATTCGATTTACAGGTACCGCACATTCGATTTATCGGTACCGCACATTCGAATGATCGGTACCGCACATTCGATTTATAGGTACCGCACATTCGATTTATCGGTACCGCACATTCGAATGATCGGTACCGCACATTCGATTTATAAGTACCGCACATTCGATTTATCGGTACCGCACCTTCGATTTTTCGGTACCGCACATTCGATTGATCGATATCGCACATTCGATCGATCGGTACCGAACATTCGATTGATCGGTACCGCACATTCGAATATTCGGTACCGAACATTCGATTTATCGGTACCGCACATTCGATTGATCGGTACCGCACATTCGATTGATCGATACTGCACATTCGAATGATCGGTACCGCACATTCGATTTATCGGTACCGCACATTGAATTTATAGGTACCGCACATTCGATTTATCGGTACCGCACATTGGATTTATCGGTACCGCACATTCGATTGATCGGCACCGAACATTCGAATGATCGTTACCGCACATTCGATTTATCGGTACCGCACATTAGATTGATCGGTACTGCACATTCGAATGTTCGGTACCGCACTTTCGATTGAGCGGTAACGCACTTTCGATTTATCGGTACCGCACATTCGAATGTTCGGTACCGCACTTTCGATTGAGCGGTATCGCACATTCGAATGATCGGTACCGCACATTCGATTTATCGGTATCGCACATTAGATTGATCGTTACCGCACATTCGATTGATCACTACCGCACATTCGATTGATCGGTACCGCACATTCGATGTTTCGGTACCGCACATTCGATTGATCGGCACCGAACATTCGAATGATCGTTACCGCACATTCGAATGATCGGTACCGCACATTCGATTTATCGGTACCGCACATTCGATGTTTCGGTACCGCACATTCGATTGATCGGCACCGAACATTCGAATGATCGTTACCGCACATTCGATTTATCGGTACCGCACATTAGATTGATCGGTACCGCACATTCGATTGATCACTACCGCACATTCGATTGATCGGTACAGCACATTCGATTTATCGGTACCGCACAATCGATAGAACGGCACCGCACATTCGATTTATCAGTACCGCACATTCGATTGATCGATACCGAACATTCGAATGATCGTTACCGCACATTCGAATGATCGGTACCGCACATTCGATTTATATTTACCGCACATTCGATTTATCGGTACCGCACATTCGAATGATCGGTACCGCACATTCGATTTATAGGTACCGCACATTCGATTTATCGGTACCGCACATTAGATTGATCGGTACCGCACATTCGAATGTTCGGTACCGCACTTTCGATTGAGCGGTAACGCACTTTCGATTTATCGGTACCCCACATTCGAATGTTCGGTACCGCACTTTCGATTGAGCGGTACCGCACATTCGAATTATCGGTACCGCACATTCGATTTATCGGTACCGCACATTCGATTGTTTGGTACCGCACATTCGATTGAGCGGTACCGTACATTCCATTTATCGGTACCTCACATTCCATTTATCTGTACCGCACAATCGATTAATCGGTACCGCACATTCGATTTATCGGTACCGCACATTCCATTTATCGGTACCGCACTTGCGTTTTATCGGTACCGCACAATCGATTTATCGGTACCGCACATTCGATTTATCGGTACCGCACATTCAATTGATCGGTACCGCACATTCGATTGTTCGGTACCGCACATTCTATTGATCGGTACCGCACATTGAATTGATCGGTACCGCACATTCGATTGTTCGGTACCGTACATTCGAATGATCGGTACCGCACATTCGAATGATCGGTACCGCACATTCGATTGATCGGTACCGCACATTCGATTTATCGGCACCGAACATTCGATTGATCGATCCCGCTTATTGGAATGATCGGTACCGCACATTCGAATTATCGGTACCGCATATTCAACTGAATGGTACCGCACATTCGAATGATCGGTACCGCACATTCTATTTAACGGTATACCGAACATTCGATTGTTCGGTACCGCACATTCGATTTATCTCTACCGCACAATCGATTGATCGGTACCGCACATTCTATTTATCGGTACCGCACATTCGATTGATCGGTACCGCACATCGAATGATCGGTACCGCAAATTCGATTTATCGGTACCGCACATTCGATTGATCGGTACCCCACATTCGATTGATCGCTACCGCACATTCCATTTATCGGTACCGCACATTCGAATGATCGGTACGGCACATTCGATTTATCGGTACCGCACATTCGATTGATCACTACCGCACATTCGACCTATCCTCACCGCCCATTCGATTTATCGGTACCGCACATTCGAATGATCGGTACCGCACATTCGATTTATCGGTACCGCACATTCGATTGATCGGTACCGCACATTCGAATGATCGGTACCGCACATTCGATTTATCGGTACCGCACATTCGATTGTTTGGTACCGCACATTTGATTGATCGGTACCGTACATTCCATTTATCGGTACCGCACATTCGATTAATCGGTACCGCACAATCGATTGATCGGTACAGCACATTCGATTGATCGGTACCCCACAATCGATTGATCGGTACCTATTTTAGATTGATCGGCACCGAACATTCGATTGATCGGCACCGCACATTCGAATGATCGGTACCGCACATTCGATTTATCGGTACCGCACATTCAATTGTTCGGTACCGCACATTCGATTTATCAGTACCGCACAATCGATTGATCGGTACCGCACATTCGATTGATCGATACCGCACATTCGATTGTTCGGTACCGCACATTCTATTGATCGGTACCGCACATTGAATTGATCGGTACCGCACATTCGATTGATCGGTACCGCACATTCGAATGATCGGTACCCCACATTCGATTGTTCGGTACCGTACATTCGAATGATCGGTACCGCACATTCGAATTATCGGTACCGCACATTCGATTTATCGGTACCGCACATTCGATTGATCGGTACCGCACATTCGATTGATCGATCCTGCTTATTGGAATGATCGGTACCGCACATTCGATTGTTCGGTACCGCACATTCGATTGATCGGTACCGCACATTCGAATGATCGGTACCGCACATTCTATTTATCGGTACCGCACATTCGATTGTTCGGTACCGCACATTCGATTTATCGGTACCGCACAATCGATTGATCGGTACCGCACATTCGATTTATCGCTACCGCACATTCTATTGTTTGGTACCGCACATTCGATTGATCGGTACCGTACATTCGATTAATCGGTACCGCACATTCGATTGATAAGTACCGCACAATCGAATAATCGTTACCGCACATTCTATTTATCGGTACCGCACATTCGATTGATCGGTACCGCACATTCGATTGATCGGTATCGTACATTCGAATGATCGGTACCGCACATTCGATTTATCGGTACCGCACATTCGATTGTTTGGTACCGCACATTCGATTGATCGGTACCGTACATTCCATTTATCGATACCGCACATTTGATTTATCGGTACCGCACAATCTATTAATCGGTACCGCACATTCGATATATCGGTACCGCACATTCGATTGATCGGTACCGTACATTCGAATGATCGGTACCGCGCATTCGATTTATCGATACCGCACATTCGATTGTTGGGTACCGCACATTCGATTGATCGGTACCGCACATTCGATTGATCGGTAACGCACATTCTATTGATCGGTACCGTACATTCCATTTATCGGTACCGCACTTTCTATTTATCGGTACCGCACAATCGATTTATCGGTACCGAACATTCGATTGTTCGGTACCGCACATTCGATTTATCGGTACCGCACAATCGATTGATCGGTACCGCACATTCTATTTATCGGTACCGCACATTCGAATGATCGGTACCGCACATTCGATTTATCGGTACCGCACATTCGATTGTTCTGTACCGCACATTCGATAGATCGCTAACGCATATTCCATTTATCGGTACCGCACATTCGATTGATCGGTACCGCACATTCGAATGATCGGTACCGCACATTCGATTTATCGGTACCGCACATTCGATTGATCACTACCGCACATTCGACCTATCGGTACCGCACGTTCTATTTATCACTAACGCACCTTCGACCTATCGGTACCGCACATTCGAATGATCGGTACCGCACATTCGATTGATCGGTACCGCACATTCGATTTATCGGTACCGCACATTCGATTTATCGGTACCGTACATTCGATTGTTCTGTACCGCACATTCGATAGATCGCTACCGCACATTCCATTTATCGGTACCGCACATTCGACATATCGGTACCGCACATTCGATTGATCACTACCGCACATTCGACCTATCGGTACCGCACATTCCATTTATCGGTACCGCACATTCGATTGATCACTACCGTACATTCGACCTATCGGTACCGCACGTTTTATTTATCACTAACGCAACTTCGACCTATCGGTACCGCACATTCGATTGATCGGTACCGCACAATCGATTGATCGGTACCGCAATTTCGATTGATCGGCACCGAACATTCGATTGATCGGTACCGCACATTCGAATGATCGGTACCGAACATTCAATTTATCGGTACCGCACATTCGATTTATCGGTACCGCACATTCGATTTATCGGTACCGCACATTCGATTGTTTGGTACCGCACATTTTATTGATCGGTACCGTACATTCCATTTATCGGTACCGCACATTCGATTTATCGGTACCGCACATTCGATTGATCGGTACCGCACAATCGATTGATCGGTACCGTAATTTCGATTGATCGGCACCGAACCATCTATTTATCGGTACCGCACATTCCATTTATCGGTACCGCACATTCGATTGATCGGTACCGCACATTCTATTTATCGGTACCGAACATTCGATTTATCGGTATCGCACATTCGATTGATCGGTACCGCACAATCGATTAATCGTTACCGCACATTCTATTTATCGGTACCGCACATTCGATTGATCGGTACCGCACATTCGATTGATCGGTACCGCACATTCGAATGATCGGTACCCGCACATTCGATTTATCGGTACCGCACATTCGATTGTTTGGTACCGTACATTCCATTTATCGATACCGCACATTCGATTTATCGGTACCGCACAATCTATTAATCGGTACCGCACATTCTATTTATCGGTACCGCACATTCGATTGATCGGTACCGCACATTCGACTGATCGGTACCGCGCATTCGATTTTTCGATACCGCACATTTGATTGTTGGGTACCGCACATTCGATTGATCGGCACCGCACATTCGATTGATCGGTACCGCACATTCTATTGATCGGTACCGTACATTCCATTTATCGGTACCGCACTTTCGATTTATCTGTACCGCACAATCGATTTATCGGTACCGAACATTCGATTGTTCGGTACCGCACATTCGATTTATCGGTACCGCACAATCGATTGATCGGTACCGCACATTCTATTGATCGGTACCGCACATTCGATTGATCGGTACCGCACATTCGAATGATCGGTACCGCACATTCGATTTATCGCTACCGCACATTCGATTGTTTTGTACCGCACATTCGATAGATCGGTACCGCACATTCCATTTATCGGTACCGCACATTCGATTGATCGGTACCGCACATTCGAATGATCGGTACCGCACATTCGATTTATCGGTACCGCACATTCGATTGATCACTACCGCACATTCGACCTATCGGTACCGCACATTCGATTTATCGGTACCGCACATTCGATTTATCGGTACCGCACATTCGATTGATCACTACCGTACATTCGACCTATCGGTACCGCACGTTCTATTTATCACTAACGCACCTTCGACCTATCGGTACCGCACATTCGAATGATCGGTACCGCACATTCGATTGATCGGTACCGCACATTCGAATGATCGGTACCGCACATTCGATTTATCGCTACCGCACATTCGATTGTTTTGTACCGCACATTCGATAGATCGGTACCGCACATTCCATTTATCGGTACCGCACATTCGATTGATCGGTACCGCACATTCGAATGATCGGTACCGCACATTCGATTTATCGGTACCGCACATTCGATTGATCACTACCGCACATTCGACCTATCGGTACCGCACATTCGATTTATCGGTACCGCACATTCGATTTATCGGTACCGCACATTCGATTGATCACTACCGTACATTCGACCTATCGGTACCGCACGTTCTATTTATCACTAACGCACCTTCGACCTATCGGTACCGCACATTCGAATGATCGGTACCGCACATTCGATTGATCGGTACCGCACATTCGAATGATCGGTACCGCACATTCGATTTATCGGTACCGCACATTCGATTGTTCTGTACCGCATATTCGATAGATCGCTACCGCACATTCCATTTATCGGTACCGCACATTCGATTGATCGGTACCGCACATTCGAATGATCGGTACCGCACATTCGATTTATCGGTACCGCACATTCGATTGATCACTACCGCACATTCGACCTATCGGTACCGCACATTCGATTTATCTCTACCGCACATTCCATTTATCGGTACCGCACATTCGATTGATCACTACCGTACATTCGACCTATCGGTACCGCACGTTTTATTTATCACTAACGCACCTTCGACCTATCGGTACCGCACATTCGATTTATCAGTACCGCACAATCGATTGATCGGTACCGCAATTTCGATTGATCGGCACCAAACATTCGATTGATCGGTACCGCATATTCGATTGATCGGTACCGCACATTCTATTTATCGGTACCGCACATTCGATTTATCGGTACCGCACATTCGATTTATCGGTACCGCACATTCGATTGTTTGGTACCGCACATTTTATTGATCGGTACCGTACATTTCATTTATCGGTACCGCACATTCGATTTATCGGTACCGCACAATCGATTTATCGGTACCGCACATTCGATTGATCGGTACCGCACAATCGAATGATCGGTACCGCACATTCGATTTATCGGTACCGCATATTCAATTGAATGGTACCGCACATTCGAATGATCGGCACCGCACATTCTATTTATCGGTACCGAACATTCGATTGATCGGTACCGCATATTCTATTTATCGGTACCGCACATTCGATTGATCGGTACCGCACATGCGAATGATCGGTACCGCACATTCGATTTATCGGTACCGCACATTCTATTGTTTGGTACCGCACATTCGATTGATCGGTACCGTACATTCGATTTATCGGTACCGCACATTCGATTGATCGGTACCGCACAATCGACTAATCGTTACCGCACATTCTATTTATCGGTACCGCACATTCGATTGATCGGTACCGCACATTCGATTTATCGGTACCGTACATTCGAATGATCGGTACCGCACATTCGATTTATCGGTACCGCACATTCGATTGTTTGGTACCGCACATTCGATTGATCGGTACCGTACATTCCATTTATCGATACCGCACATTCGATTTATCGGTACCGCACAATCTATTAATCGGTACCGCACATTCGATTTATCGGTACCGCACAATCGATTTATCGGTACCGAACATTCGATTGTTCGGTACCGCACATGCGATTTATCGATACCGCACAATCGATTGATCACTACCGCACATTCGACCTATCGGTACCGCACATTCGATTTATCGGTACCGCACATTCGATTTATCGGTACCGCACATTCGATTGATCACTACCGTACATTCGACCTATCGGTACCGCACGTTCTATTTATCACTAACGCACCTTCGACCTATCGGTACCGCACATTCGATTTATCGGTACCGCACAATCGATTGATCGGTACCGCACATTCGATTTATCGGTACCGCACAATCGATTGATCGGTACCGCAATTTCGATTGATCGGCACCGAACATTCGATTGATCGGTACCGCACATTCGAATGATCGGTACCGCACATTCGATTTATCGGTACCGCACATTCGATTGATCGGTACCGCACAATCGATTGATCGGTACCGCAATTTCGATTGATCGGCACCGAATATTCGATTGATCGGTACCGCACAATCGAATGATCGGTACCGCACATTCGATTGATCGGTACCGCACATTCGATTGATTGGTACCGCACATTCGATTGATCGGTACCGCACATTCTATTTATCGGTACCGCACATTCCATTTATCGGTACCGCACATTCGATTGATCGGTACCGTACATTCGATTGATCGGTACCGCACAATCGATTAATCGTTACCGCACATTCTATTTATCGGTACCGCACATTCGATTGATCGGTACCGCACATTCGATTGTTTGGTACCGCACATTCGAATGATCGGTACCCGCACATTGGATTTATCGGTACCGCACATTCGATTGTTTGGTACCGCACATTCGATTGATCGGTACCGTACATTCCATTTATCGATACCGCACATTCGATTTATCGGTACCGCACAATCTATTAATCGGTACCGCACATTCTATTTATCGGTACCGCACATTCGATTGATCGGTACCGCACATTCGACTGATCGGTACTGCGCATTCGATTTATCGATACCGCACATTCGATTGTTGGGTACCGCACATTCGATTGATCGGTACCGCACATTCGATTGATCGGTACCGCACATTCTATTGATCGGTACCGTACATTCCATTTATCGGTACCGCACTTTCGATTTATCGGTACCGCACATTCTATTTATCGGTACCGAACATTCGATTGTTCGGTACCGCACATTCGATTTATCGGTACCGCACAATCGATTGATCTGTACCGCACATTCTATTTATCGGTACCGCACATTCGATTGATCGGTACCGCACATTCGAATGATCGGTACCGCACATTCGATTTATCGCTACCGCACATTCGATTGTTCTGTTCCGCACATTCGATAGATCGCTACCGCACATTCCATTTATCGGTACCGCACATTCGATTGATCGGTACCGCACATTCGAATGATCGGTACCGCACATTCGATTTATCGGTACCGCACATTCGATTGATCACTACCGCACATTCGACCTATCGGTACCGCACATTCGATTTATCGGTACCGCACAATCGATTTATCGGTACCGCACAATCGATTTATCGGTACCGCACATTCGATTGATCGGTACCGCACAATCGAATGATCGGTACCGCACATTCGATTTATCGGTACCGCATATTCAATTGAATGGTACCGCACATTCGAATGATCGGTACCGCACATTCTATTTATCGGTACCGAACATTCGATTGATCGGTACCGCATATTCTATTTATCGGTACCGCACATTCGATTGATCGGTACCGCACATGCGAATGATCGGTACCGCACATTCGATTTATCGGTACCGCACAATCGATTGATCGGTACCGCAATTTCGATTGATCGGCACCGAACATTCGATTGATCGGTACCGCACATTCGAATGATCGGTACCGCACATTCGATTTATCGGTACCGCACATTCGATTGATCGGTACCGCACAATCGATTGATCGGTACCGCAATTTCGATTGATCGGCACCGAATATTCGATTGATCGGTACCGCACAATCGAATGATCGGTACCGCACATTCGATTTATCGGTACCGCATATTCAATTGAATGGTACCGCACATTCGAGTGATCGGTACCGCACATTCGATTTATCGGTACCGAACATTCGATTGTTCGGTACCGCACATTCGATTTATCGGTACCGCACAATCGATTGATCGGTACCGCACATTCTATTGATCGGTACCGCACATTCGATTGATCGGTACCGCACATTCGAATGATCGGTACCGCACATTCGATTTATCGCTACCGCACATTCGATTGTTTTGTACCGCACATTCGATAGATCGGTACCGCACATTCCATTTATCGGTACCGCACATTCGATTGATCGGTACCGCACATTCGAATGATCGGTACCGCACATTCGATTTATCGGTACCGCACATTCGATTGATCGGTACCGCACAATCGATTGATCGGTACCGCAATTTCGATTGATCGGCACCGAATATTCGATTGATCGGTACCGCACAATCGAATGATCGGTACCGCACATTCGATTGATCGGTACCGCACATTCGATTGATTGGTACCGCACATTCGATTGATCGGTACCGCACATTCTATTTATCGGTACCGCACATTCCATTTATCGGTACCGCACATTCGATTGATCGGTACCGTACATTCGATTGATCGGTACCGCACAATCGATTAATCGTTACCGCACATTCTATTTATCGGTACCGCACATTCGATTGATCGGTACCGCACATTCGATTGTTTGGTACCGCACATTCGAATGATCGGTACCCGCACATTGGATTTATCGGTACCGCACATTCGATTGTTTGGTACCGCACATTCGATTGATCGGTACCGTACATTCCATTTATCGATACCGCACATTCGATTTATCGGTACCGCACAATCTATTAATCGGTACCGCACATTCTATTTATCGGTACCGCACATTCGATTGATCGGTACCGCACATTCGACTGATCGGTACTGCGCATTCGATTTATCGATACCGCACATTCGATTGTTGGGTACCGCACATTCGATTGATCGGTACCGCACATTCGATTGATCGGTACCGCACATTCTATTGATCGGTACCGTACATTCCATTTATCGGTACCGCACTTTCGATTTATCGGTACCGCACATTCTATTTATCGGTACCGAACATTCGATTGTTCGGTACCGCACATTCGATTTATCGGTACCGCACAATCGATTGATCTGTACCGCACATTCTATTTATCGGTACCGCACATTCGATTGATCGGTACCGCACATTCGAATGATCGGTACCGCACATTCGATTTATCGCTACCGCACATTCGATTGTTCTGTTCCGCACATTCGATAGATCGCTACCGCACATTCCATTTATCGGTACCGCACATTCGATTGATCGGTACCGCACATTCGAATGATCGGTACCGCACATTCGATTTATCGGTACCGCACATTCGATTGATCACTACCGCACATTCGACCTATCGGTACCGCACATTCGATTTATCGGTACCGCACAATCGATTTATCGGTACCGCACAATCGATTTATCGGTACCGCACATTCGATTGATCGGTACCGCACAATCGAATGATCGGTACCGCACATTCGATTTATCGGTACCGCATATTCAATTGAATGGTACCGCACATTCGAATGATCGGTACCGCACATTCTATTTATCGGTACCGAACATTCGATTGATCGGTACCGCATATTCTATTTATCGGTACCGCACATTCGATTGATCGGTACCGCACATGCGAATGATCGGTACCGCACATTCGATTTATCGGTACCGCACAATCGATTGATCGGTACCGCAATTTCGATTGATCGGCACCGAACATTCGATTGATCGGTACCGCACATTCGAATGATCGGTACCGCACATTCGATTTATCGGTACCGCACATTCGATTGATCGGTACCGCACAATCGATTGATCGGTACCGCAATTTCGATTGATCGGCACCGAATATTCGATTGATCGGTACCGCACAATCGAATGATCGGTACCGCACATTCGATTTATCGGTACCGCATATTCAATTGAATGGTACCGCACATTCGAGTGATCGGTACCGCACATTCGATTTATCGGTACCGAACATTCGATTGTTCGGTACCGCACATTCGATTTATCGGTACCGCACAATCGATTGATCGGTACCGCACATTCTATTGATCGGTACCGCACATTCGATTGATCGGTACCGCACATTCGAATGATCGGTACCGCACATTCGATTTATCGCTACCGCACATTCGATTGTTTTGTACCGCACATTCGATAGATCGGTACCGCACATTCCATTTATCGGTACCGCACATTCGATTGATCGGTACCGCACATTCGAATGATCGGTACCGCACATTCGATTTATCGGTACCGCACATTCGATTGATCACTACCGCACATTCGACCTATCGGTACCGCACATTCGATTTATCGGTACCGCACATTCGATTTATCAGTACCGCACATTCGATTGATCACTACCGTACATTCGACCTATCGGTACCGCACGTTCTATTTATCACTAACGCACCTTCGACCTATCGGTACCGCACATTCGAATGATCGGTACCGCACATTCGATTGATCGGTACCGCACATTCGAATGATCGGTACCGCACATTCGATTTATCGCTACCGCACATTCGATTGTTTTGTACCGCACATTCGATAGATCGGTACCGCACATTCCATTTATCGGTACCGCACTTTCGATTGATCGGTACCGCACATTCGAATGATCGGTACCGCACATTCGATTTATCGGTACCGCACATTCGATTGATCACTACCGCACATTCGACCTATCGGTACCGCACATTCGATTTATCGGTACCGCACATTCGATTTATCGGTACCGCACATTCGATTGATCACTACCGTACATTCGACCTATCGGTACCGCACGTTCTATTTATCACTAACGCACCTTCGACCTATCGGTACCGCACATTCGAATGATCGGTACCGCACATTCGATTGATCGGTACCGCACATTCGAATGATCGGTACCGCACATTCGATTTATCGGTACCGCACATTCGATTGTTCTGTACCGCATATTCGATAGATCGCTACCGCACATTCCATTTATCGGTACCGCACATTCGATTGATCGGTACCGCACATTCGAATGATCGGTACCGCACATTCGATTTATCGGTACCGCACATTCGATTGATCACTACCGCACATTCGACCTATCGGTACCGCACATTCGATTTATCTCTACCGCACATTCCATTTATCGGTACCGCACATTCGATTGATCACTACCGTACATTCGACCTATCGGTACCGCACGTTTTATTTATCACTAACGCACCTTCGACCTATCGGTACCGCACATTCGATTTATCAGTACCGCACAATCGATTGATCGGTACCGCACTTGCGTTTTATCGGTACCGCACAATCGATTTATCGGTACCGCACATTCGATTTATCGGTACCGCACATTCAATTGATCGGTACCGCACATTCGATTGTTCGGTACCGCACATTCTATTGATCGGTACCGCAATTTCGATTGATCGGCACCAAACATTCGATTGATCGGTACCGTATATTCGATTGATCGGTACCGCACATTCTATTTATCGGTACCGCACATTCGATTTATCGGTACCGCACATTCGATTTATCGGTACCGCACATTCGATTGTTTGGTACCGCACATTTTATTGATCGGTACCGTACATTTCATTTATCGGTACCGCACATTCGATTTATCGGTACCGCACAATCGATTTATCGGTACCGCACATTCGATTGATCGGTACCGCACAATCGAATGATCGGTACCGCACATTCGATTTATCGGTACCGCATATTCAATTGAATGGTACCGCACATTCGAATGATCGGTACCGCACATTCTATTTATCGGTACCGAACATTCGATTGATCGGTACCGCATATTCTATTTATCGGTACCGCACATTCGATTGATCGGTACCGCACATGCGAATGATCGGTACCGCACATTCGATTTATCGGTACCGCACATTCTATTGTTTGGTACCGCACATTCGATTGATCGGTACCGTACATTCGATTTATCGGTACCGCACATTCGATTGATCGGTACCGCACAATCGACTAATCGTTACCGCACATTCTATTTATCGGTACCGCACATTCGATTGATCGGTACCGCACATTCGATTTATCGGTACCGTACATTCGAATGATCGGTACCGCACATTCGATTTATCGGTACCGCACATTCGATTGTTTGGTACCGCACATTCGATTGATCGGTACCGTACATTCCATTTATCGATACCGCACATTCGATTTATCGGTACCGCACAATCTATTAATCGGTACCGCACATTCGATTTATCGGTACCGCACAATCGATTTATCGGTACCGAACATTCGATTGTTCGGTACCGCACATTCGATTTATCGATACCGCACAATCGATTGATCACTACCGCACATTCGACCTATCGGTACCGCACATTCGATTTATCGGTACCGCACATTCGATTTATCGGTACCGCACATTCGATTGATCGGTACCGCACATTCTATTTATCGGTACCGCACATTCCATTTATCGGTACCGCACATTCGATTGATCGGTACCGTACATTCGATTTATCGGTACCGCACATTCGATTGATCGGTACCGCACAATCGATTAATCGTTACCGCACATTCTATTTATCGGTACCGCACATTCGATTGATCGGTACCGCACATTCGATTGTTTGGTACCGCACATTCGAATGATCGGTACCCGCACATTGGATTTATCGGTACCGCACATTCGATTGTTTGGTACCGCACATTCGATTGATCGGTACCGTACATTCCATTTATCGATACCGCACATTCGATTTATCGGTACCGCACAATCTATTAATCGGTACCGCACATTCTATTTATCGGTACCGCACATTCGATTGATCGGTACCGCACATTCGACTGATCGGTACTGCGCATTCGATTTATCGATACCGCACATTCGATTGTTGGGTACCGCACATTCGATTGATCGGTACCGCACATTCGATTGATCGGTACCGCACATTCTATTGATCGGTACCGTACATTCCATTTATCGGTACCGCACTTTCGATTTATCGGTACCGCACATTCTATTTATCGGTACCGAACATTCGATTGTTCGGTACCGCACATTCGATTGATCGGTACCGCACAATCGATTGATCTGTACCGCACATTCTATTTATCGGTACCGCACATTCGATTGATCGGTACCACACATTCGAATGATCGGTACCGCACATTCGATTTATCGCTACCGCACATTCGATTGTTCTGTTCCGCACATTCGATAGATCGCTACCGCACATTCCATTTATCGGTACCGCACATTCGATTGATCGGTACCGCACATTCGAATGATCGGTACCGCACATTCGATTTATCGGTACCGCACAATCGATTTATCGGTACCGCACAATCGATTTATCGGTACCGCACATTCGATTGATCGGTACCGCACAATCGAATGATCGGTACCGCACATTCGATTTATCGGTACCGCATATTCAATTGAATGGTACCGCACATTCGAATGATCGGTACCGCACATTCTATTTATCGGTACCGAACATTCGATTGATCGGTACCGCATATTCTATTTATCGGTACCGCACATTCGATTGATCGGTACCGCACATGCGAATGATCGGTACCGCACATTCGATTTATCGGTACCGCACATTCTATTGTTTGGTACCGCACATTCGATTGATCGGTACCGTACATTCGATTTATCGGTACCGCACATTCGATTGATCGGTACCGCACAATCGACAAATCGTTACCGCACATTCTATTTATCGGTACCGCACATTCGATTTATCGGTACCGTACATTCGAATGATCGGTACCGCACATTCGATTTATCGGTACCGCACATTCGATTTTTTGGTACCGCACATTCGATTGATCGGTACCGTACATTCCATTTATCGATACCGCACATTCGATTTATCGGTACCGCACAATCTATTAATCGGTACCGCACATTCGATTTATCGGTACCGCACAATCGATTTATCGGTACCGAACATTCGATTGTTCGGTACCGCACATTCGATTTATCGATACCGCACAATCGATTGATCACTACCGCACATTCGACCTATCGGTACCGCACATTCGATTTATCGGTACCGCACATTCGATTTATCGGTACCGCACATTCGATTGACCACTACCGTACATTCGACCTATCGGTACCGCACGTTCTATTTATCACTAACGCACCTTCGACCTATCGGTACCGCACATTCGAATGATCGGTACCGCACATTCGATTTATCGGTACCGCACATTCGATTGATCGGTACCGCACAATCGATTGATCGGTACCGCAATTTCGATTGATCGGCACCGAATATTCGATTGATCGGTACCGTACAATCGAATGATCGGTACCGCACATTCGATTTATCGGTACCGCATATTCAATTGAATGGTACCGCACATTCGAATGATCGGTACCGCACATTCGATTTATCGGTACCGAACATTCGATTGTTCGGTACCGCACATTCGATTTATCGGTACCGCACATTCGATTGATCGGTACCGCACATTCGATTGATTGGTACCGCACATTCGATTGATCGGTACCGCACATTCTATTTATCGGTACCGCACATTCGATTTATCGGTACCTCACATTCGATTGATCGGTACCGCACAATCGATTAATCGTTACCGCACATTCTATTTATCGGTACCGCACATTCGATTGATCGGTACCGCACATTCGATTGATCGGTACCGCACATTCGAATGATCGGTACCCGCACATTGGATTTATCGGTACCGCACATTCGATTGTTTGGTACCGCACATTCGATTGATCGGTACCGTACATTCCATTTATCGATACCGCACATTCGATTTATCGGTACCGCACAATCTATTAATCGGTACCGCACATTCTATTTATCGGTACCGCACTTTCGATTTATCGGTACCGCACATTCTATTTATCGGTACCGAACATTCGATTGTTCGGTACCGCACATTCGATTTATCGGTACCGCACAATCGATTGATCTGTACCGCACATTCTATTTATCGGTACCGCACATTCGATTGATCGGTACCGCACATTCGAATGATCGGTACCGCACATTCGATTTATCGCTACCGCACATTCGATTGTTCTGTTCCGCACATTCGATAGATCGCTACCGCACATTCCATTTATCGGTACCGCACATTCGATTGATCGGTACCGCACATTCGAATGATCGGTACCGCACATTCGATTTATCGGTACCGCACATTCGATTGATCACTACCGCACATTCGACCTATCGGTACCGCACATTCGATTTATCGGTACCGCACATTCGATTTATCGGTACCGCACATTCGATTGATCACTACCGTACATTCGACCTATCGGTATCGCACGTTCTATTTATCACTAACGCACCTTCGACCTATCGGTACCGCACTGTCGATTTATCGGTACCGCACAATCGATTGATCGGTACCGCAATTTCGATTGATCGGCACCGAACATTCGATTAATCGGTACCGCACATTCGAATGATCGGTACCGCACATTCGATTTATCGGTACCGCACATTCGATTGATCGGTACGGCAATATCGATTGATCGGTACCGCAATTTCGATTGATCGGCACCGAATATTCGATTGATCGGTACCGCACAATCGAATGATCGGTACCGCACATTCGATTTATCGGTACCGCATATTCAATTGAATGGTACCGCACATTCGAATGATCGGTACCGCACATTCGATTTATCGGTACCGAACATTCGATTGTTCGGTACCGCACATTCGATTGATCGGTACCGCACATTCGATTGATCGGTACCGCACATTCGATTGATCGGTACCGCACATTCGATTGATCGGTACCGCACATTCTATTTATCGGTACCGCACATTCCATTTATCGGTACCGCACATTCGATTGATCGGTACCGTACATTCGATTTATCGGTACCGCACATTCGATTGATCGGTACCGCACAATCGATTAATCGTTACCGCACATTCTATTTATCGGTACCGCACATTCGATTGATCGGTACCGCACATTCGATTGATCGGTACCGCACATTCGAATGATCGGTACCCGCACATTGGATTTATCGGTACCGCACATTCGATTGTTTGGTACCGCACATTCGATTGATCGGTACCGTACATTCCATTTATCGATACCGCACATTCGATTTATCGGTACCGCACAATCTATTAATCGGTACCGCACATTCTATTTATCGGTACCGCACATTCGATTGATCGGTACCGCACATTCGACTGATCGGTACTGCGCATTCGATTTATCGATACCGCACATTCGATTGTTGGGTACCGCACATTCGATTGATCGGTACCGCACATTCGATTGATCGGTACCGCACATTCTATTGATCGGTACCGTACATTCCATTTATCGGTACCGCACTTTCGATTTATCGGTACCGCACATTCTATTTATCGGTACCGAACATTCGATTGTTCGGTACCGCACATTCGATTTATCGGTACCGCACAATCGATTGATCTGTACCGCACATTCTATTTATCGGTACCGCACATTCGATTGATCGGTACCGCACATTCGAATGATCGGTACCGCACATTCGATTTATCGCTACCGCACATTCGATTGTTCTGTTCCGCACATTCGATAGATCGCTACCGCACATTCCATTTATCGGTACCGCACATTCGATTGATCGGTACCGCACATTCGAATGATCGGTACCGCACATTCGATTTATCGGTACCGCACATTCGATTGATCACTACCGCACATTCCATTTATTGGTACCGCACATTCGATTTATCGGTACCGCACATTCGATTTATCGGTACCGCACATTCGATTGATCACTACCGTACATTCGACCTATCGGTACCGCACGTTCTATTTATCACTAACGCACCTTCGACCTATCGGTACCGCACTGTCGATTTATCGGTACCGCACAATCGATTGATCGGTACCGCAATTTCGATTGATCGGCACCGAACATTCGATTAATCGGTACCGCACATTCGAATGATCGGTACCGCACATTCGATTTATCGGTACCGCACATTCGATTGATCGGTACCGCACATTCGAATGATCGGTACCACACATTCGATTTATCGGTACCGCACATTCGATTGTTTGGTACCGCACATTTTATTGATCGGTACCGTACATTCCATTTATCGGTACCGCACATTCGATTTATCGGTACCACACAATCGATTTATCGGTACCGCACATTCGATTGATCGGTACCGCACAATCGAATGATCGGTTCCGCACAATCGATTGATCGGTACCGCAATTTCGATTGATCGGCACCGAACATTCGATTGATCGGTACCGCACAATCGAATGATCGGTACCGCACATTCGAATGATCGGTACCGCACATTCGATTTATCGGTACCGCACATTCGATTGATCACTACCGCACATTCGACCTATCGGTACCGCACATTCGATTGATCACTACCGCACATTCGACCTATCGGTACCGCACATTCGATTGATCACTACCGTACATTCGACCTATCGGTACCGCACGTTCTATTTATCACTAACGCACCTTCGACCTATCGGTACCGCACATTCGATTTATCGGTACCGCACAATCGATTAATCGGTACCGCACATTCGATTTATCGGTACCGCACATACGATTGATCGGTACCGCAATTTCGATTGATCGGCACCGAACATTCGATTGATCAGTACCGCACATTCGAATGATCGGTACCGCACATTCTATTTATCGGTACCGCACATTCGATTGATCGGTACCGCACATTCGACCTATCGGTACCGCGCATTCGCTTTATCGATACCGCACATTCGATTGTTGGGTACCGCACATTCGATTGATCGGTACCGCACATTCGATTGATCGGTACCGCACATTCTATTGATCGGTACCGTACATTCGATTTATCGGTACCGCACTTTCGATTTATCGGTACCGCACAATCGATTTATCGGTACCGAACATTCGATTGTTCGGTACCGCACATTCGTTTTATCGGTACCGCACAATCGATTGATCGGTACCGCACATTCTATTTATCGGTACCGCACATTCGATTGATCGGTACCGCACATTCGAATGATCGGTACCGCACATTCGATTTATCGGTACCGCACATTCGATTTTTCTGTACCGCACATTCGATAGATCGCTACCGCACATTCCATTTATCGGTACCGCACATTCGATTGATCGGTACCGCACATTCGAATGATCGGTACCGCACATTCGATTTATCGGTACCGCACATTCGATTGATCACTACCGCACATTCGACCTATCGGTACCGCACATTCGATTTATCGGTACCGCAATTTCGATTGATCGGCACCTAACATTCGATTGATCAGTACCGCACATTCGAATGATCGGTACCGCACAATCGATTTATCGGTACCGCACATTCGATTGATCGGTACCGCACAATCGATTGATCGGTACCGCAATTTCGATTGATCGGCACCGAACATTCGATTGATCGGTACCGCACATTCGATTTTTCTGTACCGCACATTCGATAGATCGCTACCGCACATTCCATTTATCGGTACCGCACATTCGATTGATCGGTACCGCACATTCGAATGATCGGTACCGCACATTCGATTTATCGGTACCGCACATTCGATTGATCACTACCGCACATTCGACCTATCGGTACCGCACATTCGATTTATCGGTACCGCAATTTCGATTGATCGGCACCTAACATTCGATTGATCAGTACCGCACATTCGAATGATCGGTACCGCACAATCGATTTATCGGTACCGCACATTCGATTTATCGGTACCGCACAATCGATTGATCGGTACCGCAATTTCGATTGATCGGCACCGAACATTCGATTGATCGGTACCGCACAATCGATTTATCGGTACCGCATATTCAATTGAATGGTACCGCACATTCGAATGATCGGTACCGCACATTCTATTTATCGGTACCGAACATTCGATTGTTTTGTATACCGATTGTTTGGATTTATCGGTACCGCACATTCGATTGTTTGGTACCGCACATTCGATTGATCGGTACCGTACATTCCATTTATCGATACCGCACATTCGATTCATCGGTACCGCACAATCTATTAATCGGTACCGCACATTCTATTTATCGGTACCGCACATTCGACTGATCGGTACCGCGCATTCGATTTATCGATACCGCACATTCGATTGTTGGGTACCGCACATTCGATTGATCGGTACCGTACATTCCATTTATCGGTACCGCACTTTCGATTTATCGGTACCGCACAATCGATTTATCGGTACCGAACATTCGATTGTTCGGTACCGCACATTCGATTTTTCGGTACCGCACAATCGATTGATCGGTACCGCACATTCTATTTATCGGTACCGCACATTCGATTGATCGGTACCGCACATTCGAATGATCGGTACCGCACATTCGATTTATCGCTACCGCACATTCGATTGTTCTGTACCGCACATTCGACCTATCGGTACCGCACATTCGATTTATCGCTACCGCACATTCGATTGTTCTGTACCGCACATTCGATAGATCGCTACCGCACATTCCATTTATTGGTACCGCACATTCGATTGATCGGTACCGCACATTCGAATGATCGGTACCGCACATTCGATTTATCGGTACCGCACATTCGATTGATCACTACCGCACATTCGACCTATCGGTACCGCACGTTCTATTTATCACTAACGCACCTTCGACCTATCGGTACCGCACATTCGATTTATCGGTACCGCACATTCGATTGATCGGTACCGCACATTCGAATGATCGGTACCACACATTCGATTTATCGGTACCGCACATTCGATTGTTTGGTACCGCACATTTTATTGATCGGTACCGTACATTCCATTTATCGGTACCGCACATTCGATTTATCGGTACCACACAATCGATTTATCGGTACCGCACATTCGATTGATCGGTACCGCACAATCGAATGATCGGTTCCGCACAATCGATTGATCGGTACCGCAATTTCGATTGATCGGCACCGAACATTCGATTGATCGGTACCGCACAATCGAATGATCGGTACCGCACATTCGAATGATCGGTACCGCACATTCGATTTATCGGTACCGCACATTCGATTGATCACTACCGCACATTCGACCTATCGGTACCGCACATTCGATTGATCACTACCGCACATTCGACCTATCGGTACCGCACATTCGATTGATCACTACCGTACATTCGACCTATCGGTACCGCACGTTCTATTTATCACTAACGCACCTTCGACCTATCGGTACCGCACATTCGATTTATCGGTACCGCACAATCGATTAATCGGTACCGCACATTCGATTTATCGGTACCGCACATACGATTGATCGGTACCGCAATTTCGATTGATCGGCACCGAACAGTCGATTGATCAGTACCGCACATTCGAATGATCGGTACCGCACATTCGATTTATCGGTACCGCACATTCGATTGATCGGTACCGCACATTCGAATGATCGGTACCGCACATTTGATTTATCGGTACCGCACATTCGATTGTTTGGTACCGCACATTTTATTGATCGGTACCGTACATTCCATTTATCGGTACCGCACATTCGATTTATCGGTACCGCACAATCGATTAATCGGTACCGCACATTCGATTGATCGGTTCCGCACAATCGATTGATCGGTACCGCAATTTCGATTGATCGGCACCGAACATTCGATTGATCGGTACCGCACAATCGAATGATCGGTACCGCACATTCGATTTATCGGTACCGAACATTCGATTGATCAGTACCGCACATTCGAATGATCGGTACCGAACATTCGATTTATCGGTACCGCACATTCGATTGATCGGTACCGCACATTCGAATGATCGGTACCGCACATTCTATTTATCGGTACCGCACATTCGATTGATCGGTACCGCACATTCGAATGATCGGTACCGCACATTCGATTTATCGCTACCGCACATTCGATTGTTCTGTACCGCACATTCGATAGATCGCTACCGCACATTCCATTTATTGGTACCGCACATTCGATTGATCGGTACCGCACATTCGAATGATCGGTACCGCACATTCGATTTATCGGTACCGCACATTCGATTGATCACTACCGCACATTCGACCTATCGGTACCGCACATTCGATTTATCGGTACCGCACATTCGATTTATCGGTACCGCACATTCGATTGATCACTACCGTACATTCGACCTATCGGTACCGCACGTTCTATTTATCACTAACGCACCTTCGACCTATCGGTACCGCACATTCGATTTATCGGTACCGCACATTCGATTGATCGGTACCGCACATTCGAATGATCGGTACCACACATTCGATTTATCGGTACCGCACATTCGATTGTTTGGTACCGCACATTTTATTGATCGGTACCGTACATTCCATTTATCGGTACCGCACATTCGATTTATCGGTACCACACAATCGATTTATCGGTACCGCACATTCGATTGATCGGTACCGCACAATCGAATGATCGGTTCCGCACAATCGATTGATCGGTACCGCAATTTCGATTGATCGGCACCGAACATTCGATTGATCGGTACCGCACAATCGAATGATCGGTACCGCACATTCGAATGATCGGTACCGCACATTCGATTTATCGGTACCGCACGTTCGAATGATCGGTACCGCAATTTCGATTGATCGGCACCGAACATTCGATTGATCAGTACCGCACATTCGAATGATCGGTACCGCACATTCGATTTATCGGTACCGCACATTCGATTGATCGGTACCGCACATTCGAATGATCGGTACCGCACATTCGATTTATCGGTACCGCACATTCGATTGTTTGGTACCGCACATTCCATTGATCGGTACCGCACATTCGATTGTTTGGTACCGCACATTCCATTGATCGGTACCGCACATTCGATTGTTCGGTACCGCACATTCGATTTATCGGTACCGCACATTCGATTGATCGGTACCGTACATTCCATTTATCGGTACCGCACATTCGATTTATCGGTACCGCACAATCAATTGATCGGTACCGCACATTCTATTTATCGGTACCGCACATTCGATTGATCGGTACCGCACATTCGATTTATCGGTACCGCACATTCGATTGTTTGGTACCGCACATTCGATTGATCGGTACCGTACATTCCATTTATCGATACCGCACATTCGATTTATCGGTACCGCACAATCTATTAATGGGTACCGCACATTCTATTTATCGGTACCGCACATTCGATTGATCGGTACCGCACATTCGAATGATCGGTACCGCGCATTCGATTTATCGATACCGCACATTCGATTGTTGGGTACCGCACATTCGATTGATCGGTACCGCACATTCGATTGATCTGTACCGCACATTCTATTGATCGGTACCGTACATTCGATTTATCGGTACCGCACTTTCGATTTATCGGTACCGCACAATCGATTTATCGGTACCGAACATTCGATTGTTCGGTACCGCACATTCGATTTATCGGTACCGCATATTCAATCGATTGATCGGTACCGCACATTCTATTTATCGGTACCGCACATTCGATTGATCGGTACCGCACATTCGAATGATCGGTACCGCACATTCGATTTATCGGTACCGCACATTCGATTTTTCTGTACCGCACATTCGATAGATCGCTACCGCACATTCCATTTATCGGTACCGCACATTCGATTGATCGGTACCGCACATTCGATTTATCGGTACCGCACATTCGATTTATCGGTACCGCACATTCGATTGATCACTACCGCACATTCGACCTATCGGTACCGCACATTCGATTTATCGGTACCGCAATTTCGATTGATCGGCACCGAACATTCGATTGATCAGTACCGCACATTCGAATGATCGGTACCGCACAATCGATTGATCGGTACCGCACATTCGATTGATCGGTACCGCACAATCGATTGATCGGTACCGCAATTTCGATTGATCGGCACCGAACATTCGATTGATCGGTACCGCACAATCGATTTATCGGTACCGCATATTCAATTGAATGGTACCGCACATTCGACCTATCGGTACCGCACATTCTATTTATCGGTACCGAACATTCGATTGTTTGGTATACCGATTGTTTGGATTTATCGGTACCGCACATTCGATTGTTTGGTACCGCACATTCGATTGATCGGTACCGTACATTCCATTTATCGATACCGCACATTCGATTCATCGGTACCGCACAATCTATTAATCGGTACCGCACATTCTATTTATCGGTACCGCACATTCGATTGATCGGTACCGCACATTCGACTGATCGGTACCGTGCATTCGATTTATCGATACCGCACATTCGATTGTTGGGTACCGCACATTCGATTTATCGGTACCGAACATTCGATTGATCAGTACCGCACATTCGAATGATCGGTACCGAACATTCGATTTATCGGTACCGCACATTCGATTGATCGGTACCGCACATTCGAATGATCGGTACCGCACATTCTATTTATCGGTACCGCACATTCGATTGATCGGTACCGCACATTCGAATGATCGGTACCGCACATTCGATTTATCGCTACCGCACATTCGATTGTTCTGTACCGCACATTCGATAGATCGCTACCGCACATTCCATTTATTGGTACCGCACATTCGATTGATCGGTACCGCACATTCGAATGATCGGTACCGCACATTCGATTTATCGGTACCGCACATTCGATTGATCACTACCGCACATTCGACCTATCGGTACCGCACATTCGATTTATCGGTACCGCACATTCGATTTATCGGTACCGCACATTCGATTGATCACTACCGTACATTCGACCTATCGGTACCGCACGTTCTATTTATCACTAACGCACCTTCGACCTATCGGTACCGCACATTCGATTTATCGGTACCGCACATTCGATTGATCGGTACCGCACATTCGAATGATCGGTACCACACATTCGATTTATCGGTACCGCACATTCGATTGTTTGGTACCGCACATTTTATTGATCGGTACCGTACATTCCATTTATCGGTACCGCACATTCGATTTATCGGTACCACACAATCGATTTATCGGTACCGCACATTCGATTGATCGGTACCGCACAATCGAATGATCGGTTCCGCACAATCGATTGATCGGTACCGCAATTTCGATTGATCGGCACCGAACATTCGATTGATCGGTACCGCACAATCGAATGATCGGTACCGCACATTCGAATGATCGGTACCGCACATTCGATTTATCGGTACCGCACGTTCGAATGATCGGTACCGCAATTTCGATTGATCGGCACCGAACATTCGATTGATCAGTACCGCACATTCGAATGATCGGTACCGCACATTCGATTTATCGGTACCGCACATTCGATTGATCGGTACCGCACATTCGAATGATCGGTACCGCACATTCGATTTATCGGTACCGCACATTCGATTGTTTGGTACCGCACATTCCATTGATCGGTACCGCACATTCGATTGTTTGGTACCGCACATTCCATTGATCGGTACCGCACATTCGATTGTTCGGTACCGCACATTCGATTTATCGGTACCGCACATTCGATTGATCGGTACCGTACATTCCATTTATCGGTACCGCACATTCGATTTATCGGTACCGCACAATCAATTGATCGGTACCGCACATTCTATTTATCGGTACCGCACATTCGATTGATCGGTACCGCACATTCGATTTATCGGTACCGCACATTCGATTGTTCTGTACCGCACATTCGATTGATCGGTACCGTACATTCCATTTATCGATACCGCACATTCGATTTATCGGTACCGCACAATCTTTTAATGGGTACCGCACATTCTATTTATCGGTACCGCACATTCGATTGATCGGTACCGCACATTCGAATGATCGGTACCGCGCATTCGATTTATCGATACCGCACATTCGATTGTTGGGTACCGCACATTCGATTGATCGGTACCGCACATTCGATTGATCTGTACCGCACATTCTATTGATCGGTACCGTACATTCGATTTATCGGTACCGCACTTTCGATTTATCGGTACCGCACAATCGATTTATCGGTACCGAACATTCGATTGTTCGGTACCGCACATTCGATTTATCGGTACCGCATATTCAATCGATTGATCGGTACCGCACATTCTATTTATCGGTACCGCACATTCGATTGATCGGTACCGCACATTCGAATGATCGGTACCGCACATTCGATTTATCGGTACCGCACATTCGATTTTTCTGTACCGCACATTCGATAGATCGCTACCGCACATTCCATTTATCGGTACCGCACATTCGATTGATCGGTACCGCACATTCGATTTATCGGTACCGCACATTCGATTTATCGGTACCGCACATTCGATTGATCACTACCGCACATTCGACCTATCGGTACCGCACATTCGATTTATCGGTACCGCAATTTCGATTGATCGGCACCGAACATTCGATTGATCAGTACCGCACATTCGAATGATCGGTACCGCACAATCGATTGATCGGTACCGCACATTCGATTGATCGGTACCGCACAATCGATTGATCGGTACCGCAATTTCGATTGATCGGCACCGAACATTCGATTGATCGGTACCGCACAATCGATTTATCGGTACCGCATATTCAATTGAATGGTACCGCACATTCGAATGATCGGTACCGCACATTCTATTTATCGGTACCGAACATTCGATTGTTTGGTATACCGATTGTTTGGATTTATCGGTACCGCACATTCGATTGTTTGGTACCGCACATTCGATTGATCGGTACCGTACATTCCATTTATCGATACCGCACATTCGATTCATCGGTACCGCACAATCTATTAATCGGTACCGCACATTCTATTTATCGGTACCGCACATTCGATTGATCGGTACCGCACATTCGACTGATCGGTACCGCGCATTCGATTTATCGATACCGCACATTCGATTGTTGGGTACCGCACATTCGATTGATCGGTACCGCACATTCTATTGATCGGTACCGTACATTCCATTTATCGGTACCGCACTTTCGATTTATCGGTACCGCACAATCGATTTATCGGTACCGAACATTCGATTGTTCGGTACCGCACATTCGATTTATCGGTACCGCACAATCGATTGATCGGTACCGCACATTCTATTTATCGGTACCGCACATTCGATTGATCGGTACCGCACATTCGAATGATCGGTACCGCACATTCGATTTATCGCTACCGCACATTCGATTGTTCTGTACCGCACATTCGATAGATCGCTACCGCACATTCCATTTATTGGTACCGCACATTCGAATGATCGGTACCGCACATTCGATTTATCGGTACCGCACATTCGATTGATCACTACCGCACATTCGACCTATCGGTACCGCACATTCGATTTATCGGTTCCGCACATTCGATTTATCGGTACCGCACATTCGATTGATCACTACCGTACATTCGACCTATCGGTACCGCACGTTCTATTTATCACTAACGCACCTTCGACCTATCGGTACCGCACATTCGATTTATCGGTACCGCACAATCGATTGATCGGTACCGCAATTTCGATTGATCGGCACCGAACATTCGATTGATCGGTACCGCACATTCGAATGATCGGTACCGCACATTCGATTTATCGGTACCGCACATTCGATTGTTTGGTACCGCACATTTTATTGATCGGTACCGTACATTCCATTTATCGGTACCGCACATTCGATTTATCGGTACCGCACAATCGATTTATCGGTACCGCACATTCTATTTATCGGTACCGAACATTCGATTGATCGGTACCGCACATTCTATTTATCGGTACCGCACATTCGATTGATCGGTACCGCACATTCGAATGATCGGTACCGCGCATTCGATTTATCGATACCGCACATTCGATTGTTGGGTACCGCACATTCGATTGATCGGTACCGCACATTCGATTGATCGGTACCGCACATTCTATTGATCGGTACCGTACATTCCATTTATCGGTACCGCACTTTCGATTTATCGGTACCGCACAATCGATTGATCGGTACCGCACATTCGATTGATCGGTACCGCACATTCGAATGATCGGTACCGCACATTCGAATGATCGGTACCGCACATTCGATTTATCGGTACCGCACATTCGATTGATCACTACCGCACATTCGACCTATCGGTACCGCACATTATCGGTACCGCACAATCGATTAATCGGTACCGCACATTCGATTGATCGGTTCCGCACAATCGATTGATCGGTACCGCAATTTCGATTGATCGGCACCGAACATTCGATTGATCGGTACCGCACAATCGAATGATCGGTACCGCACATTCGAATGATCGGTACCGCACATTCGATTTATCGGTACCGCACGTTCGAATGATCGGTACCGCAATTTCGATTGATCGGCACCGAACATTCGATTGATCAGTACCGCACATTCGAATGATCGGTACCGCACATTCGATTTATCGGTACCGCACATTCGATTGATCGGTACCGCACATTCGAATGATCGGTACCGCACATTCGATTTATCGGTACCGCACATTCGATTGTTTGGTACCGCACATTCCATTGATCGGTACCGCACATTCGATTGTTTGGTACCGCACATTCCATTGATCGGTACCGCACATTCGATTGTTCGGTACCGCACATTCGATTTATCGGTACCGCACATTCGATTGATCGGTACCGTACATTCCATTTATCGGTACCGCACATTCGATTTATCGGTACCGCACAATCAATTGATCGGTACCGCACATTCTATTTATCGGTACCGCACATTCGATTGATCGGTACCGCACATTCGATTTATCGGTACCGCACATTCGATTGTTTGGTACCGCACATTCGATTGATCGGTACCGTACATTCCATTTATCGATACCGCACATTCGATTTATCGGTACCGCACAATCTATTAATGGGTACCGCACATTCTATTTATCGGTACCGCACATTCGATTGATCGGTACCGCACATTCGAATGATCGGTACCGCGCATTCGATTTATCGATACCGCACATTCGATTGTTGGGTACCGCACATTCGATTGATCGGTACCGCACATTCGATTGATCTGTACCGCACATTCTATTGATCGGTACCGTACATTCGATTTATCGGTACCGCACTTTCGATTTATCGGTACCGCACAATCGATTTATCGGTACCGAACATTCGATTTTTCGGTACCGCACATTCGATTTATCGGTACCGCATATTCAATCGATTGATCGGTACCGCACATTCTATTTATCGGTACCGCACATTCGATTGATCGGTACCGCACATTCGAATGATCGGTACCGCACATTCGATTTATCGGTACCGGACATTCGATTTTTCTGTACCGCACATTCGATAGATCGCTACCGCACATTCCATTTATCGGTACCGCACATTCGATTGATCGGTACCGCACATTCGATTTATCGGTACCGCACATTCGATTTATCGGTACCGCACATTCGATTGATCACTACCGCACATTCGACCTATCGGTACCGCACATTCGATTTATCGGTACCGCAATTTCGATTGATCGGCACCGAACATTCGATTGATCAGTACCGCACATTCGAATGATCGGTACCGCACAATCGATTGATCGGTACCGCACATTCGATTGATCGGTACCGCACAATCGATTGATCGGTACCGCAATTTCGATTGATCGGCACCGAACATTCGATTGATCGGTACCGCACAATCGATTTATCGGTACCGCATATTCAATTGAATGGTACCGCACATTCGAATGATCGGTACCGCACATTCTATTTATCGGTACCGAACATTCGATTGTTTGGTATACCGATTGTTTGGATTTATCGGTACCGCACATTCGATTGTTTGGTACCGCACATTCGATTGATCGGTACCGTACATTCCATTTATCGATACCGCACATTCGATTCATCGGTACCGCACAATCTATTAATCGGTACCGCACATTCTATTTATCGGTACCGCACATTCGATTGATCGGTACCGTACATTCGACTGATCGGTACCGCGCATTCGATTTATCGATACCGCACATTCGATTGTTGGGTACCGCACATTCGATTGATCGGTACCGCACATTCTATTGATCGGTACCGTACATTCCATTTATCGGTACCGCACTTTCGATTTATCGGTACCGCACAATCGATTTATCGGTACCGAACATTCGATTGTTCGGTACCGCACATTCGATTTATCGGTACCGCACAATCGATTGATCGGTACCGCACATTCTATTTATCGGTACCGCACATTCGATTGATCGGTACCGCACATTCGAATGATCGGTACCGCACATTCGATTTATCGCTACCGCACATTCGATTGTTCTGTACCGCACATTCGATAGATCGCTACCGCACATTCCATTTATTGGTACCGCACATTCGAATGATCGGTACCGCACATTCGATTTATCGGTACCGCACATTCGATTGATCACTACCGCACATTCGACCTATCGGTACCGCACATTCGATTTATCGGTACCGCACATTCGATTTATCGGTACCGCACATTCGATTGATCACTACCGTACATTCGACCTATCGGTACCGCACGTTCTATTTATCACTAACGCACCTTCGACCTATCGGTACCGCACATTCGATTTATCGGTACCGCACAATCGATTGATCGGTACCGCAATTTCGATTGATCGGCACCGAACATTCGATTGATCGGTACCGCACATTCGAATGATCGGTACCGCACATTCGATTTATCGGTACCGCACATTCGATTGTTTGGTACCGCACATTTTATTGATCGGTACCGTACATTCCATTTATCGGTACCGCACATTCGATTTATCGGTACCGCACAATCGATTTATCGGTACCGCACATTCGATTGATCGGTACCGCACAATCGAATGATCGGTACCGCACATTCGATTTATCGGTACCGCATATTCAATTGAATGGTACCGCACATTCGAATGATCGGTACCGCACATTCTATTTATCGGTACCGAACATTCGATTGATCGGTACCGCACATTCTATTTATCGGTACCGCACATTCGATTGATCGGTACCGCACATTCGAATGATCGGTACCGCGCATTCGATTTATCGATACCGCACATTCGATTGTTGGGTACCGCACATTCGATTGATCGGTACCGCACATTCGATTGATCGGTACCGCACATTCTATTGATCGGTACCGTACATTCCATTTATCGGTACCGCACTTTCGATTTATCGGTACCGCACAATCGATTGATCGGTACCGCACATTCGATTGATCGGTACCGCACATTCGAATGATCGGTACCGCACATTCGAATGATCGGTACCGCACATTCGATTTATCGGTACCGCACATTCGATTGATCACTACCGCACATTCGACCTATCGGTACCGCACATTATCGGTACCGCACAATCGATTAATCGGTACCGCACATTCGATTGATCGGTTCCGCACAATCGATTGATCGGTACCGCAATTTCGATTGATCGGCACCGAACATTCGATTGATCGGTACCGCACAATCGAATGATCGGTACCGCACATTCGATTGATCGGTACCGCATATTCAATTGAATGGTACCGCACATTCGAATGATCGGTACCGCACATTCTATTTATCGGTACTGAACATTCGATTGTTCGGTACCGCACATTCGATTTATCGGTACCGCACAATCGATTAATCGGTACCGAACATTCTATTTATCGGTACCGCACATTCGATTGATCGGTACCGCACATCGAATGATCGGTACCGCACATTTTATTTATCGGTACCGCACATTCGATTGTTCTGTACCGCACATTCGATTGATCGCTACCGCACATTCCATTTATCGGTACCGCACATTCGAATGATCGGTACCGCACATTCGATTTATCGGTACCGCACATTCAATTGATCACTACCGCACATTCGACCTATCGGCACCGCCCATTCGATTTATCGGTACCGCACAATCGATTGATCGGTACCGCACATTCGATTTATAGGTACCGCACATTCGATTGTTCGGTACCGCACATTGGATTCATCGGTACCGAACATTTGAATGATCGGTACCGCACAATCGATTAATCGGTACCGCACATTCTATTTATCGGTACTGCACATTCGATTGATCGATACCGCACATTCGAATGATCGGTACCGCACATTCGATTGATCGATACCGCACATTCGATTTATCGATACCGCACATTCGATTGATCGGTACCGTACATTCTTTTGATCGGTACCGCACATTCGATTTCATGATTTCATGATGAACTATCTGTAAGCATACTTACAGCTGAATGCAGAAAGATAAAAGAAGAAGCTTTGTATAAAATTATGTATCTCAATTAAGGAGCACAGAACTCACAAATATTTGGCTGTTGAGGTAGTCATTGCACCACTTTCAGTCACAGAGTCCTTTTACTTACACTCTCCTCATTTCTATTATTCAGTACATCAATGCCATTCAGACACTTAGCAATATACTCCTCCAGAAAATGCTCCTATATGTCTATATGCCTTCGTAATAGCCCTTTACATTTACACTTCACTTTTTTTTTATGTGCATCAGTTATGGTTTGCCTTGTTTTTTCCTGCTTTTTAAATTATCAATGTGTGTTTGCTGATGAATTTCGGAAAACAAATTTCCGAAGTAGATTCAGTATTTCTTATACTTAATGCACCCTGACTAGGTGGGTTTAATGCAGAAAAGCTATTGCAATCGAAAGAAAGAAATTTATTTTCTGTTGCCCTTCTAGCGCGAACGACCGTAAAATCACTGCGACCGCCCATGTCAACATCTTGAAGATTCAGCAGTTCATAACACAAATGTAAGCAAAACAGTCTAGACATGTGGCCCGATCAAGATTTTTAAAGCAGTTCTATTCGTATCGTCCATTTTTTTACAATTCCACCGAGGAAACGTTTAAAATAACTTGTTCATTCATTGAAATGGAAGAAATGACAATTCACACACGGTAGATACATATACTGTGGTAGTGTTGTGTAGTACTTGTGCTTGCAGGTTTGGCCCATATTGTTATTTTAGTATAGGGCCTACAGGTAATGGCCAAAACACTTTTTACCTTTGACCTCTGACTTCTGACCTTTAACCCTATGACATCAGTAGTCACGCAGACGCTTCAAACCACGGTAGGAAGGTGCCATTATGGGAACCCTCAGACCCTCATAAAGAAAGGTCAAATTAAGTGAAAAGTTATTTTGTGCTCCATTGGAAAACATTGAATTGACATTAACCTTCGCATGTACAATGGGATACTATAAATTCCTTGTTATCCCCAGTCAGAATACAAAGAAGTGCACACCACAGAGATTTGTTCACACATTACGTTTGCATCCGTAAAATTTAATGGCGTTCCATAAAATTCAATGTAGTGTATATTCATCAAGCATCATATGATCAAAGAATCCGATTGCACTGATCGTTATATGTAATACACGTACAGTAGACATATGCCTGTCACATACATACCTATGTATCTATTTCCACGTACGGTGGCCTACATATCGCTCTACGGTCTCACTACTAGCCTATTACTTCGTCATTTCCACCGAGTTTCATTAGCGCAATAGATGATCTGTCATTTCTTATTTTAGCTTAGGCTTCTTATACGTGACATCTAGGCCACAACTGATCAAGTGATGAAGAAACGAAAGAAGGTAGTCACTAGAAGGAAGGGAAACAAAGACACAGTTGAATCGACGGTAGGTCCCAGGCCTAATGTTAGGCTGGACAGTGCTAGCCTAGCGTTAGTCTACTACTAGTAGTACTGTAGTACTCATGCTGTATTGACTATTGTTAGCTGGCCATAAGTTTAGTCATAAATATATAAAGGCTAAACAACCATTACGGGGTGTGTTACACCATGGAGTAGGCAAGTTATTCTGGTACAAGTATATAATACCCCGCCGATCTGAAGCCTCACCTCCAGAGAAGCAGTTACCAAATACCAATCAAACTAGGCTAAGCCTTGCCTGAAAATTTTGACCCCATCAGTCTGTATTGTAGCGCCCCCCAACGGGGTTTTAACTAGCCGAGCGGCCGTTGGTTCGATAGTGCCGCTGTCGGCCACCCTATGTCAGGATGAATGTGGGGCAACTACAAGTTAAGACAACCTGAACCAATAAAACATGAACAAATAAATTGATTTTTGAACTACAAATACATTTAATACAATACCTTTGCCTTCTCCACTTAGGTGTCTATAAAACCCAATTAAATAATACATGAGGTCAACGCAGTGACCTCCAATAATAGTGTAGCAAATAAGTAAATTAGGACCAATATTTAATTAATAACATATAAATCCACATAATTCCCAGCTTATAATGTACATAAATAATAACGATACGTACCTCCGTACCTGCGAAGTCCGTGGCCAAACGTATAATTTCGAGTCCTAAATCTACAATACGTAGGCGTTGCCTCGGGGATAACTCAACCCGAATCAAAGTCACCCCCGCTCCACAAATATAAGAATAACCCCGCAGGGTGCGGCAATACTATCGACCGTGTTCCCAACCTTTTAATGAGTTTTAGTTGTAATAATTTAAAGGGATTCTGACAAACGGGGAAATATGCCCACAATATTATAAGAAAAAGGACTCGGACTTGCCTAAACTATGAAAGAACATTTAACTTACTTAACAAACTGACCAACGGACCTCACTAGGCAGCAGCAAACACGAAAAATAGAACACACTCTTGGAACCCAAAATGGCAAGTGCCCTAACCTAACACAAATACTGAATCGAAACCTTGGAACTTTGCGTGGCTCGAACATTCCACATAGCTACGGAGGAAGCAGACTATTGTCACGAGAGCTGGACAGCTGAAAGGGAGACGGAAACAAAAGGTATAAATTAGCATGTGAAAACTACAACAATTCACTTTACATATAAAAAGATATTACATAAAAAAGACCCCCAGAAAAAAATAAAACAATACACACAAACAGGAAAAGTACTCCAGCAGTGATGCCACCTATGTACGGAGGCGTTTACGTGACGCTCCACCGGGCATCACAGTATGCCTTGCAAGTTGCAATAGGGAACTCATTACCCTCTCACACAGACTGGCAGATTTCTGTCTGCAATTTCTGTGATTCTATTTAAATCTGTGCATATTTTGTCAGTTTTCAAAGTGTTCCCCATGAACTTGAAGTATATTTGTTCAAAGGCTCAGAGCATGGCAAACATCATCCAAAGTCAATGGATGTATACTAATGCCTACACTACAGTTAGCTTATCGAGGAATGTGTCAATTTAGGGGTATGAAAGAACTTGACACCGCAGACATTTTGTGGTCAATTTCTGCTCAATTGTACGGTGCATAAGCACAGAACCTTAAATATTTTGAGATCATAACATTTTTGAGGAACTACACATATGAAAAACACATACAGTTGAGTGATTTGGATTTTTCCTTGATGGACATCGTTGATCAATACCTTAAGTGCGTCAATTATGAGCCCACCATGCTACCTGCTGTTCATCAGCTTTTTCAGGATATGTAGTAAGAGCCCTTGCACTTGTAGTATGCATGCATGTAGACTCACTATTGTTATGGTACATGTTAGCAGGGTGTCACACAGTGGAGCTACTCTTTGCATCTTGTATACCATATTGGAAGTTTGTGTAGTGCAAAGAGCATAAGTATTTTGCCAGCTGCTAATATCCCAGTAAAAAGAGTTACAGATACAGTAATGCCAGTAGGGGCTATTGCGCTAACAGAGGCTAACTCTAAAGCAGTAGTACACAAATCTAGACTAAGTCCAAAATCTCTCATAGACTCTGCACGTAAAACGATTCTAATAAAAACACTAAGTCCGTGATCACTGAGAGGTTGACAAATTCCCCACCCCCACGGGAAAACGTGACATCCTGTCGCCCCCCAAATTCATACAACATGAAGAGGGTGTTTACGAAATTTTTCACAACCCCCTTCACCGGGCTAATTCCCTTGTTTTATAGGGGCAAGGGGATCATCAAGCAAGTCAACTTTGCCAATTTTACACCCATTGATTGTCACAGTATACACCTTTCATACTCTGTCTTTCATTCACTGATGGTGTTGAAGAGTTAAAATAGAGTCCATGATGTTCCCTGCAATTTAGAGCTATGCCTGAATATGAGTGTGCTATGTGAACGCAGAGTTAATGTAACCTTCCCTTGTCTCTTTCAGGGCATAGGAGAACCAAGTATTTATCATGCACTGATAGTTATTTTCCTGGAGTTCTTTGCCTGGGGACTCTTGACAAGTCCTATGTTGACAGTGAGTATAATCAAGAAGGATTGCTTTTTTTAGCCAAAGTTGACCCATGATTCACAGAGAAAGAATCATTGAAAATGCTTGTCGTTGATAGCTTTGGAGGTGATATTGGTTTATATTTCAAAGGTTTTTCACTCCTAGTATTACATTGAAGAGTATTTTAGCAAATGGCATTGTACATTATGGTAAGAGGACAACTACTTCTTGCTATCCATCAATGGAAAGGTGCAAGTGTAATATTCATGTAACATTAACTTGAATGGATTAAAAACTGCCAGCTATGCCCTTTAAGCTTTATATAGTAATGCTCTTTTTTCAATATTTTAAATACGATAAGCATCTCTCATTTATTTACCTTTGGTTTTGTTTCAGGTTTTGAACAAAACATTCCCAGATTATACATTTCTGATGAATGGCTTGGTTCAAGGAGTAAAGGTAATTACAGTACCTATGGAATCTCTGTGTAAAACAAGGTTGCTCGGATCACTAGCTCTGTGTGTAGCAATTGCTTGTAGTGAAGAAGAATTTTGTCCAATGTGATTCTCATATAACTGACTCATATAACTCTGGTTGTTAGTTATTATGCAACAACTATACCTACAGGGATACAGGATGTGATAAATACATTCATACTAGTTGTAATCCAGATGCATTTGTTGTATTAAGTACAGACAATTAAAAAATAGAGCTGAAAATTCTTTATATCTTGTATCTAAGCTGTATTGATTTGTTGCAACTCATATATATACTTGTTACTATCCCAATTTACAAGTTCTTTTTATCTAGATATACATTTTCTGTACATTTTTATGAATCAGCATGGTCTTTACAATCCTGTTATGCTTACTTCTACAAAACATACATGTTAAAGTCCAAATGTAATTGTTGTTTAAGACTTTGATCAGTTGACAATTTTCAACCACAGACTTGTTGAAGTTGTAACAAGAAGTTCTTTGTTGTTCATGAATTGATTTTGTTACTCTCTTATACATTGATATATCTTCCAGGGTATACTTTCATTTCTGAGTGCACCCCTAGTAGGAGCTCTGTCAGATGTCTGGGGTCGCAAATCTTTCCTTCTTTTAACGGTTTTCTTTACATGTATGCCTATACCACTGATGAGAATAAGCCCATGGTAATTATGCCTTCTCTTATTTCTGGATTCACATCTATACATTTCACCATGCAATTAGTTTTTGTTACTGACTTCATTGCTGATTTCAAACAAGTTCAGCCTTTACCACACATACTATACAGTAAGAAGTAAACATGAAAGGTTCTTTTATGCCTTTGTGGAAGCTGAATGTCATCAATAGGTTTGAAAGAATCATGTTAATAAAGTCTTACACACATTTCAGTAAGTACTCTTGAAAACTGGGATCAGGTAATTATAAAATTCTAATTGAAAAGCAACACTGCACTATTGAAGTAACTGATGAAATTACTGTGTTTAACTTCTTATCTTTACAGGTGGTTCTTTGCCATGATATCTGTCTCTGGTATCTTTTCTGTCACATTTTCCATCATTTTTGCATATGTTGCTGATATAACAGATGAATCAGAGAGAACTTCAGCATATGGCCTGGTAAGTCTGTGTGTGTGGATCAGCAAGCTTCACAGTCTATATCAAAATTACCAGCAATTTCTATGTACTATATTGTATTCATTAGTGTTTGCACGGGTTATCCGGGTACCTGCCCGACGGGATACTAACCGGTTCCTAATTTATTACCCGAATCCTACGCAAAGTGTGATTTAAAAAAAAAAAGTTGGGCAAACCAACGGTTAGGCAGATATCCCATTGACTTAGTGTGGTGTTAGACTACCATGTGGTCGAAGATAACAGCAATAACGAAGGTACCCGCCCGGCGCGATACTTCCCGGTTCCTAATTTATTACCCGAATCCTAAGCAAACTGGGACTTTTTTTTTTTAAACCGATGGTTAGGCAGATTTCCCATTGACTTAGTGTGGTGTTAGGCTACCATGTGGTCGTCGAAGATAACAGCAATAACGAAAGTATTCCATGGATATCTTATAACTGCGTCACAATTTCAGCGAATAAACAGATGGTTAGGCTTTGCTAGATTTCTCATTGACTTAGTGTGGTGTTAGGCTACCATGTGGAAGAAATTATTATTTATTCATTCGTTTATTTCATAGAAGGAAAGGCTGACAAGGAATTTTACGAGATGTTTACGGATTATAGACGGATTAACTATAAAATAATAATCGCAAGTGGCTTTTTACTAATCGTTTATTCCATATGCGATCAAATTGCGCGGATCGCGCAAGCTCGCGGCTAATGCGAACCCTGGGCCTGCATAATAGATAGTAGTAGTAACAACTGTTTAAGAGCTAAATTGGATATTACTATATTATTATATACGGTCTGATCCAATAGACATGGAGAGCAAGCATAAGCAGTGCGATATTAGTAGTAATTTAATTATATGAAGTTATTAACAAGTTAATGAAAGAAACAAAAGCAAATAGAAATTATTAAAGAAGGTTTTATACCTTATCTTACATGTACGTATTTGAACATGAAAACATTGATTGTCGTGGTAGAAAAGGTTGAAACTTCATGCAGTGAGTGGAAAGAATCCATAGTTGGATATTTTGGCCTTTTTTCTGCCACTTTTCAGATTGGATACCTTTTTCTTCAGGCACATAAAACATCAATGAATATGATTACCTTATTATCACACTTAGGCTTAAAAGGATTGTCTGGTGGCCCAAAGAAGTTACCTTAAAAAATAGTAAATAATTTTCCAAACATGTTGTCAAAGTATGAGAACGCTAATATTGCGTTTGACAGAGAAACGATTTTTTAATCGTTAAGGATAGACATTTCAAATATGATTTGAACAGTACAATACGTGACGTCAGCTCTGCCATAGCAGATTGCGTCATAACCCACCCTCCGCACAGTACCTATACGGTAATCACAACAAAAACCGCGTTTGTATACGGATAAATTTCTTCCTTAATTTCCGGTGAAATTTCTTAGAAATTAGATATGTTTTCAAAAACTCCTTAAGCCGCCATGTACTAGATCGGTGGTTCGGTGGTCTTTGTGTAACACAATGTAAATTTAACAGCAGACTCTTCGTTGTTTAGGCTTTACATCGCGCTATCCAGCTCCAATGCGAAGAATGTTCGCATGTAGGCTATACTCAAACGTTGACAATCGGACAGTTCTGCGAAGCCTAAGCTTCTCAGTGGCGCGCTATATTCTGCTCTGACAACGATTCCGATAAATTTCTTCCATAATTTCCGGTGACATTTTTTATAAATTAGATATGATTTAAAAAACTCCTTAAGCCGCCATATACGTAGTAGATCAGTGGTTTCGTGTTCTTTCTGTAACACAAGATAAGTTTTAACAGCAGACTCTTCGTTGTTTATACATCGCGCTATCCAGCTCCAGCGCGAAGAATGTTAGCGCGTATAGGCTACTCTAACGTTTACAACCGGACAGTTCTGCGAAGCCTTAGTTAGCTTCTCCTTGCTACATTCTGCTCTGAAAACGATTCCGCCAAGTTTCATCTTTCGGTGTAACAAATACTTTTTAAGTTTCCTTTTACTGTTAATTTGATCCGTGAATTTTATTTCAGCGATTTCGAAGAACAGTTTATGAACTGTGGTTTGAGTGTGAGTGTATTATTACGCTATACAAGTGCACCATCTGGGCATCGTAGGATATACGTTCGCGAGTATGTACGTTATATTAGGCAATCCAATGTGCATACACGTGAGAGTGTATTTGTTGCGGAAATGGGAGTGCTATCTTCAAGTCGCCTGTTTTGCCTATCTGCAAGCACTACGTCAATCACCATATTGAAGCGTTCGAACAAACGGTACTTTTGGTGAGAAACTGGTGAATTTGAAAACCAGATTTCTACAAGAAGAAAACGTCGAATGGGGACAATTTTTACATGGTTAGAAAGAGAAAAATAATAACTACAAGGACAATGTATCAAAATCTTCCACCAGACAATTCCTTTAAATTTAAGGATATATCAGATAGTGCCTTTCCATGAACACAAAAAGCATTCCCTACCTCTATTCTTGACAAATAAGAACATTTCCTTTGGATATTTCCTAGTGTGCATGTGGGAAAAATGGGGTGCAATGATGGGAAATATCATGAATAGTATCTAAATTTTGTATGGTAAGGACCGTAAGGTAAACATTTGCATGGAATGATGGAAATTTATTTTTGGTTACGATGCTGAAAGCTCATTAACCTTTTGAGTGTGCTGGCATGTGTGTGTGGATGTATCATGTAAACAAGATATCTCAACAACCACAAGTTGAGTTAATGTAATGATTGGTAAGTAGATGTCCCATGATGTGTACATGTGCCCTTATGTTTGTATTTCCCATCTCAAGAATATTAATGAGTGGGGGGGGGGGGCTAAACATGAAATTTTACGATGTCAATATCTCTGCAGCTATATGTCTGATTTAGTTTATAGGTGTTATAGTGATGTAACTACATAAGTACATTTTACCTTATTCATATTTATGGTGAGTGGGGCTTAATGGGAAATTGTCAAAAGCCAGCTTGTAAACATGATATCTCAACAACCACAAGTTGAATCAATGTGATACTATGATAGATGGATGCCCCATGATGAGTAGATGTGCCCTATTGGGTCTTCATTCTCGTCTCTTGAATATTAATGAGTGGGCTGAAAATGATTAATATGTCAATCTCTTCAACCATATGTCCAATTTAAGATATACTTGGTATGGTGATGTAACTACATAGTAAGTACATGTTCTTTGCAACAATAACTTCTACCACATCAATATAATTATCATTGATAATAAGCACACTTTCATGTTGTCTCCAACTTTATGTCATTATTATTCTCAAATTACAAGATATGGTTTTTAAACACAAGACAAGAACCAAATGTTCCATGGTGTGATCCTTGGCATATTATATAATGTCACACTACATTCACACAATCAACTGTGTGTTTTGTCTGCATATCATGAATTTAATCAGTAAACATAAAATTCTTAATCAGATATCTATATGGATGTAGTATGTCTAATTACCTTGATACATGTCTGTACTTTCACAATACAATGTAAGTATACAGATACATGCTAATGAGATCATTAAAATTCATACATGTATCTGTTTTGGTTCCTTGCTGGAGCAAAGGAACCTATAGATGCAGTAGTCAAGTTGACGTGTGTATGTGAATGTGCAACTGTGACACTTGCTTGGGTCCGAAATAACTCAACAACGAAGTAATGGATATTTGTCATACTTTCTATGTAGATGCATTTTAGTGAGAAGATGTTCCCTAATGTTTTTGGCTTGGACGTTATGAATATGAGGTTATGGGGTCAAACGTAAAAATCTTCAACTGCAACCTTAAGTCCGATTGTAACCAAACTTCCTATACAGTTGTTGGTTAATAGCTGGTAAATATATGCTTCATTTTTTTGGGACCATTTTGGACCCAAAAAATTCTGGGCTAATATTTGGGCTGGGTTTGTCCAAAGTTTATTTCCACCTCAAATGCATTTTGAAGGTGAATCATCCCTTACCCTCAATTAATATTTGATGCTAGTTTATCTCAGTCTAAGCAGGGATGTAGTCTAAGCTTGATGAGGTGACATAAATCATTTTCTAGAATGATTTCATGGCAGAATTTGCTAGTCAGTGAAACCTGATTCCCTAGTGTTCTTGAGCTACCATTGTTTTACCACATTGGCCATGGAGTTGTATGCATAGTTTAGTTAATTAAACAGTGCATGTACATATAACACTTTACTTTAGACACATGGCCTCCACTGAATTGGTTTTCCTTTCACAGATGATGGGTTGAGCCACTGCAGCATTGCTGCTCTAGTTTCCACCTCAAATGCCCTTTGGGACACATTCTTTTGGCTCAAATTTGTGGGCCCAGTATGTTTGGGGACCATTTGGGCCCACATTTCCTTAACATTGCAATATTTTTGCAACCTTTAGTCGGATTATAGCCTAACTTGGTATACAGTGATGGTTAATAGAGTTACAAGTAGGGCATCTGGACCCAAACAAAGTCCAGGTCCATTTTTGGGATGGGTGAGCCCAATTTTTTTTTTCCACCTCAAAATGCATTTTGTTACACATTCTTTGGGTTCAATATATTTGGGACCATTTTGACCCACATTTTTTGGAGTTCAATTATTGGGGCAAATATATTTTCGAGCCACTTTGTTTGTGCCAAATATTTGTTGGACCATTTATGCTCAAAATTTATTGGGCCCAACTGCTTTGGGAAGGACCAAAATTTTAAAATTGCAATAACTCCACAATCATTAATCATATTATATCCAACTTGAAATAAAATAAAACTGTTAGCAAACTGCTTATCCACTAGAGAGCCTGTATAAGAGAATGTGTAAGTAAGCTGGCCTGACGTTTCAATCCTAGCAGGATCTTCTTCAAAGGCTGAATGACAAGTAACAGTAACAGAAGGGACAAAAACACACACAGAATACAGAGTTACAGACAGGTTAATGAGCACGGTGAACACAATGAGATACATGTAAGGGGATTAGTAGACAAGGGATGGAGAGAAGAAAGCAACAGGGGAAGAGGAGAGGTAAAAGATAAACAGTGGAGGGATTAACAGTGGAGGGACTGTATTACAACTTGGAATACAGTTGTTGCTTAATAGCTTTTCTATGTGGTCATAAATATTGGGCACCCAATATGATATTGGGTGATGATATAAAAAACTTTAATATTCCATTTAGCAAGGAACCATAGTGCCTGTTTGGCTGTTGTTAGACTATGTCTCTAAATAGACTTTGTTAACATGATAACTGATTCATGGTACCTTCCTTTCTATGTTTCCACATTAGTCAATCGATACCTCTTCATTTTGGTCTGCACAAGTTCATGAATATTAACATGTATGGCCTACCACTCTATGAATAGTTTGGCATTGGAACCACTAAATGTTTTCGTTTTCTGGTATTTAGAAATTTGAAGCAATTTACATGTTGGTTAATCACTTTAAAAACATTTTAGGGTTAACTTGTACAAGAATGTTTAGAACTGGTAAGGTGGAGTATTTGGGAGATGTATACTTTAACCCAAACAGTCAAAGGCACAAAAATAAGACAAACCTGTCACATTTTTACCTAGATGCTGAGGGGAATCAACAATGGGTGAAGGAAAATCAGGTTTGAAAGCTTTTGGAAAGGTTTAAATAGACATGCAGGATCACTGTCACTGAGAAAACACACTTTTCAAACTTAACAGATGAGAGAAAAAACAGATATTCATCCTTAAGAAAGTGTCACACTAATTCTGTCCAGATCAGACCACTGTCACCTCCATGCAACAGTAAAAGCTGAGATGACTTTGATGCGCTGAAATGACCTTGTCTGTGTCTTCATATTAGGGGATGACTTGAAGCCACAAATTAATTTTGATATGTTGTAGACCGTTAAATACCACTGCTTTCTGTTCAGGTTGTATTTCTATAACACTTTCAATATTTGATAAAAAATCTTGAAATAGCTGAGGTTGATAAAGTGACTAGAGTATGTGGGCTCATACACAGACCATTGGGTCAGTTCCTCAGGTGCAACACAAAATCAATGAAAAAACAAGACCTTTGTGGCCTCAATTGACATGTTTACAAAGTACAAAGTTGTCAAGCAAAGAATGATGTTGATTGTTATCCATCCAGGTGTTGTGTTTGTTTATATGAAGTTAAAATAATATGTTTTGGTTAAGTTAATAGAATATATAACACAATGCATTAATATTGAGACCTGCACCGAGAAGCTGAGGCCTTCATCAATTTATTCTTGAAGGAGGAAGAAAGATTTAGCATATTTTGGAGGTGAATCCCTTGAAAACCAGGAAAGATGTAGAATTATTACTAGCATTCAAATATTCGTTGGCCTATACCAAATCAAGACTAAAATTCTACCTAATGTCAAACTTTATGCACATCATTCAATGTTTTTTGGTTTTTCTTCAAGGTTTCTGCCACATTTGCAGCTAGTTTAATTACAAGTCCAGCCCTGGGTGCCTACCTTGGAGGTATATATGGTGACAGCTTTGTGATATTTCTAGCCACAGCAGTTGCTCTGTGTGATGTTCTGTTCGTTTTAGTGGCTGTTCCTGAATCTTTACCAGAGAAGGTGCGGCCAGTTTCATGGGGTGCTGCAATATCTTGGGAACAAGCCGACCCGTTTAATGTGAGTAATACATGCTTTGCAAACTGTGCAATATTGCTGTTCCAAGTGCAATGGTGTATAACAATCTATGAAGACAGGAACCATAGTAGTTCATTGGAGCCAATGTTCAAAGCCTTTTAAACTGATACAAAATATTTGAATCCAACATCATTCCCTGTAGATCTCTGAAGGGGACTGTCAATCATCTGTTTGCCACACAAGGAATCCAACCTTGTAAAGTTTTGTCTGTAAAGGATTCTTTTTATGCAGGAACATACTTTATGGACTTAACTCTCATTGATGAATCATAGAAACTGAGGGAAAGACATCACTCAGCCAATGTTTGATTCCTTGCCGGAGGCAAAAGCAATCTATGCGATGGTGAGGGCGTGTGTGTGTGTTTATGTATGTGACACTTGCTTGTAAACACAGTAACTCAAAAAGTTAATGGTTGGATTAACTTCATACTTGGTGTGTGGATAGGTCTTATTGAGTACAAGAAGCCTATTGTTTTCTGTGAAGTTCAATGATCATTTTGGGTCAACAGAGGTCAAAGTCTATAAACTTAGTGAACACGAAAACTCAAAAAGCACATCTTTGTTGAACTTCATACAAACTGTGTAGATTCAGATTGTTGAGAACAAGAACTATAGAAATTGGTTGATGCCAAAGCTCATTTGCATTCAACATTTAAGTGAAAGTCTGAAAATTTTGTATACATGATAACACAAGAAGTATATCTTCCTTGAACTTAATAGTTAGTATGTAGATCCAGCTTGGTGAGTGCAAGAATTCTATTGAAATTGGTGGTAGAGGTCAATGGTCACATGAGGTTAACAGGCATCAAAGTCTGAAAACTTTTAAACATGATAACTGCAAATTTAATACTACAATTTGTGAATTCCCCAGTGCTATGAATATTCTTTTGGTGAACATAGTTTGGTCAATTCAGTTCAGTTTAGTTCTGTAAAGGGGCTCTATAGGCCTTCAACGAAACATGGAATTAAATCTGCTTCAGAGTTGATAGTCTTGCTTTAAATGTGCACTTAAACCTCCTATCAGTCCCCCCCCCCCTCTGAGTCTCAAGGGGGTCAACAGGTAATCTCAATTGGGCACAAACTGACTCCATGGGTGAACAGGTTATCTCAAATGGTGAAAAAAATAGGCCAATTTTTCAAAAATATTGCACAGTGTATAAACAATGTCATGTAACTCTCAACAATTATTAAAGGGATTGCTAGCTCAAAATTGGTAAAATGTGTCTATATATCACATAGCTTGCTCTACATTAGTCAGATAGTTATTTTAAATTGTGAGGAAATTGTATGGCAAGTTATCACAAAGCTAACTGGATTTCTGGTTCCTTCAGAGTGTACTTTTCACTTCTTTCGACCCTAAATGATTTTGAACAGTTCCTTGATTTTGCTAGTTTACATTCTTAGTGGTTGCTGATGTAATATTTCCTCTGATGTCATAACATACACATGTAAGTCTATCATCTTAATGGTGAAACAGCTGCCATGTTTGTCTTCCCTTTTGTAGACGTTAAGAAAAGTTGGTCAAGACTACACAGTCCTGATGCTATGTGTTGCAGTCTTTTTGTCATACTTACCAGAAGCAGGACAGTATTCTTGCATGTTTTTGTACTTAAAAATGGTATGTATTTTAATTACTTTTGTTTCAATAAAAATGTAGATGGCCTCATTTCAATTAGTAGTCTTTGAGGGAAGATGTTAATCTTCACTGTAGATTAAGTACTTGTAAATTTCATTCTTAATGAGTGTTGTGATCAGTGATCGTGTCCAATAATCTCATCCTCACTGAACACATGGTGCAATGTGTAGCCATGATTGGTTATTACTTTAAACTTCCACTTACTTAAAATGAATAATTGCATTCAAGCAGTCTCCCAGTTGAGCACATTATATCACAGCATAATGGAAGAAAGATGCTATATTAGGTAATGCTCCAAAATTCAAGAGGATGCCTACTCTCTCCTGCTTTTTGTAACAAAGATTAACTGAATTTGATAGCATGGTGGGAGTTCTAGTCTTTGCTCCTATCAAGTTGTTCAATAATTTACCTTTGATGGTAATTTCTTGCCTTTCAGGTTGGTAATTTCAGTACTCCAGAGGTCCCTGCTTACATTGCCTTTGTTGGAATATTATCAGTCTTTGCTCAGGTATGATCTCCATTATTTCTATTTGGTTTAAGATGTGCTGGTGTGTGTGTTTGTATGTGACGTCAATCTTATAAACATATCTCAAGAGGCACAAGTTGGTTTCCATCCTTGGCATATTAGGTTTGTCCCACTACATTCATACAATCAACTGTGTTGTTTTTTATGTGCATATCATGAATATTAATCAGTGAACATAAAATTCTTAATCAGATATCTCTGAAATTAGCATTGTACATGTACTTGGATTTATACGATGTAAGTATATAGATACATGATACATTTGACCCCATTCATAGTTATACATGGAACTGTTTAACACTTTGTCACTTAATAGACTTTGTAAACACAATAACTGATTCCTGGTACCTTCTTTTCTATGTTGCCACATTAGTTAATAGATAATCCTCTTCATTTTGATGGTGTGCAAGTTCATGAATATTAACATGAATATGTTTTCTGGTATCAAATACATATGACTGAATCAATGGCAAATTTGCATCAGCATACAAGAAATATGGAACAGAATCAGACTGAATTATTCAATCCACACTCCTACTGTATCTTTTTGTGACCTGTCCATCTATCACTCTCATTGTGATAGAAAGATAGTACCTTTTTTGGTTTTGATGATAATTGTAACCTTCGCATTCATGATGGCATGTGTGTGTATACATGTGTGTTGGTGAATTTGTGATGCCCAGCTTGTAAACACGATATCTCAAGAAGGGAAGGTCAGATCAATTTCATATTTAGTGTGTAGAAGCACCACATTGATTACAAGAAGCCTAATGTTTTTGGTGGAGGTCAAAGGTCAGTTAGGGGCACCAGGGGTCAAATTGTGAAAACCTTGTAAACATGTACACCCTCACTATACATTACGTCACATTCATGAAGAAATATGCTCATGTTACATCATCCAAACCACAATGCATTTTTGCATTCTGGTTGCTCTTTGAAATTCCTCAAGGTTTAGCAGGATGTTTACAAACTTTTCAGAAAATTTGTGCTTGTATATATCTTATCCATACAGCACATGGAAATATACCCTTACTCACAAAAGATACCCATTAAGTCTGAATAGTGAAATGTTGATACACTATATTTGATATAATATTATGTATTCTGAAGTGGAAATACATCTGTTTTTGTTAGTAATTGAGTACTGGGATTAACATGTACTAAGTAGTAGTAAAATTCTATCAATGCAGTCAACATATTTGTTTTCAGACCACAATTCTTGGAGTATTGACGCAAAACTTTGGACATAAGCACACCATCATGGTAGGTTTAACATGTGAGATGCTGGAGCAAATGTGGTATGGATTTGGTACTCAGCCATGGATGATGTGGGCAGCTGGAATCTTAGTAGCTATCAGTAGCATCAATTACCCTGCTATCAGTGCTTTGGTCTCACGTAACGCACCTCCTGATAAACAAGGTAAGCTGAACTGAACATTTTATTAATAAAAGGGGCTGATATAAATGGTCCTGCTAAGAAGTTATGTGAAATAAAATGGTTATGAGTCTCTGCATTGTGAAGTAGATTGTGTGTCAATTGTGACAAGATAGATGGCTACAAAAAGTTAAATACATTGTATTCTAATGTAAAAGTCAGCCCTTCTCTGCTCAGGTTAATGAATTTTACTTGTGTAATGGAATTTTTACAATGTGTGAATTAATCCTGGCAAATATTGAGCTTGATACCTCTTTCTCTTTGTAGGTGTATTGCAGGGTATGATTACAGGTATACGGAGTCTGTGCAATGGGCTTGGACCAGCCCTCTATGGCTTCATATTCTATTTTTTTGACCTAGACCTGGACAATGTGGATACAAACACAGGTGAAGATAAACCTAGAGTGCCATATGGAAAGGTAAGAAATCCAGTCTTCTGTAGTGCTGCCTTTGAAGTATTGTGTAATGGCAACTGATTAACCCAAACTAACCATTAGGGGTCTACCATTTTATTGAAAACAAAACAAATGAAAATCCATTTTATATACATCAATCTCAATGGGCAACTAATTTGGTCCAGCTAAAAATCTGCAAAATGTCTTACAAAAACTTCAGCTGTTTTGTATTAGCGATAGTTCCAGGCCATATTAAAGCACCTTGAATGTTACTGAAGATTTTGTAGTGATTAATTAAATTTTGGAATTTGTTAGATAAATTTAAGGTTTACAGGGATTAAATAGTAATTGAAAATACTACATATCCATCCTGCTCTGTGTAAAACTAACTGTAGCTAATTATTTGTAAGATATCATTATTTGTGGCGAGGATCATCCTGTTAGTCAACCTTCCCAATTTCTTCTGCTATTGAAGATACACCACCATATTAACCTTCAGCTTGATTTATACAAACCCAATGATATCAATCAGTATATTTTTCATCGCAGTGCAGTATTGCTGCTTTTTAAATTTGTTAATAGTTTGTATAAAGGTAAATACAAATTTTTGTTTTCATGTACCTTACCCCTTCCTTTTGGAAGTATGGTACCACCATATGTTAGCAATACGAATGTTGCAGAATTGATTCCTTGGCAAAGGTACATTGATACCAGAACAATTGCTGTCAACAATGGGTCAAAACTTGAATTTGTTTTTGTGCATGCTATAATAGATGCTCTCTTAGAATATGTTGTGGCAAGAAAACACTTTCTCTGCTCAGCTTGAATATTTCTATATTTTGAACAGTAACATTATCTGCTTTATGTAGATGATGAGTATAAGCTATTGCCAAAAATGATCATCTCCCAGGGACACTGGTTTCCACTATCAATGTAGTTCTTTAAAAGATAAAATCTACTTTATTGTCTACATCTGACAGGTTTAAATGTCTTTTTCTCAGCAGGATGACATTATTATGGCTGGCCCTCCATTTGTCTTTGGTTCGGTGCTAGTTCTTTTGTCCCAGCTGGTCATGTTCTTTTTACCAAGAGACGATGAGCGTGACTTACCTAAGCAATTGACCGCTCCCCGTTCTTTCCAATTACAACCGCTACCTCCAGGATCTGATTTGGTTGTACCCCTTTTACAAGAATCCAGCCAACAGTCCCATCCAGAAGATATAGAGAATCCATAGAAATTGGATCCATTCCAGAAAGAGCCAATCATAGCAGCATATATACTGGTCAACCAATATAAATGAGGCAGCAGATTTTGGACTGAAATCCAATCTCAGATGTAAACACGTTGTGTATGTCCAAGAATGAAACCATGCAGCATTAACTGATTTGACAGTTTTTTGTAAAGTCTAGTGATAAAATTTAAGAAACTTATTGAAAAGAAAGGCTAGTTTTATCACAGGATATGATACGCACAATTGATATGTGAGACTTCTCTGTGTCAATCCTACCAGATACTGAATGCAGAATTTGTTCCATCAGTAAGACTGCAACAGCTGTGTGCCACTCAACTTGTTATAGTCTCATTCCAAATACAGAAAACTAAGACAACATATGAAAACTTAGAGAAAAGTGATATCTATCACATTTTATCAAAGATTTAACAAGAACTGCAAGAAATTTATGATGCAAATATGAACTTACATTTGGTTATTTATCTCTTCTTGCTTCACAGTTATTCATGTCTTCAATTCACAGTAAAACCTAAATATGTTTATATTGAGTAATATATTTTATGCTCCAAGTGTTAATTGGCTGGAATGTATTCTACATAGTTAATGACATCAGAGTTTATCAAAGAAGCTATTACATATTTGTGATTACGGTGAGGTTAACGAGTTGCTAACTTACAAACAGCTGTCTATATTAAATGCTGTAAACTGGAAACATGTATTGCTCTGTCAAAACATGGAGACCTCTTCATGTTTGATATGAAGCACCTTGAGATAGAATTCTAACCAACATAAGTGCAAGGACAAACATATCCTGTTGGATAAACAAAATAGATTTGTTTGTTATGGCAGACTGAAACATGCATATGCTACATCTATGCAATAGCACAGCTTAAACCTGGACTGTAAAGGGTCTTGGTTAGCTAGAAAGGTTTAATTGTTGATACATGCCAGCATTGACATTTGTACAGGACACAGTGTAGTGTTACATTGTCAAGTGCAGATTATTTGTGTAAAACTAAGACCATCGTTGGCTTGATGCTTTTCTTCATCTCCCAGTTGTATATTGTTGCCTTCTATGAGGAGATTATATGCATGCAATTCAAATTATCCTCTCTTGGTGGAGGTTTTTTATTTTCCCCATTGCAGATTGAAAAAGAAAAAAAGTGATTTGAGATGTGTAATGTAAGCTACAGTAGTTGAAGAGATAGGGAAAGCAAAGAATGGTGAAACCGGAAGACCAGAGGTAGATCAGCATTTAATTCATTCCATGAAATTGGGATACCTTTCAACATTTTTTAAATTGCTTCAGTGCTCTCTTATACTCAGTGTTGAATCTAACTTGCATTTGGACATTTGGGAACAATGAAAGAAGCATACTTCAATTGTGACTCTGAAACTTGCAGGGTAATTTGAAAGTTGATTAGTCAGTCTTGTGGGAACTGTACTAGCTGGTTTCACAATAGTACAGTGAAAGGCTATCATATTTCAATCTATCTGTGTTTAGTCTATCCACATCTCTGTTTAAACCGTTATGATGAAATTAAGAAATGTGCAATTTAACTGCAGCTGCTCTGTGAGGGCTTCCACAAATTGCTGGTATGTTATACATTGGTATTTTAACATATTTCCCCATTATGTATCTGCTTAACTATAGTCTTGTGATTGGATAGGGGTAAAGGTTTGATTTGGAATTTGGCTTTCCATTGGTAATCATGCAAATCATGATTTGTGTCTTGTTTTGGTACCAGTACCAAGTTCAGTGTGAAGGGTTTCCCTCATATTGTTTAATTGCAATGTGAAGTAAACATCAACCTTGACAACAACAAAATCGAACAGAATGATCAATAATTTTTCAGTTCCATTATATATAGACTCTCTTAGCCCAAGGTATCGTTGACAGTTATTACTGATTGAACTACTTTGCATATTACAAAATACATAGAAGTGTCCCTCTTGTAACAAACCTGATTATTACTTCCCAAAATGCACTTAGCTTAGAAGTCAAAATTAAGACCAGTTACCTATTGTAGCTTATGCTATGCAGCCTTGCAGGCAATGGATATGAAATGTTAAATGCTGGTGTTCTATCTTGCCTCGAAGTTGTGGATTTCATGTTGTTTTGTTTCTTTTCATTTAATTGAATATGTATATAATGTTATCAGCAGCATTATGGTGAATGTGTAAAAGGAAATAATAAACAAGTTTATTGTATGGTGTGTGTACTGCATTTCCTGTAAAGTATTGACTCATATATCTTAGCAGCTTCTAAACAAGTATTCATCAATCCCATGTCTCCAAAATAAGTAATAAATATTAGTGTAAGTGCTGCCATTCAGTGAGACAGAGTGGTTAGGCTAAGAAATTACTAACATTGGTGCATGACAATATGTGATTGGGGAGGTGCTGCAGCAACTAATATGTGGTAAGTGTATAGATGGCTGGTGGTGCTTGGAAGGAGAATAATATATAATACAAACCCAGTCTTCCTTATCATATATATATGGAAGGTAACAACCACTTATCTCCCAACCAAGTACAAATAGCAGTCTTCAGACATGTATATTTTGAGAACTAACATGAAAGAAAGTTGTAGCATTGCCAGGGTGGGGGAGGGGGGTGTAGCCAAGTGTCCCCCAGAATGTTCCATGGTGATGCCCGCTTCCTACCCAAATGATATTTATTACGTCTCTACTTCCTAATTTCTGGTGATTTGAAGCTGATAGAGGTTCTGGAAATGATGACGACCACAAAAGTTCAGGGGTGAAGCCTCTTTCAGGGATCCCATGGCAGACCTGTGGACCCCACATATGGCTTCGCCCTGGCACTGGCAGATATGACGTCAGTTTGCATTACCCTCGTTCTGTGCCTCCCAAATGTTGCTGTAATTTCTTCTGGCAACACCGTCGACGACACTATTTGCTGTGGATTCCTCACCCCTCCCTTAAATTCAATCTTGAGATATCATGTTTACATACTTTTGACATATGGACACTCAGTTGAATGCAAATCACATGTGACTTTCACATAGAATACAGATAGGCCTAAATGAAGTAGAAGCATCCCCACTTGAGTTAGAGTCTTTACAAGTTTGTTGGACTTTTTATCTGCTATCAAAAATTACCTCTACTAAAAGCAGTAGAGCACAGCTACCAAGCATAGTGCATCCATATGCCAACTAGGCTAGGTCGGATTATGGCTTCCTCACTGCCTCTGAGAGTTGTCTCTGTTTGTTGGAAAGATGACAGTAAGCCTGTATTAGCAAACGGTGCCTTTTATTTACAAACGTTTAACAAGTATCTACGGAAGCGTAGAAGGGACATTGCATTGACGAGTTACCAACTTGACAAAACGACAATTATCTGCAAATTGACGAGTTGCACACTTACTACCATCTCGACAAAATTCAGAAAATTGATGCATTGACGAGATAATGGATCTCGTCAATGCATCAATTTTCTGCAAATTGACGAGTTGCACACTTACTACCATCTCGACAAACTTCAGAAAATTGATGCATTGACGAGATAATGGATCTCGTCAATGCAACAATTTTCTGCAAATTGACGAGTTGCACACTTACTACCATCTCGACAAGATGACAAAATTCAGAAAATTGGCGAGTTGACGAGATAACGGATCTCGTCAATGCAACAATTTTCTGTAAATTGACGAGTTGCACACTTACTACCATCTCGACAAGATGACAAAATTCAGAAAATTGACGTTTTGACGAGATAACGGATCTCGTCAATGCAACAATTTTCTGCAAATTGACGAGTTGCACACTTACTACCATCTCGACAAGATGACAAAATTCAGAAACTTGACGTTTTGACGAGATAACGGATCTCGTCAATGCAACAATTTTCTGCAAATTGACGAGTTGCACACTTACTACCATCTCGACAAGATGACAAAATTCAGAAAATTGACGTTTTGACGAGATAACGGATCTCGTCAATGCAACAATTTTCTGCAAATTGACGAGTTGCACACTTACTACCATCTCGACAAGATGACAAAATTCAGAAACTTGACGTTTTGACGAGATAACGGATCTCGTCAATGCAACAATTTTCTGCAAATTGACGAGTTGCACACTTACTACCATCTCGACAAGATGACAAAATTCAGAAAATTGACGAGTTGACGAGATAACGGATCTCGTCAATTCAAAAATTTTTGCAAATCGACGAGTTGCACACTTACTACGTATACCATCTCGACAAGATGACAAAATTGTTGCATTGACGAGATCCGTTATCTCGTCAAAACGTCAATTTTCTGAATTTTGTCACGTTACCATCTCGTCAACTCGTCAATTTGCAGATAATTGTCGTTTTGTCAAGTTGGTAACTCGTCAATGCAATGTCCTTTCTACGCTTCCGTAAGTATCGTACAGACATGGATGCCGCCACGTTGATCCCCCTGGTGGTGGCGCTATACATCTTTTACTCATAATAGATAACACTTCAGGCTATATGAAGTACAAGCTTTCCTCCTTGAGTTATTGTTTACAAGCTAGGTGTCCCAAGCACACATACACACATGTGCCGTACATAACCACAACTGTCAGTTTCATGTGAACCATGTGGTTTGCCTTCCGTCGTGAGATATCTTGCCAACAAAGTTTCCCCATTTGGCTACTACTGACTAGATGTGTACTCAAAATTGTATACCAGCAATCCTAAATCAAGGATTGTGTAAGGTTTTCCTTGAGCTAACCTGTTGAATATAGTTTTCCTTTTCTTTATTTGCACCCTAAATGGTATTCAGATTTACCGGAATAGCCTTCTTGTATTCATAAATAATGCATAGATAGCAAACATGAGACGCATACCAGCTTTCCTTTCCACATAATGGTTTTCATGTGAAACAACTACGATAATAGACGCACACCCTAGAATGACTTGGGAACCAACCAGACAGCAAAATTGCAGTGTGGTTTCGATGATGCTACATGAATAATCTTATATGAATGTGACACACTAGACAAAAAGACATACTATGTTTTACCAACTTGACAGATAATAATGTATTTGTATTCTGCAGATCAACTCTAAAGGGGTCTTGTGTCATTAACTTATGAATTTTAATATCGCGAAACTCGGAATAAAGCAGTTGGCCTGATTCAGATTCTCTTTATTGCATCCCAAGCTGGGCAATTTATTGCTCACAATATAAAACATACGTACAGTACATAAAATACACACAAAATATATCAGACTCTCAAATACTAAGACATAAGACTTAAAACAAAGCTGGCAAGATACGTAAAAACGGTAAAATACAAAATACAGTAAAACAGCACCAGATATACTTGTGAAACATTGGATTGCACAATGAGCAAGATTACTGACCTAACGAGTAAAAGATTGATTATGAAGTCTAATACAACGAGGGATAAAGGAGGATTTGTAACGATTCGTAACGGCACGGGGTAGTCTCATCCGCCCACTGCGGGGTATTATTGCACTTTCCAAATTAATGTGTAGAGGGTGGCTACTGTTGTTGAGAACCCCAGCAAGTTTACTTTGAAGGTGAAGATGATATGAGGTGTTCACTGACTGCTGACGTTCGCCTAGGATGCGACTGACTTGGCTTATAATAGAATCTATCCGTCTTCTGTCGGTACCATTGACATTACCTCCCCAACAATTAAGGCAATATCAGGCGCGGATCCAGGGGGGTCCAGGGGGTCCGGACCCCCCCTGCTCTTGGCCAAAAAAAGAGAAAAAAAAAGAGAAAAAAAAAGAGAGAGAAAAAATAATTAAATTAAACGCCAATTTTAAACATGTAGGACGTCAGAAGGGCGGTTATCCTTACAAGTCAGCCAGGTGTGTCTTTTCCGTCAAATGAACTATAGTGTGCACGCGTGCTACACGTGCAAAAAAAGCCTAAAAATCTCATTTTTCAGACCGAAAAGTTTCAAAATTGAGGTGGTGTTCGAATTGTTTTGGGCGGTGAGGTGGCAGAGCGGTAGGCTGCATAGGATGCGCCGACGAATTCTTCATGAGAGATCGTTTTCTGCGGTGAGAAGGCATAAAACTGTTCTCCGATCAACAATCGGCAAGGAACGTCTCACAGCTCTTGTTCTCATGCACACGTATTATAACACTCATATCGACACTGACGAAGTGGTCCGAAAGTTCATTGAGAAACATCCACGGCGTTTGTTCTCTCCAATCTACCATGAATAGATCATCAATAAAACTAGCTAACTCGTACTGATGCAGATACATTTCGAGTGAGTTTTTGTAGGTGCTTTGAATGGCTAAATTGAAGGGGGTTCCCTGTTGTACTTAAATATCCAAGAATTTCACAATGGATAGAGGGAAACCCACTCCCCTTAGACCCTAGGATCACTGGAGGCCAAACCCCTCACCCTTCCAGAATCCTGGATCCGGCCCTGCATCAAACAGTGGTGACGGAACGGGAGAGGGATTGGTGGCTAAAGGCATTATGATTTTTGTATCATCTCAACTCATCTGATATGTATTACCATATTTCATAGATTGTTTTTTTCTCATCAATTGAGAAATTGCAGACATGAGATCCATATTTTCAGGCTAGGTACATGCAGCTTAGAATACTCGGGAAGTGCCGTTTCCGGCCATCTGGGGGGGTTTGTAAAGCCAAAAATTTTCTGGTACGCTCCGCGCCAACCGATGGTGGCGCTCCGCTTAGATAGTCTTTCGATCAGGCGCGGCTGGACCAGTCAGACCCCCGCCCCTGAATATGACCACACACTGAAAATCACAGAATTGTAGAAAATAGAAAGAATGTTTCTACTGATGTTGAAGGTGTTCAATTTCCGCAAGGAATAGAGTCTTGGATTGATCCGTCTTACCAAATAATCAATGTGGTCATGCCAATTCAGCTGATCATCCAAAACTACGCCAAGGTACTTATAGGACGAGACACGGTTTACAGCCAGGTCTTTGATAACAACAGGAGGAGGTTCATGATCTCCTTTCCTAAAATCAATCACCATTTCTTTTGTAATTTTCTTTGTGCCTACAACTTGTAAAAAGTTTGTTATTATAGGCTGTAGTAATTTAATGCTCTTATATCTAAACTTCAGATGGGAATATCCCATGTTTATTGTTAGGAGTCTACCTGGGTCGCTAGTAGCCTACTGTACTCTTTGAAGGGGTTGCATGCGCAAAACCAAGCCGTCGTGATATCACTGTTTAATAAACTTTTTATTTGGTTGAGAAATTAATATATGAACAAAACATATTTATGAATACTTTAAAAAACATAACGTCCTTCGTAAGCTTAAATCGTTCCCTGTAATAAATTGTTATGTTAGATTTTAAATGACGCTCTCGTTATGTGTTTATAAATGTTCCGTAAAGTTTGCGAACAATCTCCGCACATGAAAACTTCTCGTACATAATGCACGTGCAGATAGCGAACCATTTTACACAGTTAATTCGCATTGAGATTAGTCATTGATAAAAATCTAACTTGGCGACAGTTAATTTTCGTAAACGACGTAACTACTTCCAAACCTGAGTTTTTAATTGGACTGAATTTCGACAATTCGAAATACGACAGAAAACTTCAACAACGGAAGCAACTATATACCGTAGGCCTAATCCCAATGATTCAAATTAGTATCGTTCACTCCAATAGCAACGTCGTATGTACAAATAGCACACCTTTGAAATGCAACGACGTATGCAGTGAACGACACAGTATAGCTATAGGCAACTTGTTTACTTTCGGATTCTACGGATGCCCATGAGCTACTTACGGTAAATACGGTATATTATGAGACAACGTTTCCACAATTTGGCGTCTGGTGACTCCAGTGGCGTAGCCAGACTTTTCCATCTGAGGGGGCAAAAGGGGGGGGGGCGAAGGGTCTGATTAGTGGGGCAGACTAAGCTAGTACAAAAGACATACCAAACAGTTTGCATGACAAACTGTGGCAAATCGGGTATTGTGTAAGCAATGTAGGGTACAGATGGTCACTCTAGTTAGCTGACGTTTTATGTTATTTCCACATAGGTATTATTAACGATAAAACAGATCACTGAAAAAGTCATTGATAATTCTCTTTAAAAATCTGAATAGACTATGCTCTTTCTGTCAGTATTTAAAGATGATCAGCATGATATCTGACTTGCCTGGGAGTGTAACCACCCCCCCCTCCCAATCAACAAAAAGTGTTATCATTCCCCCTTCGGGCCCTTCTTTTGCACTTTCTAGGGCTCACTTAAACAGTCTAGCGAAGGTTAATTTCGCCTATTCTGATGACTGTCTGCGAACTTATCGACGAATTTCGCGCCCTATTACAGTTAAGGTGACCATATTTTCGTGACTGAAATCGGGAACATTTATTGTGTGACTGATATGGGGGAGGGGTTTAAGGGGAGGGGAAAATTTTCAAGTGCCTAAGGTGCTTAGATGTAAAATGGTGATACTTTGAAGCACTTTTTAATTCAATTTTATTTTCAAAAATGTAGCTTTTTCTTAAATGAAATCCACTTACTTTACGTGGTTCTTTGAGAGCTTGTGATTTGCTCATGCTCACACTTTAAGTGTCGTTGTGTCGCCGTAGTTGCCATTTATACGGTCGAAAGAGTGCTAGGCTAGATCGATCTAGCATATTTTTAACAGTGTTTCCACTTTACACTGGCCCACCTGAAATACTGGTTATAAGTTCCGTTCTGCGACTGCACACTTGACTAAATTTTGTTTTTACAATTATTTTACTAATAATGTGGGATATTTTCGAAATTCCTGAACATTTTGACGAATCGGGGACATTTTCTGGGACACTTGTTCATCGGGGACAGCACACTGTAATCGGGGACTGTCCCCGAAAATCGGGGACGTCTGGTCACCTCGGGCCTCTGAGCTCACTACGGAAACACAAACGTATATAGACTACTAGGCTGTTCTGTGTTGAATGTACCTAACCCAAGAAACACATCGCGATTGGTCGCGTAGGCGTAGCAAAACATGTTGTAAGTTTCAGTCAAAATGCAAATTGTTTCTAAATACTGTGATATTCATTCTGCCATACACGTCACTCACGTGTGAATCATTTCGGAACACAATCCAGGGATCAGGGATAACCATGTGAACATAAAACTGAACGTAGCCTCCGCTTGTGAGTGCCACGGAGACCGTTTAATTAAATTGCCAACCCGTTCCACATTTGACAATACAGAGACAGTGGCGTTTTTTGCGCTGCTGCTTGGGTCAAATTCTTTTTCAAGGCAATGTTCCCATGGAAGTGATTTTTATTTTGGCCACCCAATTTCGCAGATAGAGAATTGGGTAAAAGGTAAAGAATAACAATTGCATTAAAACCATGGTAATATGCACATAGGTCCAGCAACATATTTAGTGTGCATTCAAGTTTTTTTTTCTCAGTCAATAATTCTATTTGGGGGGGGGGGCAAGTGGGGGCGAGCATTTCAACTGGGGGGCTCCCGCCCCCTCCCACCCCCGCTGGCTACGCCACTGGGTGACTCCAAATGACCTTCGACATTCTAAAAAACTATACATGCTTCTGGTACTGAACGTGTCACAACTGCATACTTAGTAGTTAGTACGATATTGGTCCAAGCTTCCCTTCTTGAGATATCATGTTTATAAGATTTCCACAATCTGACCCCTAGTGACCCCAAATGACCTTTGACCTTCCCTAAAAGCAATATGGTTCTTCTACCAGCCTCCCTGCTTCTACTTAATGTGGTACACCTACTCACCAAATATGATATTGGTCCAAGCTTCCCTTCTTGAGTGTTTACAAGCAAGGCGTCTCACACACACTCACGCACGCACACACTCATCCGCCAGCATGACTGCATAGGTTACGATTACATCGAAACCAAAAATGGAAGTTATAAATACTTTCTAGATAGATAGAAAGAGTTTTATCGAGCCCAGTGGCACTTTCAATACAGAAATTGGTACTGCAAGTAATATATTGGTACAACTACTATAACATTAATGCTTACGTATTAATATTGTAACGCTAACTCAGTCTAAGATTCTGGGGCGTCCAAATATTCCCTGCTGAGGACTGGTGGTGGTATGGAAACAAATGCGACTTGGATGGTTGTATGTTAGTAACGACGAGCCTTAAATCTCGCTATTACATGCAAAAAAATATAACACATAGATAAACGAGTAAAGAACAAGCGCTGTGTAGATTTCGCAATATATTACTATAACCAGCCACGGTACAAACAATACATCGGCACGAAGCCCTCAATAATAGGTAGAAAACATGCACTTAACGATAATGGTCACCAACGAGGTCTCCATACCGAAGTAGAGTCCTATAACGATACGTACAAAAGTGTATAAAAGACGAATACAAGACAGATACAAGTACGACCACAACGGTCGGAGCCAGGGCTACTGCCGAACCAAACGATTCAGATCGGGAGCGAAGACTGGTCACAAGTCTTGAGGTCTGCTTCAGCTGAGCTGGTGAGCAGACATCACGTGACCTGTAATTATTACGTAATGTAGCCTACGACAAATGGAGGGCGACAAATATAATGACCAACGGCATCACAATATTACAGCCTTAGAGGCCCTAAACGAATTTAAATGACTGATTCCGCCTAGAGCTTAGTATCTACAGGTTACAACGTTAATGCTAACGCCGTACTACTAGGCTTCAGGTACTAGCCTAGGCCTAAGTTACTCTACTACAAACGTTAGACAATCGTGCGCATACTCTTTTCCAAACAGGCAGCACAAGCACAGACTTGCCGTAGGAAGTAATTTGTTCAAATACTTGACAATCCTTCGATCAATCGCACAGCAATGTCTTCTCTGGTCCAAGTCTGTGACAAAGTTGTACTTCGAAAAAACCTCTGTCGGGGTCACCGTCGGGGTCAAAACTTGGTCAACAGATGAATGACTACAATGTATGTATTTTAAATCCTCCTGCAAGCAGGAACTCGCGAAGAAGCCATCATTGGCTTATCAAAGCCGCAAGCTGACCGAAGTCAGTCTCTTAGATTCATATTAACATCCAAAATGTGAATTGTCAACAACCCTGTAACTGGACGACATACATTAATCTTGGAGTGACTTGAACTCGGGACCTTATGATAGAAAGGCACCGGCGTTAACCACTGAGCTAACACTCCTAGGTTAGCTCCTAGAACAATGGTTCTCCTCCTAGAATAACTCCTAGAACAATGGTTCCAGGGCTCCCCCGGAATAAAAAAAAAACGGCGAGCGCAATAAAGCCTTCCATCTTTCGCAAAAGTCACGCACGAAGATTGAACTTAACAGGACTTACGGTCTGCGACACACTTTTCGCACAGGTTGGACCGATTTGCCCTTTCACCTCAATTGACCTTAGACCCCGACCCTAAACATGTCCTTTTTTTTAAAATTCGTCTCATATTGAATGACTTTTTCCTTCCGTGTTGACAAACAGAATATAGCTAAAACCAAGTTTTAGGTTTCGTGACTTTTACCTCTGACATATGACGTCATCAATAACGCAAGCACGAGCTTACATAGTCAGGCACCTACCCAACCAGTTTGAACTTGATCGGACTTTTTTTTCAGCATGACTCCCTTTCTTTGCTCACACACACACTCAAGCAATCACTGACCCATTTACATACTTCCTGACATTTATGATGTTAGGTGAAGTAAATTATCTTATCTCCCTATATATTACATGAAGGGATATGAGATAACCAAAATAGAATCGTCCTAAATCGCACAGTGGCGTCATTGATATGCCTTGTTAATATTTATTGTTTGTCAAGTTTGGCACCAGTATTATATATGAAAATAAACATATAGATCATCATATCTAAGCCACCTGACTGGGTGACATCTTCATTATTTCTTAGATTTTTTTTGGTGTATATTTGTGATTAAGAGTAAAAGGATTTTTTTTTTGTTTCATTTGGTACCGTACCTGTCTGTTTGAGGTGACGAAAAATTCTTGTAAGTCAGGTGACTGATGGCGTCATCATTATTGCTTAGAATTATTTGTTTATCTTTACGACTTAGAACAAAGCTTGGCCCTACTTATATGATATAAACTACGAGGATATAAAGAATTGTGTGTAATCATAGAACAGGCTTCATAGCTTGGTACTTTAATGTTATAAACTTTGAGGAAATACAAAAATGACACAATGACATCATTATCATGTCTCGTTTTTGTTTTTTGGACGAAGAACATGTTTTACAAATTGGGAGCATCTAAGGACCTTGCAACATTAATGCGAAAACGTTATAAGGACAAATATTTACACTTTGCCTTCTACGGAGGTAAACGCTACTTGCTGAAATATGCTGAAAATGCTAAAACAAACTATTTTCTGACAAGCTGACATTTATGTACCATACTGTAGATTGATCCGGCGGCGGATGCCATAATGGAGTGACAAAGACGAAGAACAACTTCATATATCTTGGGCGAATGAGGTTTTAATAACACACTCTTATAGAACGTACCGTTAGCGAACATATTACTTTTTGAGAAAAAGTCGCCTAGGAAAGAACCTGGGCACGAAAACCAAACTACCGAACGACTGATCCGCTCTCAACCCCAGGCCCCTTGCATCGGGACTGTGACTGTGTGATCATCGTCGAGTGTGCATCACCATTCCCCTCGAAAGGGAACAGATACTACACATGATCTTAGCCAAAAGGCCGAGAAGCGATCTTTACTTTTGGAAGATTTGCTTCGGAAACGTGCCGTTAGCGAACAGATGAGGCAACCTGGTTCACGCATAACACAACCTGATATTTCGTCGCAACGTGCCTATGTATATTAAATATTTAAATTTCTCTGGGTACAGGTTTTGGCCAAGAGTCATCTTCTTGTAAAAGCTTTTGTACACTTCGGCAAGTTTTCATACATCACATAGAGCCAGGTTACTCAAACTGGGGTCCGAGGACCCCTAGGGGGCCCGTGTAATTTATTTGGGGGCAAGGGCGTAGGAACCGGGGGCTGGGGGGCGCCAGCCCCCAGTGAAAAATATGGAGCGGCGGAAGTATCATTCCGCCCCCCCCCCCCGCTTCGCAAGTCAGAAAACCCCTTTTCCATTTCCAAATGAGGAAAAAGCTCATTTGGAGCACCAAATTGCATCTAAGGCCAGGTGAAAATGCAAAATTATATACAAAATGGAGTGGGTGGGTTGAAGTGTGCTAAATTGCACCAAATTGCATCTGAGGCCACCTGGAAATGCCAAAAAATTCCAAAGGGGAGGGGGACACCCCTCCCCTTAGACCCCTCCCCCAGGCCGGCCATCAGTCTTCAGCCCCCTCACTCAAAAGTATCTTCCTACGCCACTGTTTGGGGGTCCGTGATGGCAAAGGGGTCCGCAGGGGGTCCGTAAAAAAGAAGGGTGGATGTTCCTGATGCGGAGGAACTCATCGAAATTCAATCCTCGATCGTCAAAAGAAGATATTTGGAAAGGCATGGCTATGCTAAATTCTGGATTGCTGAAGGAGCATTGATTGCCCCAAATTTAACGAAGATCGCTTTGGAGAAAGCAATAATCCTTTTCGCAACTACATACTTGACAGAATCTACTTTCTGTGCCGTTGTGCACATGAAAACTAAGTTCCGGAACAAACTCACAATTCATAATGACTTACGGATGGCCGTAACAAAGGTGAAACCAAACGTACAAAAACTGGTCTCTGATGTACAGGCTCAAGGAGCCACTGACTCTTGAGCAGAATAAGGACTGGAATCCAAGAGCTAGGTTTCTTACATTTGTTGGCCATATTATTTTTTCCAATGTTTTCTTATACAGGGGCGTATCTAGGATTTTATAACCCGGGGGGGGGGGGCGAATTACTATCTAAGCGGAGCGCCACCATCGGTTGGCGCGCAGCGTACCAGAAAATTTCTGGTTTTGATACCCCCCAGATCACCGGAAATGACACTTCTCGGGCTTGAAAATGACCAACCAGATGTACACTTTTGCCTGAGAACCAAGTATTTCCCAATAGTTTTTTTCCCATCCATAACCTTTTTGAAGATTGTCACCAGTCACACATCATGTTCGACCTCATCGCATCTCCTGTGGATCATTGCTTTTTGTAGGTGATTCTACGTCGCGGCCCACAATACCCGACAGCCCATTTTTTGTGCAGAATTTCAAAATTCACATTTCTCGTGATTAAACTCACTTCAAAACATACCCATAATGTTGCAAAAAATTTCATCTATGGACAACCAATATAGAAAAACCTCCTTGAACCCCTAACAGACTGGTCAAAATTGCACGAGTAGAGGGAAGTATGATGAAGAATGTTGGTCAGGAAATTTTCGAAAATTCAGACACAGTTAATTTATTGGTGTACAAATATTGAAACCTCCTATAACGGCTATTATAAAACTTCGTTGAAGGAAATGAAAAATATACCAGATATTTCCGAAAACGAACACTACACTCATAGGTCAAGGAGGCGGGGGGGGGGGCTAACGAAATATTTCTTTCTGAAAATTCGGGCAATATGCTGAGAATTTTTCGGGCACCTATACTGAAAGAAACAAAATGCAATGATGTAGCTAAAGGAAATGAATAGTTTAAAAATTATCTCCTTGGTAATTAAAATAAAGTTCTAAGCTTGGCCGACTAATTCACCATTACTAATGTAAAAGAGAGTTTTGACATAATTGGACCTCCATGCTCTTTCTCCATCTACATAGGACAATTCGTTGTTTATATGAGCATCTCGCGGTATACTGCGCAACTTTCAGTGACCGTACGGTACACGATGGCATGCGATGTAATAACCGATGCTTGCATATATGATATTGACATTAACATGTTGAACGCGCCCGGAGCGCGCGAAAATGTTGGTTATATTTTTCGGGCAAGTCGTTACAGCTCCCAAATCAAATTTGGCTCATTCGCCTTTGACTACACACATAGACAGTTTTGAGGCTGTTCATCCTGGAACGCCATTTTCATGCTCACTGATATGATGTGATATCTGCTGTTTGCTTTACAAATTCGAACAGACGCGTAGTGAATAATTTGCCAAGGGAGGGGCGAAGCCTGCAGGCAAACTATCTAAGCGTAGCGCCACCACGAGTTGGCACGAAGCGTACAAGAAAATTTTGGCCGAAAATGCCTCCCAGATCGATGGAAATGACACTTCCCATGCCTTGTAAGTTGCATCTAAGCATTTTCTATTTCGAATTTACTAGCGATATCATAAAAAAAATATGCTCGGGGGGGGGGGGGGCGGCGCTCGCCCCATTCCCGAAATGCGTCATGTTCCCCGACGACTCGGTCGAGTTCGAGACCAGCCACAGTTGGTTTCATAGCACAATTGTTTAAGGCGTCCATACACACACACGCGTTATGGTATACCATATATGGTATATATATAGATACATTAGTGAGAGAGGAAAAATGGAAACGTAAAAAATGGAGTTGTCGGTGTAAGGGGTAGGGTGAGGCGCACGCCCCTTCCGAAATCCTCCATCCGTCACTGGCTACCCGGTCATATGTATATAATAGGGTTAAGCGCTGTAATGATGTCACTGTTCCTCTTTCTCTTCCCGGTGTCTTGGCGTTTATCTTCTACTCCCTCCTTTTCTTTTCTTTTCTTTTCTCTCCTTCTTCTTTTTCTTTTCCCTTCCTTCCTCTGCTCCTCCTCCTCTTCTTTCCCCTCTTTTTTCCTTTTTTCCCCTCTTTTTTTCCTTTTTTCTTCTCTTTTTTTTCTCTCCTCTTTTTCTTACCCGGGGGGCGCGCGCCCCCAACACCCCCCACTGGATACGCGCCTGTTATAGTTCCGTTTGTTATATTCATTATGCGTTTTTAAGTCTCAAAAATAAAGACTTTGATTACAGAATCACCAGGAAGCTATTGAGCAATGCACTGAACGAGGACTGGAGTTCAATAGTAGCCCACTTTGGTAATTTCCAAGACTATATACACTTACAATTTTTCATTTCGATGTAACAAAGATGAACGGCAGTAGCACAGATCAAATCAGATTTTTGCCTATGCCCACCTAGTCCCGCAGGACTATATGGGCGGGTTGGTTCCAGGGGGAAGACTAGTATGGTTAAAAAGACTGGTGGTACATAATTGATGACTGAGCTGAAATTTGGTGGAGGAAAAGTTATAACTAACTTGGATTTGACAAAAAAAAAACGGTGCCATTTGCAGCTATCTCTGACAAAGAAACCAATAATTCTCCTGACCTCATGCAGAATCAACCAGTTTGTATCTGACAACAACAAATTAAAATTTAATTGGGAAATATATAATTTGAAAGTAAGAATTTGCAAGTAGGCCTATGCCTAGCAATACTTGCAGGCCTAGGAAAACTGCATTCCATGCCCAGAAAAAATGCATTTCTAAACATAAATTCTTGAACATAAATTTACTTCAAAAGTCACAAAATAATGCACCATTTCGCATCTAACCCTCAAATATTGAAAAGAATTCAAAAAGGGGAGGGGGAAACCCCCTCCCCGTATACCCCTCCCCCAGGCCGTCGGTCACTGTCCGGGGGTCCTCCAAACATTTCAGTTTATATCAAGGGGTCCATGGATAGAAAAAGCTTGAGAACCTAGGAGGCTAGGACATAGAGGAATCATCTTCAAAGCTACTAAAGTCCAACAATCCATGATCATTTGTGTTTACTAAACACCACACTAAGATAGTATGATGGATGAAAACTTGACATTAGTGCAGTGGGTTGCCCATTTAGCCGGGAAAGGATAAGACCACTACTACGGGTGTACATCCTGTAATATATTGGGTCTGGAAATAAGAGGTCCTACACACAAGATAGCGGATTAGCAAAACGAGGTTTATGTAACGATCAGCTGTTGAGGGTGCATAGCAATACATATTCTCCTATTCAAGTATGTTACACATCCCTCCTTTTTTTTCGACATCACATACCCCTTCCAATTTTTTAGAACTCACACAAGTATTTATTAGCAAAATCGTACGTTTGACCTACTTGTTTAGCCCTAAATTAGTTTAAATATGCCTATGAATGCACCATTTGACGTCCATATATTTTTTTGGGTAAAAAAAGTCGGCCTTATTCCTCCAGGACAGCACCTCTCCGTTTATAGACCAGAATGCAAAATGCATTGAGGTTTCGATGACTTCAATGCACTAGACTTCTGCTTGTTAGTATAACCAGAACTAGCTGTTACAATACCGTTATGGCATGATAAACTCAGGTCAGTCGACTGTATACGTGGCTATACACACCTCCACCAAAAACAATAAAAAAATTGTTATGAATCCACACACCAAGTATTAGAGGTCCACGATTTCATCGTTAGATATCATGTAAAAGGTTCTTCAGAGTTGACCTCTGGTGACCTGTAGGAGATTGACCTCACAGGCAATAGGATCCTTGTACTCAATATGGCAAATCCATATACCATGTATGAAAAGTGTCCATGATTTCTACTTCATGTTTTGAAGGTTTTCAGGCCTCGACACATATTTTTAAAAGTACTCACTATTTGGCGACCGTGGCTAAAAATCTATTCGCCAAATTACACTTGCCAGTAGGCCTATGATTGTTGTTTAAGTCTCCGAAGTACAGATCTACAACATAAATACTTTCTATGAACAAGCCTGTTCGGCAGATACATGGTGCTACGTAAGCTTGTCTCAAAACTCCTCAAATTGTCCAATACTTTGCGAATTATGACTGATAGCCAGTAGGAAAATGCCTTAATGAAATATTTAAGGAGATGTTTTGCCATCTTAAGTGTATTGGTATTCTGACCAGTGGCGGAGCGTCCATAGAGTCAGGGGCGGATGCCCCCCCCCCTCCCCGACGGACTCAAATGGACTGCTGGCGCCCTTTTCAGCTCTTTACCACTTTTTACTTATGCGTGATTATTGACTTTTTTATTGCTCTCTCATCTACTTACTGACATTTGTCACATTTTGTTGATGTAATTTGACGATGACACCTATTTATTCTTCGTTGATCGCCGCAAATTAGCCAGGCCCGGAAAGGGTAATTTCCGGCGATCTAGGGAGTATCTTTACTCAAAAAATTTCTCTTTCCCAACCAGTGGTGGCGCTCCGCTTAGATAGTGTCGAAAGCGCCCCCATAGACCGTTCTCGCCCCTCCTGACCAATACCCCCTATCTCCGCCACTGATTCTGGCTGGTATTATTCACGTTGCACCCTGTTCTACCCAACCGTCGCTGGCCTAGACAACATAAAATTGCTCACGGGCCTAGCCAGGTTAGTATGCAAGTTGTCCCATAATCATAAACGTGACGAAAGTCGAACGTTACGCTGAAACTGGTGGAAGAGATTACACAAATTGAGATCAACAGCCGATGCAGACAAAAGTTCGTGAACTCACTGCCAAACCAATATTTCGCATTGAGAATGGTCATAGCAAAAAATCTAACTAGACGAACTATTAAGTTTCATTAACGCTGCCTGGTCACAACGAAACTACATCCAACCCGATAGACGGAAAACGTCCAATAGAACTGCTGTACTACAAAGTACGCCTTTCTGCACGCAAAATAAGGCTTTTGAAGACAATGCGAGTTGGTTCTTTTCAGTTTTAGATTCTACGGATGCCCATAAGCTCATTTCCAATTGACAATAGCCTCCTATTCGTATAGTTTCGTATCAGCTGGTATGTGGGAGATACGGTAGCTTATAAAACAATGTTTCAACAATTTGGCGTCTGGTGACTCCAAATGACCTTTGACCTCAATAAAATCTTGTACTGAACGTGTACCAACTACATACTAAATATGAGATTCGTCCATCCTTCCCTTCTTGAGTTATCGTGTTTACAACGATTTCACAATTTGACCTCTAGTGACCCCAAATAGACTTGGACCTGCACCAAAAACAATAGGGATTTTAAACTCAATGTGGTACTCCTTCACACGAAATGCGAGATTGATCCAAGCTTTCCTTCTTGAGATATCATGTTTACGAGGTTTACACACTTTGACTCCCTGGTGACCCCAAATGACCTTTGATCTCCACAAAAGTTCATGCAAGCTTCACTTTTGAGTTGCAATGTTTACAGGATTTTGAGGCTTCTATATTAACTTTTCCAGATGAATTGGATCTACATAACAAGGATGTAGTTCATGCAAGCTTTGACTACCATGTTTACCGGGTTTCTATATCTTGACCTTTATTTAGTTTAAACTCAAATGATATTTGGGTCTCTATGAAAAAAAAATATGGTTCTTATGATCACTAAGGTGGATTCAACAAGCATCTATGGTTTTAAGTCAGCGTTTATAAACCAAAGGTGTAACACACATAGGCCTGCACCTATGTAGACACACAAGCTATCACCATCGCACATATTCATCTTGCCTTCGGCATGGAATCGCAAATGAAATACTAGAAAGATGTCATTGTGCAAACTGAGCATTTTCGATCTTTTTTTTCAATAAGACTTGTAGCATCTTTATCTGCTACTAGGAATAGTCTGTGGTCAGAGTAATAATGTGGGTCTTTCAGGCAGTAATCCGAGCAGCACCATTCTTCTGAAATCAAATTGTTGTCTTCGGAAGTACTTCAGAGGAAAAAATAACAACGAAGCTTGCATATTTGTGTCAAAGTCATCAATATTTCATTGCACATTATATAGAGCAGAAAATGCAATCCAAATTTGTTTCTGAGTTAAAATATAAGACTGTTACAAGGCAGTAAACATGTACAATTGACGCAGAAAATGGATAAATTAAAGGAAAGTATTGCAGCATAAGTTAGCGTGATGTAATAATATCAAGTACAAAATGTAATAAGCTTTACATACCGTTCCAGTCATATATTTAGTGATGTAAGCCTCAACAATATATTAGATGTTCTGTTTGGACAATTCATGTTATATCAAGGCAGTGAGTGCAAGGAGGTTTTCCATAACAACTCTGTGGTGAGTGTCTTTCTAGTTCACCCATATGATGCAGCGTACTACCAAACTGCATAAAACAACTATTGCTTGACGCTTTGGGGATCTAACCCTTGTCAACCCTACCCCAAGATATGCTGCGAATCTGGAAAATGTCTGGCTCATCTCCCCTATATAGGTAATATCTATTGGAGTTTATCCTGAAACTGATCTGAGTGAATGACTGCTTAAAGCAGGATACATGCCAATCCTGAAATTTGTTAATCCTATGGGGCCGATTATAGAATGCAATTCATATTCTGCATTGTTTATCCAAAACACACATAAAATCCATAAATAAACAAAGTATACACTATGCGACTTGGTGTAGGCTTGAGATTAAGATAACAGAGATCCAAAAAGGGATTTGACAATCAAACAAGTCACATCAAGCCTGTAACCATGTGAATAACCAAGTCAATGACAAAGGAAAGTATTGTAAATCACAAGTCGTTCAGACATTATACCTACATTATAGTGATTGTAGTATAAGTATTACTTCCATTGCCACGGTAGTCCTATGTGATTCTCAAAGGCTGGACGGTTAATATTATAATACAGGAAAATAATACAGGAAATATATATATATATATATATATATATATATCTATATATATACTTATATATATATATATATATATATATTGGATGCGATGTGTAGCAAGTGGTACGACTGATATATACAGTATATCAGTCATACCACTTGCTACACCCTCTATATATATATTGAATGTGTAGCAGGTGGTATGACTAATATACATATATATATATATATATATATATATATATATATATATATATATATTTATATATATATATATATACATATATATATATATATATAAATATATATATATATATACATACCTACAGTATATATATATATATATATAATTATATATATATATATATATATATATATATATATATATATTTATATATATCTTTTTAATTCCACTATATTTTCTAGAACAATACTCTTTATTGCAAATTATGAATCATATCTTATTTCTCTGCTTATTTCTAACAATATATATGTTATATTCGTTGAATGCTAATCTCATTCAGAGCAGAAAGAGTCATAACTACTCCCCCCCCCCCTCTTCCCATATACATATACAGTAGTCATACATGCTCTAATGATGACGAAACACTTTATTCAGTAAATTAAATAGCCCCTGTTACCATCACTATAAGAGACAACAATCAACACAATACACTAAACTCAAAACATGTATACCAACCCTTTACTATAGTCAATCCCATATGGAAAAGAATGGTCGATTGGACACACCTAGATGTCTGATTGAAGATACGTACGGTTTAAGCTATTCCCAGGTATTGTGACCAAAGCAAACAGAAAGTTAATTATAAATAAATTCAAAGCTTGTGAAAAGATAAGCTAAAGATTAGATAACTTGAATGGGCAAAACCGACTTAAATCTTTAACGAGACATAGGTATTCTTGCTTTCAACCATTCTTTAAGACACGTTTGTTTATAAACAAACATATTATTGTGCACCTAATTAATACAAAAAACAGACCAACTAAAATGAGAGAAAACAAGAAAATTTCTTCAAACTGTGCCAATATATAACGAAATGACCACATGGTTTACAAACTAGAATAGTTTCCTGAATATAATACACAGAAGATTGCATGATTTGGGCAGTGCTGCCTCTGACTGGGAGAGAGACAAAGGACTTTTTAAATGTTGTCATGGAACATGCAAACTGGTGCCACTGCAGGTATAACCTGTTGTACTTTCTATGTGTTGTACTTAAGCCTGTTACATTAAGTTACCAAAATGATTCAACATTAAGTCATTAACATCCATTTGGAAAAATGATATTTTTGTTGGATGTTCTTTCCCTGTCAAAGACTAAACTATAACAGGTTTGGGCAAGAATTACACAGTGATTGATAAATTATCTGAAATTTTGTTGGGGAAATCAGGGATATTTTGAGGGTGCACATATAGTGAGGGGATTTGTCTCTCCCCTCCCAATAGAGAGGGGAGGGGAGGGACAAACCCCCTTACACTTGCTACCCTATAGTACACATGCACCCACTGTCGAGAAATTATTCTTAATTGTGACTACAAGTTTCTGTGCCTGACAACACAAATTGAACTACCACCGTACAACTTGAGTTGCAGTATAAAGTAGTAGTTATAGTAGTTATATATTGGACTTTCGGTCTTATTAAAATTGCAGTCTAATTTGGTGAAGCTCTTTCTGTGGGCTTGCACACAATTAAACCTTTTAAAACATCAGGAAGCGGTAGCTTGTAGATCTTATGAATTGGTGTTACTTTAATGATAGCCAATCTGCACAACTGAAGTAAAGATTGAACTGTCGGTAGCTTCCACACTCGTACTAAGCCATCTGTTGAGGAGGCCGCCATGTGCAAGGAATCATGGGAAAAGCTAACACTGAGGAATGTTGTTTGCCTTCTGCTAGAGTTACCTGGGCTGTGTGTGGGTATCTTAATGGCGCATCGTGGACAAGGGATGGTTGTATCCACTGCCATTTGGACACTCAAGTTTTGGGCATCATGAATGACTATATGAGAGTTGTCGCCTGCCACGGCCACCTTGGTACCTAGTGCATTAAAGCGCACAATCGTGGGCGATCCGACTGTGTCTTCATAAGGAACCATTCTTGTAAACCTGTCAGAGGACACACTGAAGAGTGCTAGAGACTTATCACTTGTACAGCATGCTATTAAGCCGACGCTCACCAAGGGATGAAAATCAAATGCCGAAGCGCAACACAAAAGTAGGTTCTGGTCAGATTTCTTCCTAGGTAGAACACCCAGCACCAGCCGTAATGTGTACCTACTGACTAGAAACATGGCACCCGTGCCAGTGGTCACCACTATAAGGGCACCGTCCGGTGAGAAAGCGCATGACATGTCCGTATTGTTGTTCAATGAACCGAGTTCTGCAAGACGTGGGAAGAGTTTAAGGCAAGAACGAGTCCAGTAGAGGTAAAATACGTCTGTGCAACACACAAAGAGGTTGGCATCACCATTGACAGCAATAATGCCTGCCGCTCTAGTGTCATCTGGAGATATGGATATACATTTGTAGTAGTTACTACGCTTAAAAATGGCGTCACGAACGAAGACATAGCTGGAATTCCTGACATGGCGAAATTCAAGATGATTACTGTCTGGGTAGCAGAGAAATCGAGCATCTTGCGAGGGCCGAACGCTTGCTGCCACTGGCCAGTTATTTCGTTTTCTTATGGTCAAAAGAGCTAGAAAGAAAACACAGAGGCACAATTAATGATAGATTACTGAATGTTAGCTATTTATTACTGATGGTTTGTACCATTGTATCAGGTCATTCTCCCTCCCCCCTATCTCCAAAATTCATGCAGAACTCTACGCTGTTCCCAGTGGCTTGCCACACCTCCCATCGCCAATCTGGGGAATGGTTCAGTCGGAGGATTTTTTGTGTATTCAGCTGGGGAAGAATTAGACCATATGCCGAGGGTCCCCCCCTCCATTTAAACCTCACACAAAGTACATTTTATCACGATCTTGTGTTTAGAGCTACTTATGTATATATTTAACTTACAGTCTAAATATGCCTGAGAGTGAAAAAAGTGACGTCTCATATTTTTTATGGCAACAAGCCCCAGACCCCCGTACGTGGGAGTCGGCTTCAATGACCCCAGAGCAGCACCCCTCCTTTACACACTCCTTGTTTCGCATCTGGTTCTTCCATTGAGGTTCAGGCCCCCTAAATCTGTCATGGGAAATTCTAAACTTGGTCCCCCACCTTTGAATCCTGCGCATGCCACTCGCAGTTAATGTTTTCCGTGTGGAACTACTAGACGTATCGTAGTACCCACGTGACAGTGTCGAATCTACCCCTGACTTATGCAACGCGAAAAGGTAAAACAAAAGGATTTTTAACAACAACAATGTGATTTGTGGCAACAAACATTTAAATATCGTTAAAAATGTGATTTGCAACAACAGTGCCCTTCAAAAAGTTTTTGGAGGCGTAGTCTACAATGGTTATGATATACGAATGTTCACATAAGAAAGTTTGGTGTTTGGTTTGCCGAAAATCATGTTGTTAACAATGTTCACATGGTTATTCATACAAATCACAATTACATTTTTGTTGCTACAAATCAGGACGTTGTTAACGAATTTTACCCTTTTGGCATTCCATAGTGACTTTGTTCTAAACTAGAGTTGAACAGGCCCTGCAGGGTATTATATAGTAACCAATCGCTTTGCCATTATAGTATACCCGGCTTGAAAAAAAAGTAACTTCAATTTCGCCGCTTACACTCTACGTTGCACATGGCTTATTATCCATGTTATTGGATTAGGATAAACGGAAAGAGAAATTAGGGTTTGATAAGCTGCTTCACAATAACAGATGAACTTTGGATGAATGTGTATACTATAATGTACAGCAATTGCAATAAACTTCTCTGAAAAGTAGATAACACAAATATATATTTTAGTGATGAAAACAATGGACGACTAACTGAAAGTATAGCTTGTAACCAAGTAAATGTATACTATGCTTACTAATTGCACAATTTTAAATCACTAATCTCGCACACATGTATCCATGTATCAATCTAAGAATTTTTACTCTCAGGGGTCATATGTCAACAATATATTTTCCTCCAGTCTCTTACAATATACTGGGGGAGGGGTTCTCAATTCCCTATTATAGAAGATCCACTGAGAATACACCCTCGATAGTCTTCTCAGCCTTGTTGTCACACCTGAACCATTGCCAGAGCGTAATCATAGGCTGTCACTACTGTAGTCAATTGTCTGACGCTCTCTCATAACAATTTGATTTTTCTTCAGGCAGCATTTATTGTTTGTCAATAATAGACAAGGAAGCAACACCGAGCGGAATAACTTACTTGTTGGTGAAATGATTGTATGTACAGTAGAATTACTGTGGCATGTTGTGGTGACTCACCTTTTTGGTCGTGGATTATGGGACCTCCGCATGTGGGCCTCTTATGTCCATTCATATTCCATATGGTAATGGCATCTTCCATCAACAATACTGCACTTCTAATCCAAACCCGCCTCGCAGCGGGACTTACACCCTGGATACTGATACAGGTTACCAGCCGACTGTCATCGTATGGCGGGAATACGCAGTCTGTTGTCAGACTTACAGATTGCAAGTCACGACGCTTGACTCCGTAGGCTCTGGCCAGATCGATGACCATAGTTAACTGCCCATGTGAGTCGACGTCACATGACGAGGAGCCCCACGAGGTCACCTTGGTGTTTTGAGTTGGTTTCATTTGACGCCATTTATATCGGGGGAAACTATAATTAGACTTTGCACGAGAAAATTGCACACTGTTGGTATTGCCCATTATTGCACATGTATGTAATAAACTTCTATGAGATGGATGGCAAGAAAAGAAGTGTTAATTAAACTTGAAGAACATTTCTATAGAGTATAAGTGATGCAAAGGGATATACTGGTGCCACAAAGAAACAGCATCATTACACCAGTGCCTTCTCTGCCCTCGTTCTAAGATCTTGTCACGCTGCAAAGAAATCAATAAAGAAAGCTATTGTAAGACCAAAGCCTAGGAAAAACCTTCTTTTGAAAGAGAAAATTTGGGCTTAGCCCTGCTCTTATCTCATACTGATGATCTCTTCAACAATGTGGTGACATCTTCCACGTTAATTTAAACATGCGACAATACAAACTTCCCAAATAGCCAGCAAAAAATAAATATCAATCTGCTGTGGGTGGCAGAAAGCATCCACTGCTATGGAATAAACGTAATACATGTGTATATTAATTGATTGGCAGATCCACTCTCCCTTTAGCATTCGCTAAAACAACATAAACAACAAGATGAAGCCCATTCGTTGGCGTAACCAGCTGGGGGCAGGAGCCCCCAGTCAAATGTTTAGCCCCCCTCAACTCCCCCCCCAATGACATTGGTGGGCGAAAAAAATATTGGACATATAGGACAAAATTCCTTAAAAAGCTCACTTTAACCAGTTCCCGGTTGACTTTAATCCGTATTGACCGAGATTCTCATCTATTCTGAACTACTGTATCAGCCAATTGCGTCTCAAGTTAAATAATATCCAATCATTTTGCTTTCTGTGATCGGTACGAGGCCCACACGACCCTCCCTTTGCTACTAACGCTACGTACAGTAACAAGATAACCTGCTACTGTACCATGCTTGTTATATCATGTGTATGGTTGAAGTATCGTTATATCAACTGTCCGAAGTTAATCCGACATTGTTATTTGGAAGCTGCAGCATAAATCATTATTATAGTAAATCATAGACAATGAGATAGCTCAAACTGTACTGTTGTAATGTACAGTAAATAGACACTGTTTTTAATTAAGATTATCTCCCCCAGCAGGTGTGGTGAAAAAGGCCCCTTTTTTTCATTATTACTCTGGTGCTAAAACAAGCCCTACATTGTTTCTCTTTTTCATCAGTAGATTAGTCACCAGCCCTGGCAACATACTGTATGCACTTGCTACTGAATATGTGCAGTGTCAACATATTATGTAATAGCAGTGCTAGTTGACCAGTGGCAACAGTTTATTTAAGTTAAGACAGGACGTTGCCATCTCCTGATTGGGCAGATTGGTTGCTACCCTGTACCTCTGTTTTAGTCCTCCCTATTATTCTTCCTGTTAAATGTATAAGCAGGGCACCCCTACCCACCAAGCAGTGAAGGCCACCTTTTGAAGTTGTGTAGGTATATAATTATTATGCTTATATTATTTGGAGGAAACTGGAAGGGTTTATATCCTATTTACATGTGGGAACTGTGGCAGAACTAGTTTTACTCCTTTTCACTGGATGGGAACATTTTCTTATTATTACATTACTATGGACACCCCAGCCGATCTATATCAATTGGCACCAGAAAGGAACAGAACTAGGAACCACCCGGCAACATATTTTACACAGAACTGTTTATTTGTATTGTTAAGTTTTTCGATGGAGGAGCCCCAAAGGTCAGGCTATAATTTCATAACTTTTTTATCGGTTATAATATATTAATATAGTAATATATTATATTAAATTATATATATCGACTTAAGTCCCTGCACTCTGTTGTCCAGTTACTTATTTATTTTGTATATGTGTCTCTAAGATAATGCTCAGGAGTCCTCATACTGAGCATTAGGATTTCCAAAGACCAAAGGTTATTGAGAAACTAACAAGAACCCTAGTGTTTGGTTCCCTTACAATAAGAATAGTCCAAACCAAAATGAGAACTTCAGACAAAACATTTGAACCCAATTGTCAAAATCCCATTGCTATACCATTTTTGACTTTTAAATTGATCCAAATTCTAAACTTGTTTTGGCAAATAACAAATTTTACTGAAAAAAAATGAATCATCTAGTTATAAAGAAATGCAAAGACTTTTGTAGACAAAGTGTGAACGATACGTTTATAATGTAAACAGTATGAGAACAGAGCACACAGGGTTATCAGCTAAGAGTATAGTGACTTTCTCCAAGCGCTCAGCCAATAAAAAATCAAAGGAAAGAGAGAGAGTGAGAGAGGGAGCACAAGCTAGACCATTGCAAAAGTACCTAAAATGGCCGAACTGGACGAACGCGAACCTTTCCCCCACTCGAAAGGTTTGCTCCAGCCTCCCCCCCCCCCTCGGATGAAAAAGTCTGGTTACGCCACTGAGTATAAGAACCGTTGTGACATTTTAACCCAATCCCCCCTAAATTTTTTTTACAAATTCTTCAGACTTTTTCATCTGATGACTTATGAAAACTTTGACCTTCACAGAAAACAACAGGATCCTGGACTTCGATAAAGTGCATTCACATTCCAAGTATCAACATTACTTTTCAATAACTGTGATTAAAGAGTTTTCAGTTTGACCTCTGCTGACCACAATGACCCGCACAGAGTTCTTGTTCTCAGTCAGATGGATTCTCACACTAGGTTTGTAGTTCTTCTTTCACTTTTGGAGTTATGTGTGTACAAGGTTTGCAGACTTTGACCTCTGGTGACCTTAAATGAGCTTTCATCACTTCTTTCAAACTTTACTGAGGGTTTTATCTTGTCTATACGTTTTTTATACTTTTCTCTATTAGTTCTGTTCTGACCTCAATAAATATGCAATGGGGTTCTGTAGTCTCTAGGATAAATCCACATTGCACGTACAGTATCACATTATGGTATCATGCATATACACAAATACATACACGCACACACACAAACACAAATCGCATAAATTCCTTAAGTCAGCGGCAGGAAATAATCAACCGTACCATAACATATTTAGCGCGTGTATTTTCTAACAATGATGATCCCATCAGTGTATACTCTTCAATTTCAAGCCTTATGAGCATCATAACATTCAGTCCTTTTCATTTTTAAAGGTTAGGTTGACCTATGAGTGTAAATATATACTTTTAAGTAATAGTTTGCACACGTTAGTACACAGATTAATATGTAAGTAATTGAATCATATGAAACTGACTGGAAAATGGAGGACAATGGAAAAGAGCAAAGAAATTGATGGCTAGAATGGGATTCGAACCGGTGACCTCTGGATTATTTCCAGATTAACAAGAACTTTGAGAACGAGAGAGAAAAATTCTAGAGTTTGGAAGAGCTAAGAAAGAACAATGGACTTGACCATCTGAGATCAATATTTCGAATCCTGTTCTACCCTAAATTTCTTTGCTGTTTGAAAATTTGTTTATAATTTCAGAGGTTGCAATCTTCTGTTGTTCAGTTCTAATACACATTTAATGAGCTCTTCCCCTAGCTCCCCCCATTCTCCTACCAGACTTGTTGTATTTTATTACGCATGTATATACAGGTACCAGGAAATGCACTAAAATGGACTACTAGGGATTACGTAATCATCTTAACCAGGATGCACTGTTGCATTGAAATACTGTATATAGGGCATAAGTTTACGCTATGAATATTATATTTGTTTGTAATTGGTATATTTACAGTAACAATAACTGAATGTAGTGTATGTTACAATAACTGAATGTTTACCATTGGCTTAAACAAGATTTTGGCTCATGATGCAGAGATTAATCATGGGTTTGAAAGCCTACTTGAACATTTCCAGAGCCTCTTCCTCACATACCATTTCTCAAGAGTTTGATAAGCAACACATAATTATTCAATATGTATGTTTACCTATCGTGTTATAAATGACTGGCAATGTGACATACATGAGACTTACTGGACAAAGAAAAATCTTATTCCTTAATCGAATATCCCAATCTGAGAGAGAGACAGACAGAGAGAGACCTGTAGAAGCTGATGTCTTCGCTTATGCAACACGAAAAGCACAATGGTACTGGTAAGAACACAGCAAAAGACAGCATAGTTTGCAGACTACCTGCACATTGAGGTCCATAGTACAGGACTTTTGAAAGGATTGAGGTTTGCAAAGCAAGGGAAATCGTTTCTAATCGCTTCCTGAAGTGAGTTTCTCTTGCTTTGCAGTTAGTATAGCCTGACCAAGTCAAATTTACATTATATGTTGGATAATTCAATAGTAACATTTCACATAAGATTTTGAAGAATATTTCAAATTTACATTATATGTTGGATAATTCAATAGTAACATTTCACATAAGTTTTGAAGAATATTTCCTTCATGTGATCAAATTCAACAGCATGTGGTTTTCGCACACCACTGATGGGGCAGTAGTTGGGCCCTATCCATATCAAGTTTATTTACCACTTCAATTTAATTCAATAATTTATGAGGTTTTCATACACTGAATCCTATTGACCCTGCAGAAGTAAGCTATTGACTTCTACAAGAAATACTAGGGATTTCAAAAGCACTCAAAAGGTGGAGTTACCAACTGTGACTAATTTCAGTCTGGACTTTGGCAGTTATCGTCTTTATATCAAAAAGGAGGGGAAGTTACCTGAATACAAGTTTAATATACGAATAAACTGCATGATCCACAGTAGCTTAACAAGACTTTTTCTTCAGTGGGGGGGGGGGGTACTTTGCACTATGCCCCATTCCCAAACACTTGAAACCATGGTAACGGTTATGAAAGTTGCTTTACCCAAATTGAACAATTTATTCCTGAGTTCCATCTGCTAAATTGAGAGATAGACCAAGTGAAAATATGAAATTAATACCGTGTAGAGGAAGTCAAGCGCATATAGCCAGAATTTAATCTTAGGGGGGGGGGGACGGGGCGGATTCAATTTATTGACCTGTCAACAAGAATGCTTTGGCGCTATCTGCATTGGATCCCAGGGGCCCGTTATTGGGCCCTGGTGGGGTACAGGGGCGAAGCCCCTGGAAGCTATACGATATGGTGGACTTAAGTGGCTTCAGAGCTGTCAAAGTTAAAATTATATTAAAATGTACAAAATACTGCATATGGTTAGCATAATATTGTTTAGAAGCTAATTCTAGGTGGCCTAGTCAAATCTGTGGCAATAACCAGTAAATACAAAACAAAAAATACAAAGGTGTCACAATGTGATGCCAGTTTCATGTTTACATTCTACAGCAGGATTGCTAGTTTTTCACAACCAGTTTGACACAACCAGTCAAATTTTGAGAATTTACTGTCCACTTTTGTTTGATTTGGTAGTTTACATTCCTTTGCGTTAGGGTGTAGGCTGCCGGCGTAGATAGCTTTTCAAAAGTGTTGGGGACAAATGTTAAAGTACACCCCTATGCATATGAAATTTGTTCGCATCACTGAGCACAAACACACACCATCACCCTGGCATAGATTCCTTTTGCCTTCGGCAAGGAATCAATGAAAAAATGCTCTGTTTGTAAAAAAATATGGAATATTTGTACTAAACAAATGAGTAATTGGTAATAACAACTGGATAATATGTACTTACAAATGAATAATTTGGTAAAAATTATGAACAATTTGTAAAAAGATGAATAATTGTTGTAACGAAGAAACAATTTGTAAAAACACATGTGTAAGTTGTAACAGCAAATGAAACATTTGTAAATTACAATTAAAACTTAGTAATTTGTTACAAGTAATTAATATTCTGAAGCTATTTTAAGAAAGTTATTGTAGTAGCATATAAAACTAATGTTTAATATTAAGCTAAAATGTTATAATGTGCACTGTGCAGTAGGGTTAACCCTAACCTTAGCAAGACCACAGACTAGCTCTGCATCAGTGTGCCACTGTATTGTATACAAAACAAATAACCTTTGACCTACACAAAAACAATGAGAGGGGCCATTTTGGGACACTGCTATCGGGAACACAAATGCACGGTGGTACATTTACACCCCTTCCCTTTATAAACTTTCAAAATTTCATTGATGGGTGATACCATTTCCCTGCTTGTTAATGTTTTCTTCCGAACAAACATGTTCATCAATGAAATAATGACAGGGCTCGAAGTTGGGGTGGGAATGGGGTCCTAAAATCCGCCTGCCTGGCTTATTAGTAGGTTGTTCAGTATACCACAGAGTAGTAGGCCTATTTACCAGGAAACTAAACCGTTTTGCTGAAACTGCACAATTACTATTTACTGAGCATATTTGCCTAGCAACTTAAACTTCAGTAAATGGTATATAGCTGCACTAATAACTCAGTGATTGTTTTCAACTGTCTCTGAATACTGTAAGATATTAATATTGAAAAATAAACATTCTGATCATAATTACGAAGGTATTAGTCGTTGATGCGCATCCATGATATACTACAGTATGATCGACCTGGAGAAATTGCTTAAGCAGACTTGGATGTTATCTGAACCCTCCCTTGGGAAAGTCGACGTATGCGCATATTAATTTACCTACAAAACCCAATTAAGGCTAAATGTAAGCAAATGTTCCAAAAGGTATAGCAATTGCGTATAAAGAGTGATTATAGGCCTACATTGGTGATTTGAAAGGTCGACTAACGGCGCTGACACACGCAATATATAGCTAGCAAGCATATAAGATAACACATTATGGAGCGTTTTACAAATTATGAGTCTACATAACAAAATATGAGCCTACAAATATGAGTGTTAATTGAAAATCAATGGCTAATGGACCAATAACTTCAGACAGAATTTGCAACTAGCTATAAACTGTTATATTTGTATTGCGGCAGGATTTTCTCCGTAAAGGAAAAAGTACGAACTCGTTAGTTTTTGGAGTTTTGAGATCCCTTTCTCATGGAGCCACACCAACAAACATGAATTGCCCAAATAAGTAGTACTTCACGATACTGCGACAAAAATAATACTCAGTATAAATGGCTTGACTTTTAACAACCAAATGGCCAAAAAGTTCAAATGAGAATACCTGGTAATACAAAAATAGCATCTTCTAATAAACCTGGAAAGTTGTTAGTAAATAACAATAGAAACAACATACTTGGCGATGTGTAACTGCTTTGTATATCTGTAACGCCATACGTCCTGCATACTGGACGAACCGATTCTTTGTCTCTCCGGAATTTTATTATCACAACAACGCCGTCACTGATGCTTGCGATCTTGCATCACATTACCCCGGCCAAAGGGTAAACACGTGCGTCAGAGCGCACATGTTACCTTTGTTTACGTTCTTCTCATGAATAATTAGTAGAAATAATATAAAAAGAGTATTTCTAAATTAAGCACATATTTTGCAATCTGTTATGTTATATTCATATTAAAAAAGATCTTTACTAGTATTAAATAATAACGCAATATGTACAAAAAGGAGTCAAATATATTTGTAGGTATTATAATGAGTACGTTCATTCATAATAATGTACGAGCCTGTATTCTGACCTTCTGAAATTCTATGATCAATACCACGTGACCTTGTTTCGGGCTAGGACTAGTCGGAAATTTTGTGTGCCAGCCTTGACGTGCAAAATCTCTCGTACTGAACGTTGCATACTGTCATTACAACTTACAAGCAGTGTATCATGTTGTGTAAACAAGGGTTTACCAATACTAGCCAACTGTCAGGGTTTAGAACTTTTCATTACAAACGTTAGCTAACAGCCGACCGGAAGCAAAATGTAGCTTTTACATCAGAGAAATATATCCTTTTTACAAAGACTTATATACAAATTCAAGGTTTTTTGAGTGGTGACCAGGCATACGATGGTCGACGTAGACATGTTGGAGAAAGTGCAGAAAATTATCCCGGAACAGTGTGGTACTAGTGGTAGGCCACTGACTGTCATTTCTGGCGACCCTATTCCAACCTGTCCTCTCTTCTTGGACCCAGATGAATTTCGTCATCAGTACGATTTCTTTTACGAAGATGATGGAGATAGTCTGTTTATTCATCGGGTCAATTCTGAAGATATCATCTACTCACCAAGAACTCGAAAAGCTAAATTAGTAGGAAAGTATTTGATGGGAGAGTGTTTAGGTGAAGGATCCTACGGCAAGGTAAAAGAGGTTCTAGACTCAGAAACACTCTGTCGTAGAGCTGTTAAAATATTGAAGAAAAAAAGGCTAAGACGCATCCCAAACGGAGAGCAAAATGTGCAAAGGTAAGAAAATGATTGTGGTTTATTACCAGATCGTTGGGTGAGTAAGCCTGGCCCGCTTGCTTATTCACCTGATCACAGTCTGTGACTGTGTCAGTGTGAGTGAGAGACTTATCAAGCATGATAGACTGGGAGTGGGCGGAAGGAATTTGTGTTCATGATTCTGTCTTAACAGCCAAAAAGTGTTCAAATGCATTATACTATCTTACTGTAAGTGTATAAAAGACCATGCTGCGTACCCAAAGAAATTTCAATATGTTTTGTCAAATATGCTTGTATGCCCTTTGAGGGGGATGGCACTGCCCTGAGGTTCTTGAAGCCGACTCCAGTGAAGGCCTAGCCTAGGTGATTATAGGGTCCCCCTAATAAAAAAATAGATGCTAAATGGTGCATTCCAAAGCATATTTAGGCTAGAAATTAGTTTTAAATTTAGGTTTCATGCAACTAAGGTTGGACTAATAATTACATATTAATTTTTTAATGAATAAATGTTCGGGAAGGGGTGAAAAGAAGAAGGGTGCAGGCATACCCCACCCTGTGGAAATCTCCAGACGGTCTGCTAAATAAGTGTCAAACATCACGCATATTAAACATACAATTGGGTAGCTAAGCACCCCTTACTAAACTGTTGATCATGCCAATAAGCATCAATGAATCTGCATATTGAACTGATGATCAGGTAAATAATCATCAATGAATCACTTATTCAACCAACGATCTGGTTAATAATATGTTAGAACTTGTCATTATTATTGAACCGGTGTTTTGGTGACCAGCTGCCATTAACAATAATATCCCTGTATGCAACTCTTTGAGATGAATGATAAACATCAGAATCAAGTTGAAGCTTAACCTAGGCCTAGGTTACTGAAGCCTACATATCAGGTCTAACTGAGACTATGTCTAGGTGAGGGCTATAACACAAACACTTGTACTGTACATCTGCTGTACTAGGCTAGTACTAGGCTCTATTAGCATCACCAATTCCACAGGGACCCACATTACAGTAGTTCTGTGTACTTTGTATCGCATGTATTTATGAAGCCTTTTCCGTAGAAATAGAAATATTTCAGCAAACTTAAGAGATGTAGGATAGGAAGATAGGACTTCCGGACAAGCAAGAATAGAGATTAACTCAGTTGATACTGTGATAGGTCTATGCTCAACTGATTAGGCCTATGTTAACTAAAATGTTGGAACTTGTGATATTACAATTTTCTTGTTCCCATTAGTATCTACTGTTTTATACAATGTGCTAAAATAGAGGTAAAGATATTGATCTTGTGTCGTGTTCGACCGATAATCGGTTAGATAATCGGTACGGGACGTTTATCAGACAATCAGTAAATACTGTAATCGGCATCGGCACAATCCATTGCGCTACTGATTATTGGAACTGATAATTACGTTCCACATAAAGTATTGTATTGTTCTGCGCTTTTTATATGCCGCAACCACAACAGGAGAAGAATGTAGATCATTCGATTCAATGCTATTCCTAGCAAGTGGGAAGGTGCGCTAATCTTCGTGTAATGGTATCCCAAGTCCCTCACGCGAGTTTGTACTAATGCTGTTCGACATACTAGCCAGTTTTGGCAGTTAGTATCATACAGTATACCCGCGATAAGCTTAGGGGGAAGACGTAATTATTTGTTTTTCACTTCGCTTATTGCATCCAACAAAACCTCCTGTTATCATGTTTAACGATTGATAAGAAAGATTAATTGTCTCGACTTAATATAAACCAAATCAATGTACTATTGAACCACTTTGGCCGTTTCACCGTAGGTGAAAACTGGAAAGTGAAAACAATAACATTAGGCTTTGTTCATTGTGAGTTCTACATACATTAGGCTATTCTGGCTAGAGGTTGAGCTTCTGTTCAGTTTGAAAATGCGCCCAAGATTTTACAAATAAAATGATGAAATCAAGGCGCCAAATACTCCTAAAAATGTTTGGTGACAGTCCTCAGTAGTTCTACTGCATTACATTATTTTGTGATTAGGCAAACATTCTTACGCATATTTTTGTGAAAAAACCTGAAGCAACCTTTTTCCCCCTGATCGAATGTACCATACGTGCTAAAATAACCCCTTTGCATTAACTAACTTTTTCCCGCAACCGACTCAAGCAAGTCTGATTTCCAGCGACACGCACTACAAAATCAATGGGGCTTGAGTGTGATTTCCCCCACATGTAGTTAATTTAATGGATAATCGCCATTGACTTACTGTGTATTATTCGTTTGAAGCGACCTTTGATCGGAAATTTTCCCTCGCAGATGGTAATTATTGAAAACTTGAGGCAAAATGTTCGGGATTGTTTTATTTTTCATTATAAAATAAAACTGTTAGCCCACTGCTTATCCACTAATGAACCTGTGTAAGAATATGTGTAAAGGTAAGTTGGCCTGACGTTTCATATCAGATTATATTTTTCGATATCAGCTAATGAAATAACCAATATTTTATTTCCGTGCAATATACTTCACTTTATTTACGTTGGAGTTGCAACACTGATAATGGTTATGATACCAGTTGTAAAAAGCTGTCCCTAACTTCTTCTTTGTGCATTTCGTAGCCAATGGCTACTATTTTCCCCCTTCTGTAGTCTGTATAGCACTGTCATTAACCGTGTTTTGGCGTGATTGCAATATTGCGACTCCTCGTTATAAATGTACAGTGGCCCATGTATGTATTACAGTGTTATTTATTAACGCTACTAATGTTTACTGTACAATATTAAGTCATTCATTTACTTCTTTGATTGTATTGGACTAGAAGTTGGTAATCATGCATAACAATAAATTATACAGTTGGCCAGTTCCACAAAAATTATGGAATAATCGGTAATCGGCATCAGCCTGATTGTCGCAGGAACTAATCGGTAATCGGTAAAACGGATTATCATATAATTGTTTAACACTAATCTTGTGGAACACTCACAAATGAAACAATGCATTACATATTTTGTTGTTTGCATGTTGTTACGAGGGCCCATTGTAGCCTAACGCTAGTTACTGCTATTGAGGAACCTAATGTTGTATGATAGAAAGTATTTAAAATTGCCTACGTGATAAATCAGTATTTGAGAAATTAGGTCGGGTTACCGTGTCACAATGTTATAATACACGATTGTTCTAGTATATTCCTCATGATGACGCGCTGGTCTCGGGTTAACGTCGGTTTACGTGAGATCGCGTGTAAGCTGTACACATCTTCGTGGATTCTCTGGAATATTCGCGAGCGATGCAAAGGACTTCCAAGAATAGAGAAACAGGGTCGCGTTGTTACTCAGGTGTATCGAGAGAGATCTAGATGATTCTTGACATGGCGAATCGTATATAAACCCGCCCAGATCGGAGAGTTTCTCAGTTTCTGAACGAATACAAGCGACGACACTTATTATACCATTCTACTATATATCGTCAGTGCTCAACTGCCAGTAGTTTCTGAAGGATTGAGATATCGATAACAAGATTGATTCTACACTTCCATTCAGAAGTTTGAAGAGCACTTTGCTGTGAAAGTACAGTTTTTCAGTCTTTATTTCGGAGAAGGTAAAGAATTTCTGTCTCCGTTGAGGAAGTTCGTTACGCCAGGAGTTGGTGGCTATAAAGCTGATTTTGGACTGACTCTGGTAATATTTAGTCGGCGAGAAGTTTGACATGTGCTTCACTCGATTGTGGCTGGAAGTCCGTCTTCTATTTTGGAGCATCACTGGAAAGAAGGTGACTGCTGTTTCTGGGATCGCGAGAAACTTCGTCGAGGACCAGTGAATTTCGCGGTACAACGGACCGAGAATCGTCGTCATCGAGGTCGTGGCCGCTGAGGGATATCGCCGTTGGAAGAGACCAGCGTGTTTTAAAGTGTATCCTATCTTGTTAAGTTTGTGAGTAATTTTCTGTATATTTGTAATTACCACTTGTTGTTGTTGGTTCAGACTCCATTGTTCAATATAGTTTACGTTCTCATTTAAAATCTCTAGACTCGTCAATTTGTCTGTGTTCCTTACGGAAACGAACCCAGGCTTGTGTCTCGTTAAAAATTAGTTATCGAGACCTCTCGTAATATTCCAACGTAACAATGTAGCTAAAGGAGCATTGTTTGGTTGGGTAACTCAAATTTAGTGAACAATTGAGTAAAAAGCCCATTTAGGCCTGAACTGATAGAACCAATGTCATTGATCATCGAGGTACATGTAGCAGTACAGAAACATCAAATATATTTAGTATTGTTGTGGTCTGCACATTTTTTGTGAAACCATTCCAGTTACTGAAATGCCATCAGATTGTTTTCTTCTCTTAGATTTGAAAGATTGTACATAACTTGTAACACTGAAACTTGTAATCACTGAACTTTTTTTCTAGTATATTTGAGAATGACTTGTACAGTAGAAACTTTTTTGACTACATTAGCTTGAGTAGTACAGTACTGTAGCTATCAGTTACTGCAATTGGAATTTTCTTTGGAAACAGTCTAAATAATTAAAATAATTCAGGTGATATTGTGCAACTTTTCCAAATTAATGAAATAATGATTATAAAATGAATGCTGGTGTTGCAAATTTTAAAGTTGACCTCATTGTGCACTGTACAGTACGACTAGTACTGTGTGCCAAGCCTCAATTTGTTTTGTTAAAACTATAGGTACATGCCATTTGGCAAGTTTCATGAAATTCTATGCCCAAATGCACTCACCATAATAATAAGTACTATGTTTTAGTTTCAACATCGATACTTTCCAACTAGGTTTACATACATGTCGTTACAAAATGCACATTGGGAAGTGATATTTGTGTGCAATGCGAAATTTTGTCTCTATTCCTCTCCCAAATTCCCAATTGAAAGTAAACAATGTCGAAGCATGTCAAACACCTCAGATTCTGTTTTCTTCAATTTTTTTGTGTCAACAAAGTGAATACTTTTGAACCATTGTTAGTGTACATGTCACAATGAAGCTAAACCAGCTGCAGTTAGTGTCCCTCATTATTTGGTGAAGTGATTTTCTTGAAAATCATTTTGAATGATGTTTTCATTGAAAGGTTTTCAAATGGAAGAAAATTGATAGGAACATGTGCAAAGAGAAAATGTAACACCCCATAAGTTAGACTTGGCTACAAGTTGGCCAAAGTACAGTATTGCTTTTTGCCAAACTAATGCTATACTCCGATATATTTGCATTGAGTCACAGTAGTATTGTGTAGTGATGAACAGTAGGGATGAACACAACACTGTATGTTGTGTGTAGTGCATTTTCTAGTCACCAAAGCCAAAACCTCTACATGGCAAATTGGATAGTTTGAAAACTGCTGTTTGGTGTGTGCTTAATCGAAATAAAAAATATCAAGTGTCATATCAGGCCTGATTTTAAAGAAAATTTTCAGGTTGTCCTTAGGACAACGTGCTTCACAAGTTTGGATGTCCCAAATAATATGTCCGTTGTCCGAATGAAAGAAAAAGAAATGAATGAGGAAAAACAGATTGATGGATTTACGAGCCATGTTGCCTGAACTTTATGAACCTGTTTCTCTTTGTATTGCTTTTTGATTCCTAGCCGAAGGCTCAAGGAGTCCATGGGATGGTGATTGCGTGTGTGTGGGTGTGTGTGTGTGTGTGACGTCCTTGGCTTGTAAAAACGATAACTCAACAATGGCAAGTTGGATTGAAGTCATACAGTAGATGCTCCTTACTGAGTAGAAGAACCCTCGTGATTTTGGTGCCCATCTCATGAAAAAAAATCAGGTCATGGGGTCAAGCCTATTAATATGTTGGTAGAGCAGATAGCGGGTACATGGTGAAGAATGTTCAAGTTGATATTATGCATATTTATTAGGGGGCGGGGCTTAATTTGATTTTCACTAAAATAGCTTGTAAACAACGGTAACTGAAAAACGACAAGTTGGATTGAAATCATACTTGGTACATAGATGCGCCATAGTGAGTAGAAGAGCCCTATTGATTTTGGTTCTCATCTCAAGAATATTAATGAGGTCACAGGGTCAAATGTAAACATTTTCAGAATTGAATCATACGTTGTGTGAAGGTGTTGGTAGATAGCGGGTACATGATAATGTATATTCAATGTGATATTATGCATATTTATTAGGGGGCAGGGCTTGAGTTGATATTTGCTAAATATAACTTTAAACTTGGTAAGTTAACATATTTAGTAGGTAGGTCCACAGTCAGTGAAGGAACCTTGCTGATCGATTTAATCAACAATGACGAAAGCTTGGGATTATAATCTCAATTGGCAAGGAATCACAATAAGCCCACTGGCTTTCTGGTTTCTGATTCCGATTATGTTCCGATTATGCAAGAATCGGCCCGATGCTGATCGATGCTGATGCTTATTTTTTATTTTTGTGTATCAATGATGAATGAATGGCAATACCATTGTCTTTTCTATGACTATTTCTGGGGAATATATATTTCATGATGTAATTTTTGGGTTCAGTTAGTGAACTATTCAATTTAGGAAAAATCTACTTGTCTATTGGACAAGTTCAAAGAGAGGAAGTGGTTGTCAAACACATCATCACAGACTTTCGGACGACCGTTAGATTTCAGCCCTGCATTATATGAAGTTCAACTTTTGCTGCAAGTCAATTTGGTTAGTCAATTTTGCTGGTTGCACCTTCGCAAGGTACTTTGGAGAATTTGAGTTCTATGAACAGTACTAAGTCAAGAACTTCTAGTGCCAATATCTCAAGCATAGCCGGAAGACTTATTGAGGGGTAGTTTGGCTATCTATCTCAAATTTAAAACAAGCACTTGGCTCCTTCTGTTCTTTCCTACACATTGAGTTTATTGTGTGAATGAATGTTGCACTTGTAAGCTAACATTGTGACACTGAATTATGTTATGAACTCCTTGATAAGCTGTCAAGAATCCTACTGTGGAGGCCAAAGGCCATATTAAGTCAAAGTCCGAGAACCTTGTGAACACAATAATCACAATACCATGTGTCTTTGTTGAACTTCATACTTGGTATGTACAGTAGATCTACCTTAGTGAGTGCACAAACCCTATCAAACTCGTCAGAGGTCAAAGGTCACTTGAGATCAATATGGAATTTGATAACTCAAGATGTGCACCTTGAATGAATTTTAAGCTCTTTAACACAAAAAGTAAATTTCAATTGACTTGATTTGACTTGTTACTTAATTAGTATTTAGATCCAATTTAGTGAGTACAAGAACTTTGTTCTTTTCTGTGAAATGCAGACATTACTCGCAGGCAACAGAAATCAAAGTTTGCAAGCTTGATAATTCATGATAGTTCCAAAGTTGAAACTTGATTAAACATCATATTTGATGTGAAGATCCACAACATACATGGTCAGGCACCAACCCACCAAGCCTGAACTTGATCAAACTTACGGTGTAGGAGTTCACAACACTTTTTCGCACAGTTTAGGCCAATTTGACCATTGATCTTAATTGACCTGTAGCCCTGAACCTGACCCTGTAAACCTAATCTGTCCAATTTGAAATTTCATCTCATTATTCTCTTCATATCCTTAGGTTTACTGCCTTTTCCCTACCTGTTGACAGGCAGAAAATGGCTAAATCCAATTTTTAGGTTTCTTGACTTTTGACCCATGACCTTTGACCCATGACATCATCAATCACAGACGCAAGTTTACTTGGTCAGGCACCTACCCACCAAGTAAAATATCTCATCTCCCTATGCATTACATGTAAGGAGATGAGATAAATAATGTTTTAATGAACTTGATGCTTCATGTGTACAGTAGATCAGAACTCTATTGTTATCTGTGGAGATGGAAGGGTCATTCAAAGTAAAAAGGTTGAAATTGTGTGCAATGTTACATGAAACACATGGTCTAATAAAAAAATTGGCAAGGATATTCTTAGCCTGTTAGTTTTCTGGTTCAAACTACAGTAGTATTAATAACCACATGTCAAATGCAGGGTTGTAGTGACTGGAGGCAGTGACCTAAGTGGAGTTGGACTCTAGCTGCTTCAAGGAATTATGAAGGCAGGTATCAAAAACAATTTATATTTTTCAGTAACCTCAAAACTCTCTGATATTTAATTTTTTAGTGAACGGCTTCCTGTTTGACTGAATACGCTCGCTTTGAAAATTGGATGCTAAGCCCTCACCACAGTACACAGTAGGCCACCATTGATTCTGTAATACGCTTGAAATGCCAAATTGATGACATCAGAGAGGAATAACTCTCATAACAAAGTCAATTTCTGTGTGGTAGACTCCCTGTGGAAAATATATTCAGCTGTTGTTGCTAGGCTAGAACTTTAGAAGGCCTTGCAATTTCCTATAAGCCCAATGCAGTTTAAAATATTAACGAGGCACCTGAAGGTCATAATTACGAAAAAATCAAGAGTTCTCTTTTCTTAAAATTTTAGTTAAAAAGAGGGCTAGGCTGCGCTGAACAAGCACACTTAAGCTAGGCCTAGGGTAAGCTAAAGTAATAGTAACAATGTAGGCTGACTGTCACGTTAAGCAAACAGCTTGCCTTGCCAGACTTAGGCTAAACTTCATATCCAATTCAAATGGAATGTTGCTTGTGTAGCCAGAGATGTTGTTCCTCATCACTAGGGAGAGTTAGCTCAGTGGTTAACGCCAGTGCCTTTCAATCATAAGGTCTCGAGTTCTAGTCACTCCAAGATTAATGTATGTAGTCCAGTTACAGAGTTGTTGACAATTCATAATCATGGACGATAAAATATGAATATTATGAATCTAACATATAACCATGACTTGCAGCTTTGATAAGCCAATTAAGGCTTATGTGCGAGTTCCTGCATGCAGGAGGATCTAAAATACATACATACTAAGGTACACTTTAGTGTCGCTTTATTTTGGCAAACGGTTTCAAAGTCTGTATTGACTGTTAAACAGCATTCTGGGGATGAAAGAAGCTTTGCAAAATTATCCACTTCGTGGCAACAAACACACTCCACCTCTGTATAGGCATTATCGCACAGTTGCCACACGATCCTCTTCTTCCCTGTTAACTCGTTTTCAATGCCTGTAATTCCTCTGCTGTTGATATCAGATCAAAATCATAAGGCTGCTGCCCTGCCATTGAACCTTCTTTGATTTCTATCGTTTTGGTTGAGAAATTGTAATGAAATTGTTGTCTACTGATTGTTCATTAGTACAGCGTTTGTACAGAGAAAGGGCTACTGCTCGATTGAGTTGTTCCTCCCTGACGTCATCAATATGGAATTTCAAGCGTATTACGTAATAAATGGCGGCTTACTGTGTACTGTGTGTGGTGAGGGCTTAGGAGCCAATTTTCAAGGGAGTGTATTCAGTCAAACAAGAAGTGGTTAACTTAAAAATTGAGATACAGTACATACCAGTTGGCAAGAGCAGAACACTGCATGTTCATCATGTTTATTCCAAAATGTTGCAAATATCCAGAAAGAAAAGTCTCCCTGGGTGAAATATAGACACAGAGATGTATGAATAAAAGGACATTTTCTTCTAACAATTTTGAGCTAGGAGATCAGCCCTGCACCTTGCAACCATCCCTGTAACACAAGTTTGTTATTAATGAATGAGAGCTCTACATGACATTGTTTATACACTGAAATATTTTCACAACTTACTGCCAAAGCAAAAGTCATCTAATATATATCATAGAGAAAATCGCAAATTTGAGATAACCTGTTGATCCCTTGAACCCATTTTTACACTATTTGAGATAACCTGATGATCCCTTGATGCTCAGAGGATGAAAATAAGAGGGTTATACTCATACACACAGCATCATGACCATAGGCGTACGGGACCATTTCAGTTTGGGGGGGCAGAAATTTTTGTGCCCGAAATTTCCTGTGACACTATCTAAGCGGAGCGCCACCATCGGTTGGCGCGTAGCGTACAAGAAAATTTTGAGCAAAAAGTGCCTCTCAGATTGCCGGAAACGGCACTTCCGAGGCCTTGCAAGTTGCATCTAAACATTCTTTATTTTATAATCTCACGTTTTAGAAATTTACACTTCCCCAAAGCTTTGGTAAATTAGAAGAAGAAAAAATGGTAACATCACTTTGAAGGGGAAATATAGGACAGTATATTTTTTAAGCTCCTATTTAGGTACCGTATTTTTTATTTTAATACAGTACTCAGCTATCTCCAGAAAAACATATATTGTTCAACAACACGGGATAATGTCGCTGTGTCGGGTGAGACTGCAATTAACAAAAAAAGTATAAAATATAACACAGAATATGATAAACTTGTACTTCTAGACTTGTAGGCACTCTCCCCCCCCCCACCGTCCATGAAAAAGAAAATGTTTCTTATATACACTCATGTCGGGGATGTCCAGGTATACAGTTGACAAGTTAGAAAAAAAAATTGATCATGCGAAAAGCTTGGTAGCCCAGATGAGTTGCGCTTACGTGGTGTTACACGGAAAATTTCGGGCATCATGATGCTAAATAAAGAAAATCAAGAATTGTCGGGCAAAAATTTGAAAAAGATTCGTGTAAGCTACTGCATATTTATATAGATATAGATTATATATATATATATATATATATATATATATATACATATATATATTTCTCCTCTTAGGCTGCCCAAATTTTTCAGGACTTTTGCCCGAATTTCTTGTCCTCTGGAAATTTGGGGGGGCAGTCTGCCCCCCCCCCCCCCCGCCTCGTACGCCTATAGATGATCATGACTGCAATGATTCCTTTCACTTTCAGCACGGAATCAAAACCTGGCAAGTTGGTAAGACCAGAATTTCCAGAAAGCACATTAGTGTTTGTGAGAAGATTCAAAAAGAAAACTGCCAACAAGGTTTTTAAGACCAGAAAGCACATTAGTTTTTGTGAGAAGATTCAACAAGAAAACTGCAAACAAGTATTTTAATCATTGACAGTTATAGACTACAATTGATTAGCTATACATAGCAAAGTTCATCACTAATGCAGACCTACTGTACCTATCAAGTACCAAATTCATTCATGACATCCAAAATGTACATTTGTCACTTCAATTTTACAGAATTAAACCTCAAATGACCTTTGACCTCAACTAATTTCAATTGTGGTAACTTAATTTGTTGACCAAGAGGGATTTACATACATAATATGTATTTACAAAAGTTGAGCCCCTTTAACTAAGAGGAGCTTTCTGGGTTGTGGTTAGAGTTTTCAGTATACACATACAAAGTATCAATGGTTACCCAACCTCTAATTTTGGAGTTACAGAGCATACAATGTTGACTTTGACCTCTTGTGACCTCAAATGATATTCAAGCGCAGCCAGTGCTAAAGGGATTCTTGGACTCACCAAGAGGGGTTCTTGAACTCACCAAGAGGGGTCTACAACCCTCACCCCCCTGCCCCCCTCACTTTTTGAGTTACCATGTTAATAAGGTTTTTACATTCTTACTTCTGCTGACCTCTGACTTACACCAACTTCAACAGGGTTCTCTACATACCAAACAGGGTCTACATGTTTACAAACTTACTGTAAGTCACTCACATCTCAACTTGTTTAATACTTGCCTGCCTATGTGAATGTTAAATGGGATCAATTCACATTTTAGCACACTACACATTAACTGTACAATTACAAATTTCTCCATTGAAACAGACCTTACTGACAAGCACACATTTCACTACACCTTAAAGCAACAAATGGAGGCATCACTATTGTATGCCAAAGCAATCATGAACCAGAATAGTTAGAAGAGCTTTATAGCAGACCATTGTACCAGTGAAAGGAAAACAATGTATTTCCTAGTAAAGACAAATCTTCCAATGAGGTTTCTCCTTACCAGGTTCAAAATAATGTCATGGAGTTTGAAGATCGGTCAATGAAAGGTAGCATGTTTACTTTCATTTGGGCATTGAGAAATGATGAAATACTATTAAATTGAATCAGGAATAAATTTCACTCAAGTAAATACAAGAATTTCATTTTTGGAAGTATTGTGTAGCATACAGTATATGGTCATATCAGGGCATAAGGATTTAATTTTACCTTTTAAAAATAAGTATTTCAAGTAGACTGAAAGAACAAAATAACCAAATCTACAGTCTGGTGTACAGCACACTCTGACTAGAATAGTTTGTGTAAACTTCTATATATTTGTATGTAACATTTTAGTGCATTTTTCACAAGCAAGAAAATGTCCTTTTATTCATACATCTCTGTGTCTATATTTCACCCAAGAAGACTTTTCTTTCTGGATATTGCAACATTTTGGAATAAAGCTTCTATACTTTAAACTCCTTACCAGTAAATGAAATGGCAAAAGCCAGCCCATAAGGGAATGCTACAATAAAGCTGGAAATGTCTGATCTTTTCTGGTACGCTTTATACTTGGACAAATTTAACTCACTTGCTCTACATTAGTCAGATAGTTATTTGGAATTTGAGCAAATATATGTGGCAAGGAATCACAAGGCCAACTGGCTTTGTGGTTACAGCACTTAGAGATGTGTTAAATAGTTGTAGTTGCACTTGCAGGTACTGTAGTAGTAGAGTACCTTAATATAAAGAAGATACAAGTAACTTGGGAGGTGCTCTACAGCATACCAACGATAAATGATATAAGGAAACATTCAGCACGAATCCTGTCAGTTTCAGTTGTTTCCTGTCTTGTGCAGTTTAGTATAACAACATTGATATGATCTTAAGGGTGATCATCTTGGTTTATGAATGTCAATACTTTAAAGCACATTGACCACCTACATTAAATGTGCTGATGAACATGCAGTGTTCTGCTCCTGCCAACTGGTATGTACTGTATCTCAAGTTTGAACTTTCAGTGAACAAAGATATTCATAAACCATTTCAGCTACTGTTCCTTGAAATGGTGTTACTGGAAAATAAAAGAATAGGAAAATTGGCTTGAATTTGTAACCATTACCTGTGTGGTATGGTTGGCCATATATTATTCATTCCTTGCCAGAGGCATTTATAAGGAAATTAGGCTGTGGTGATGGTTTGTGTATCCATGTGTGTGTAGCTGTGTGTATGTTATCCTGCTTGTAAATAAATGAACTCAAAAGAGGTTCATCTGGACAAATTCTGTACTTGTGTGTAGATCCCCATTTGGTGTGTTTAGCTACTCTTTTGAACTCAGTGTAGGTTGCAGGTCATTAGCCGATTGATTCTTGAAAAAAGATAAACATGGTAACTCAAGAAACAAACTTGTATGAGTTTCAAACTTAGTTTGTACAGTACACTGTACAAGAACCATTTCGAGTGTTGTTGCGGTTTAAAGCATGATGAATTTCAAACTTAGTCAGAAGATCCCCCTTGTTGACATCTGCCACTTCCATTGCTGGAGGAGGTCAAAGGTCCTTGGACATCGCCAGCGGCTAAAGAATGAACACCTTGTAGACAAGCCTTGAATGTTTGGAAATATATCAAGGAGAATGCTGACGTAACACTTAATATGTAGATTTCCCCATCATTGGTACTAACATGGTTTCTTATAGCAGCTCTTTGCCTACCTTGCTTGATATTTTACCTTTTATTAAAATATGAAGGTTCATACTCATTGCAATGACCAATGGAAATTTGTAACTGGTTTAGTTTGGGCATCAGTTTGTTTATATGTGAAAACCTTGCAAGTAACTTTGTATTATATATTGTTTCACCTGATATCTACCTGGATGATGATGATTGTGTCTGTTACATTAATTCTTTCATCAGCAAAAATCTCCAGGTTTTTTGAGCCGATAAGTAATCACTGTAATACTGCTGCTGTTGTTACTGGCCTTTTTCTGGAGCACTCAACAAAAGCAAACAAAACTGTTCCCAGGCACTGTGTGTTAAGAGTAAACTGAACTCAAGCTAACCTTGGAATGAACTTGGCTTTTGGCCAAGTTTTGTAGCTGATCGTAAATTTGTTGGAAAAGTCCTCTGTGGATTTAGTTTGAAATTGACACAGTGGCAGCCCTGTGTGAGTTCAAACAAGCAAGCAAGTGCTTGGAATTGATTCAGTAAATGATTTTAATTGCTCCAATGTTCAAGTGTAACATGTATTGAGGGAATATACATTAGATGTATATTAACGTAGTAGAAACATGACATTGACAGAGAGCCCACTGTGTGGCTGTACAAACTTACCTGTGCTTGTTTCAATTTTCAACTGTCATAGGCACTCGCTGATGGGGGACATGTTTCACTTTTATTTAAGTGAATAGCAGGAAAGTAATTAAACAGTTCTATCCTGTTGTTTTCCTTATAGCTTATGGTATAGAAATGATTTTTTTTTTATTGTTAATCATGATGATATCATGATGATATCACAATCATGATGAAATATTTTGTCCAAAATTTTTCCACAATGGAAGCGACCCAGATAATGAAATATTCAAACAAACTGTTTTGTCCCAACTCTTTATTGTTTTGGTCAAAATGAAAATATCAATCAGATGCATGTGCTGGGAGATGTATTGACCTGTACATCGCAGGCTAGATGTTGGGCTAGAATTTTGCAATCAACATGCCCATTTCCATTATGCAATGTATGTCTTTCTCTCCGTCTCTGCAGTAATGTTTCCCTAGCAGAGAGAGCTGTTTAAAGGACACATACATTTCACAATATTCTTGAAACATGAGTTTCCTCCCTCCTAGTTGAATCCATAAAAATTGTTTGTTGTTTTGTTATTGTTTTTGATGCATGCCAGAGGCAAAGAGAAGCTGTGGGATAGTGATGGTGTATTTGGTACCTGCTTGTAAATACTCTAACTCAAGAAGTTTATGTATGTGTGTGTACTTCATAATTGGTACATGGATTGGTGTGCTGGACAATCCTGTTGATATTGGTGAAGGACAAAGGTCATTTTTGGTTAATATAGGCCAAAGTCTGACAACTTCTTGGACATGATAACCTTGGATGAACTGGATACAGTAGGTCCACAATATTGTAAGAACTTAGCTGATCACTTGAAGCCATTGATGGTCAACACTTAAAATTCTTATTTGCAATGTTACTGTTTAATGTTATCATGCAAATCGTGGTATGGAAGTTGGTAATGAAATAAATGGGGAAAATATGCTGTTACTGTAGTCCAGTTAGAATTTTTATACCGCTACTCATTCTTAGAAATGGCCATTTGAACATCTGAAGTGCATTAGATAAAGTGGCTGGACTACTTAGATTAACACACAGGTGATTAGGTCAGTTCCTGAGATACAGCACAAAGCTCAAGAGATAACACTTTTATGTGTCTCAAATCCCATGTTACAATGCATTATAAGTTTTACAATGATGTTGACTGTCATCCAAGGGTGTTCTGTTGTTCATATGAAGTATAAAGAACATGTTTAGGTTGAGATATTTATAAAACAATGTTTTAACATTAATATTTAGGCCAGCAATTAGGAGCGGACTTTCTCATAAGTTAGCCTTGCAGAGATATAGCATATTTTAATGGTGAATATTTAGTAAGTCTTAAAAACAGGTTATAGAAACAAAAGTAGCATTCAAAGTCTTCATATTTACTTCACTCCTTGCTCACCTGTCTCCTCACAACCTGAGCATTCTTGCTCTACCATGTCTAGAGTGAACCGGAAACCTTTAACACTGCATCTGGTCAATGACCTCCCTTCTCATTCTATAACTAAAAGTGTCTAGCATGTTCTGTTTTCAACACAGATTTTTATCAGCTTGAATCTTACCAAACAGTGGTATCAGGACCTTTCTTGATGCTTTTTTGGGGGCAGATCTTTGGATTAACTGTCAATGCACAGCCTAAATTTGGAGGGTTTTTAGGTGGATTTTAGGCTCTGCCCTTTTCCGGTTTTTAAAGCTTTATCAGGATACATGTAGCGGTTTCGTGAATTGCTACTGATATTTTCCCGCCCTTCCCTCCTGCTATTTACATGTTTCAGTTGTTGTAACTATTGGTCATGTAGTCTCTGTATTCCTTTCACTAGTTTTCTAGAATGTTTTGCTCATCACCAGACTAGTCAATATTCAAAGCTGGTATTTTGCTTGGAGTACAACATTTAAAGGCTAAACTTCTGCCTAAAGTAATCTTTCATGATTGCTTAGGAGCTTAAAGGTTAATGCAACTTACAATGAAAGTAGAAAACACCGTTTTTGCCATTAAGCACAAAGCTTGAAGATTATACTTAAATTGTTCTTGTAATTCTGATATAAAAAAAAACCTCATGTGGAAAACTTGCCCATTTGGAACATTTATAATGAATACATTAGCAGTTTATTACTTAGCCCAAATTTTGTGTAAAACTGTACTTGACAGAAGAACTAAATATTCAGCCTGCCTTTGTAGATTGTTTTGCAATGTTTATGAGTAGAAGTTTAAGTAGAACTACAAGAGTAGAAGATGATATAGACTGGTGTCAGGAATTCAATTAATTGCTCACAGCTTTTATGGATGGCTGAGCATCCCAGTGAGTGCCGCTAGATAACGTTGCATGATTGGATGTGAATGCAGATCTCTGATATACCTTTGGAAAGGTCAAGGGTTCATTTGGGACATAACTGGTATCAGTGCTAATACACAGAAAACCTTTATCTCAAATTCTTCATTCCTCTTACTGGCATTCTGGCATTCTGTGCTTCACAGTATAGTATTACAGTATAGTCAACAGGACTAACAATATAGTACTAGTGTGGTTCATTCTCTTGCCTGCTCCAATCATATAGTACTGCTTTAATGCATTTATAATCTGAACTTGTGTTAAGTAGTAGTTCTGCTGTTGTACCCTTTTGATTCCTTGCTGAAGGCAGAATTATATCTATGTGATGGTGATGTGACACTTGCTTTTAAATGCTCCAACTTCAGAAGGATAAAACGGGTACATTTCATATTTGGTATGTAGATTCCCCTTAGGTAGAACTAATTTTGGATTGTTTTTAGTGTTGGTCAAAGGTCATTCAGGTCAGCACAGGTCAAAGTCTGCAAACATTGTTCACATAATATCTCAAGAAGTAAAAGTTGCAAGAAGTTCAAACTTTGGTGGTGAGTAAACAATCTGTAGTGTTTTTTTGAATGTTAAAGGTCATTTGAGGAAAACAGTGTTAAAATCTTGGGAACATGATATCTCAAGGAAGGTCGAATGTGCAGTTTGTATATTTGGCACGTGGACTTCCTGTAAAATGTTCAGCAAACCTTGTTGTTTTGGTGGAGGTCAAAGGTCATTTGGGGTCAGTAGAGGGCAAAATTTGAATATGTCAGAAGTGCTGTATCTCCAGAATCAGAATATGAAAGGAGCTCATATATGCATGGTATGATAGCCTTGTGTATTGTATAGTTTGTACCCAATTTAATGTAGGTCAGGATTCATTCAAGATCAACAGTTGTCAAGACTTGAACACTATGTAAATACAGTATGTCCAGATAGAAAACTGCAGCAGCTGGTGTATGGCTATGGCTTCTCTATAATGAATACTAGAACTCCATTGTTTTTGGTGTAGGATACTGGACGTTTGGGTTCTGCAGAGGTTACACTCTGGAAATTTAAACATGACATCATAAGACATCAGATATCATATTTGCAGATGACTTTCCTTTGATGGTTACAAGAGCCCAGTAATTCTTTTTGAAGGTCAAAGCTCATTTGAGGTCAGCATGGGAGAAATTGTAAAACAATAAAAGTACTCTAGCTGGATAATTTTGCTTCAAGTCAATAGTTGTTCAAAGCTAGTAGAATTTAATCACTGAAACCTTTCTTCTTTGTTAGAGAGTGGCTAGTGTTAGATCAAGTGCTGAATTTTAGCTGCTATCTTCATGTTTTGGGGGCTGACATGTGGAAGATTTTGCTGTTGGAGAGTGGGCTTCTACACAGTTATGAACCGAAGCTAACAGATACAGGGTTAACGTTTTACATAAGGAAAGTTAAGTCATCTTTATTAGTGGATAAACCATTATATATTTAAGTTGTTATTACTGCGATTCATTATGAACACAAGTAGGTGAGATTGTTTGAATAAACTGAATCAACCTCAACAAGAACGTGTTCTTTGTATATTATTGTGTGCATAACTGTTACTTTATATTTTGTAGGCCTACAGTGTGACTTTATTACGTTGAAATCCTTTGTTATACTTATCTTTCAGTTCAGTTTCGTTGTGGTTGTACACATATGCTATGCTACCATGTTGTATAAGAGTTGAGCTAAAACATATTGATGCTCTAAGGTTTCTTCACTTTCACTTTTAATTCTTCTTTCTTTATTCCGCCATAGGGAGATTGAAATACTCCGGAGGTTACGGCATCCCAACATCATAGAACTCATTGATGTGATCCATAACGAAGAAAAGCAGAAGATATATCCTTTACAAGATTCTTATTCATGCTTACTGGCTTCTTGATGCTTACGATAAAGCAAATAAGTATTGCTGTAGTAATGTAGTTTGCTCTTTTGGAAAAGACTGCTCCTATGGTGAAGTACTGTATGCCCTATGAGCATTGCTGCCTTCTTCAGCTCTGTCCCTGAAACATACATACATGTACCCTTTTAGGTGGTGTATGTTATAAAAGAAACTGAGGTTAACAGCATTGTTACATATCCTGCGTTCGTCCGGTAGCAATGTTTTGGCCAGGGACGCCAAATCTTCAAAATGATTGCGTCCAGTGGAAAATGTTATGAGTTGAGACAATCTATGAAGTTTGTGGGAAGCTTACATCTCTGGTCCTGAAAAGGATATTTCATCTCACAGTATGCTTTTTCTCTCTGCATTAAGAGTTGGTAATGTAAAATGTGTATTCATACCACAGTAGTTTCTGTTGCGATTTTTTTTGCAGTCCAATTGACCATGTGTTTCAGTAAATTTTAGTTTGGTGCAACAATCGTGTGTAAACTTCTGTACTTGAGAACATAAAAGTTTGATTTTTTAATCGACATTGCGTAAAAAGTTATTCACGTAGGCCTACTGTAATTTTCATACAGATGAGTGTTTGCAAAGAGCGAGCCTACAGTAGGATAAATGTTGGATCAGGTTTTGATGATATGTGCATGTGTAGTTGAAAATGAAGAATAAACAGGCCTATGTACTGTACATGCAGTAGTACATTGAACTGTGTGGAATTTAGTGAGAGATATGCACACTGTAGGTACAGTGATATCTGAAGAGTTGGTTGTTGGAAGCCCTGCAAGGTCGAAGCATGGAGCTACTATGGAGTTGGCGAGTAGGGAAGTACAAGGGCTGACGAAAGAGGGGGCTGGGGGTCAAAATTGTTGGAAACGGCAGGGTGGGCGAAAGAAGGAGCAACTACAGAATCGATCGTGAAAACAATTGCCAAATGGCAGCTAATATTAATATGAGAAAATTATCTTCTGCATTTTAGACTAAACTTTTAATTCTCAGCTAATATTAAAAGTTGCTTCTGAGAAGTTGCGCTGATTAGAACATTGCTTTATTGCAAATCAACCCAAATCGACGGCGCAACTTTTATTGCGCAACAAGTTGATACCCGTGTCTAACTACGCGATTCAACCTTCAATTCTATTGCGAGTTGAATCGCGTGTTGAATCGCGCAGATGTGACCCGGACTTTCGTGTGGTATAAGTCTTCTATGTGGTGGAAGATAGCAGCAATAATGAAAGTATTCCATAGATATTTTAGCTCCAGCTAACTGTGTCACAATTTCAGCAAATTAATATGTTTAGGCTAGATTTTTCCATTGACTTAGCAAGATAGCAGCAATAACAAATGTTTTTGGTAAATATTTTTAGTGCTAGCTAACTGCGACACAATTTGAGCGAATTAACAAATGGTTAGGTTAGAATTCCATGTTGACTTTTTGTGATGTCTTGAACATTCAGAGTGGAATATCATCTACAAACGTATGGTAATTCTTTGACACAAGACGTGTCATAATTACAAAATAATCATTGGATTTGAGTTAACTAAAACAATAACTTTGAACAAAAAGAGGTGTCACATAAAATAAACTAATACTTCTAAGAATGTAGGAAAACATTTTCCAATTGCATGACATTTTTTGTCCGTTTACAAACTAAAAAACATTGAGGATTCACAGACTGATTGGCCATAGCAAAAGTGTTCGAGCACAGTATAAAATGACACTAAGATGCTAACCAGCTCCATTCAACTTGACATTATAATAACCAGTTGCAAATGAACATGAAGGAGTAGACTAAAATCCATGTTTTGTATCTTTAGGGATGCATACTTTACTGCACTTACACGTATCCTGATTGCAGGTGCACGGACAGAATTGACAGACCTAGAAATCTAGGTCATGACCTGATTCTGCTGGCACAGACCTGACACCTGTTCATTTGCATTCCACTTTGAGCCAGCAAAAGAAAACATCTTAGAACCTTGGCAAACTGCCAGGAAAACGTGCAGCAATATATAAAGCCATTTCTTAAGAGAGAAGCAGGAGGGGTTACCAAAGCAATCTCCCAGGTACCGTGCTAAGCGCATGTTAGCTCAACCTTTGCAGCAACCTACAAGTATAAGTTGTGCGCGGCCTGCGAACAGCAAGATTTTACGTCCCTGGGGCCTGTTTCTCACAATGTTCAAAACTTGCGCAATAAATTTTATTATTGGCCCCCAAAAAAACCATCGATAACAATTAAAAAAAGAAAGGAAAATAACCGGATGCCTGGACCTTGAACCTTGAGAAACAGACACTACATCTAGGGTTAAACGTTGGTAACATCTGCGTATTACTGTAAGAGTACTTTCTTTTGCCAGTTAACAAGGCTTTTGGTATGTATTTGGCTATTACCATGGCCGGTGGAGTTTATAGTAGAGGTTTGCTGTGGAGGTTAATGTCAGACTCCAGGATTTGACATGATCATAGAGCCATCAAAGTATTATCTGATGGTAAAGGTAAGGGGTACAGTAGATGATCAGTTACCTTCAGGTCCACGTTCTTTGCATTTGTCTGAAATTCAACAGCTTTTAAAATAAGACAATAGAATTTGATAACATGCCTTTGCCTTAACCACTTACTACGTATCTGTTCATGGAATATTGTGTGGGAGGACTACAGGAGATGCTGGACACAGCTCAAGGAAAGAATTTTCCGGAATGGCAGGCACATGGGTAAGTAGACTATCTGGGTAAAAGTTACAATGTAAAACAGTAACCATATGTATTAAAAGATACAGTTCCAGTGAATAGCTTGTATGATTAGAAGTTAGAAAACTGTCACAGTGCCAACTCACAGAAATATTAAATTCACAGCGCGTACTCCCTCACCTCATATAACCTATGCATTACCGTATAAACCAGTGCGGCCTAGAAATTACGGAAGGGAGATGGCCACACTCACATACAGACAATTGCCAGATGCTAGAGCGAGGTTAATACGGTAATGCATAGGTTATATGAGGTGAATACGTCGCTCGTTAATTCACAAACCAGGTAAGGTTTGGTGAATTTGTCTGTTACTTTATTAAGATTATGGACATATTTTTCCAATCCATGTTTTTTAAGGAATGACTTCTTATGGTGAACAGACCCTTATAATAAAGATTATTTGAAAGTCATTATACTACCAGGTATGTGTTGGTTTTAATATAATGCAAGTCAAATTTTGTATTTTGCATCTTTCTCCTGTGTTATTTCAATCGGAGAGAACAAAGCTGTTAGCAATGTTTTTTTTTTCTTAATCGCCAGCTACATGTGTCAACTCATGGATGGTTTGGAATACTTACACAGTCAGGGTACAATACATAAAGACATTAAACCCAGCAATCTGCTATTAACCACTGGTGGTATCCTGAAGATATCTGACTTCGGTGTTGCTGAGGTATGTTGGACACTTTGTTATGACTTAGTGTCAAAATAGTTTTAATGTTCATTTTAATGAAATAGTAAATTAGTTAGTCATTTGTAACATGCAGGCTGCAAACCCCTGTTGCTTTACACAGAAGCACACACTTCCTGATTAGCATGAGAGATCTACAGTGTATTGTTATACATGGCCTATACCCTATCAAAACTGTTACCTGTGATGCTGAAACCACACAGATCATCTGCATTTAATTTCTTCCAGATAGTGCTGGGTGGTTTTTTGGTTATGGTTACCATGATTAATATCCTCCATTATACAGTATAGAAAATGCAACATGGTTTGATAGTGTCAGTCTAGTTTTTAAAAAAAAGTCTTCAGGAGGTAAATATTCGCAATAGAAGGAAAGTTGGAAGGTAATAATAACATGTATTTGCCTTAGTTCATGTCCCTTTGCCATTCATTGGTATTCCTTCCTAAAGTAACACATATGATAGGAAGATTACAGTCACCCATAGTATCACTGTACAAAATAGATCAGCACATACATAAATTTGCATGTCATTAGCATGGTAGGAAAATACTGATAAACAACAAAGGCTTGTTTCATCTAATTCCTTTCACAAAGTTTGTTAAGTTTTGGTTGCTATGCGGAAGCCACAGGAATCTCTCTAATCAAGTTAGCATGAATGTTATTTTTGTGTGTGGGCGTGTCTGTATATATGTGTTTGCATGTTGCACCTAAGCTTGCAAACACAAAATCTCAAGAACCAGAAGTCAGTTTGAGTTCATACTTGTCATAATAGTGTTAGTTTAGTTTAGTAGGAAAACATGGACCAGGAGGGACACTCAAGTCCCCATCAAGGACCCTATAGAGAGAGGAAAAAACTGAAGACACAAACACTCAGACCCGATTACAATGCTTAAAGTGCTTGTCCAAAGCATTCTTGAACCCATTCACACTACTAGCAAGTACAACTTTCTCAGGCACTCATTCACAACCCTATTAGAAAAAAGTTATGCCGAATATGAATCCTACTTTGTGACTTTTGGAGTTTAAGTCAATGACCTCTGGTACAACTATTATTAGCAAACATGAAAAAGTCAGTGAATGGTAAATTGTCAAAACCATACACAATCTTGAAAACCTGAAGCAAGTCAACATGCAACCTCCAAAGCTCCAGTGTGGTGAGATTCAACAGCTGTAACCGCCTATAATAAGGAACACCCATTAGGGAACTAATCATCCTAGTAGCCCTCCCTCTAGACCTTTTCAAGTACTTCCTTATCCTTAGCAAAATGTGGGTTCCAAGCCTGCACAGCATACTCCAGATAAGGCTTAACCAACTCCTTATAATGCCTAACAACTATGTTTTCTTTCAGAAAACTGAAGTTCATCTTGATCATACCTAAAACCCTATTACCTCTTATAGCAGCTTCGAGACAAACGTTTAGAAGGTTGCAGAGATGAGTCAATGTAGATACCTAGGTCTCTTTCAACAAGACCTCCTGTAATTCTTCACCATTAAGATTGTAGGTATACTTGTGGTTACTACTACCAATATGCATCTATCAATTGCATTTGCCATCCCTGAGACCAGGAAAAACCTTATCCAAATCCATTTGGAATTTTTAGAATTGCTTTTGGAAGAGACCTCAGAATACAGTTTCCTGTCATTAGCAAACTTCTTAGCTATACACAAAATATCTCCTTTAATGTCATTTATATGGCAACAAACAACAAGGGACCCAAAACAGACCCTTGATGAACCCCACTAGTAACGTCCTGCCAAGGAGAAGCACAGCCTTTAATTACCACCCTCTGTTTCCTATTACCAAGCCAATTCTCGATCCAAGACAGTAAATTCCCATTGACACCCATACTCTTCAGCCTAAGTAAAAGACACTGGTGGGGAACTTTATCAAAGGCCTTCTGGAAATCCAGGAACACAACATCTACATTATCTGCCAATTCAGTGAGCTTGTTACATCTTCCATAAACTCACGAATATCAGTCAGACAAAACCTTTTTTTTGACAAAAGCCATGTTGAGACTCTCTGATCAAAGACTGACTACTGAAGTGACTGACCATGCATAGACCAGGGCTGGAAAACCTTGCGAACCTTCCGAACCAGGTTCGCGGGAAATCCGCGATGCTCGCGGGAAATCCAGTCCGGCTGGAGAAAAAAAAAATCGGGAAAAGAAATAGAGAAAAAAACAACGGGACGAAAAATAAAATAAAAACACGAAGGAAAAAAAAAGTACATCTGTAAAAACATTAAGGAAAATTTCAGAAGAAAGTTTCAGAAACAAGAAAAGTGTTCAGAGACCGTGTTCTCATTTTTAGTCACAATAACGAGTAATGATGTGTCCCCAACCCACTCACACAAGGGCAATGTTTACACGGACACTCACGGCCCAGCGCGGGAAGGTTGCTGTAATAAATCAGCCTCGCGGGAAATGTTTTGAACAATATTGCCATTCCACATTTTTTTAAATTTATATTGTATGATAGTTAGTAAACGTTTTCTTACGTATGAATTTGACTTCAGTTTAGTGTTCCCTCTATGGTGCGGGATTCCCTTCAAATGACTCAATAATCCCGCAAAGAAAACATTTGTCTGCTGGAAATCCACGCGCATCGTTTTCTGGCATTCGCAATAAGTTTATACTCGATGCACAACATATTCACTTGACTGTATAGAGAAAAAAACTCTGAAAATCAGTAGAGATATTACCTATTGTGTACGAAAGTAAGATGGTACACCTTTCAAAGTTTACGAAAGATCGAGCAAAACACTTTCGAAATATTAATGCGAAACTGGCATATCGTGCTAAATGCAACTAATGTCATGTAAACAAGGCTCTAGTACACCCATTTATGAATACGGAAAAAATAATATCCTACCATAGTTAAGTGTATAGCAAATAGCCTAACCACCTCGTTGGTTACGGATCTTACGTAACTACAAAAACTACTAAAAAACTAATTGTATTTTGCAAAGGTGACGTTTTCTACAGGAACATGAAAACAATATTTAGCATTTAGTTAATCATGCCAAATGGCCTCAAACATATGTTATTTCAAGTTTTACTTTCATAAAGAAGGCCATAGTTATAGGGGTCTTGAAATCGTGCTATGCGTGTATGGTATGGACTGTGCCTCGTGTTTCATGGGGTGTGCATGCGGAGGAGCAGTTGGCCTGAGGTGTGTTTTACTTACCTAAATGTTACGCGGATATTTTACCTACTTTTCTTGAACGTCTAAGATAATATTTCGCATAACTTTACCGACCCTTTACTGACTGACCTAATTAATTATAGAGTGGAGCCAAAAACTTGTACTCCATGAAAAGTTACTTGTTAACAAACAGGTGTTAGACAGGGGGTGAGCTCACAGTTGTTTCGCAAGGTACCTGGGAAAATTCGCATCACATGTAGCCTACCATAGTATTTAAGTAGGGTTAAACCGTACTGCAGTTGTAAACTGATGTACATATAGTGCACGTTATTAATTGTTGGGCAGTCTAGAAACGGGAATTTGCCAAACTTTGTAAGTTAACTTTTTTAAGATTGTAAGACATATGAAATCTCTTTTCATTTTATAACATAATATAGCTACTCTAACTTGTCATTTTAAAATTTTCATCAGTTTCGTGACAATTTAAATTCAAAAGTTGTCAGTATTTTGCATCCTCAACTGCAAATTTTGTATCGCCAGACATGCAAAAATACCAAAATTTTCCGGGGGCCCCTGAACCCCACGCTATTATGCTCGCACGCTACACGTTCTTGGCGTGTTCACTGCGCGAACACTGGCGGGAAATCGGCAGTGTGTTCGCGGGAAATTGAACAAGGTTTTCCAACACTGCCATAGACCTTTTAACAGTAGACACCATGACCTTACAAACAGCACTAGTGAGGCTAACAGGGCTATAGGCTTAGACTTATCACCCTTCTTGAAAATTGGGGTAAAATTAGCAGTCCTTAGGAACATAACCTTCATTCATAAATTTACTAAAAACCAATGATAGTGGAATGCAGAAATGGTGTGCAAAAGTCTTCAACAAATATAGATGGATTGCATCAGGGCCAGAAGCTTTAGAAACATTAAGACAAAGCAGCTCCTTAAAGACAACCTCATCCGAAAATAAGACCGTATCCAGTTTAGGACCATCACTTCCCCCCTGAAAATCTGGAATACTACTCATATCTTCCCTTGTAAAAACCGACATAAAACAGTTGTTTAAAAGATCTGCAAGATCCTGACCATCAGTAACTATATCATCTGCCTGTTGTGCCCTTAGAGAAACAACATCATATTTAACTCTCTGCTTTGACCTGACATAAGAAAAGAAGGCCTCTGGGTTATCCTTAATATTGAAGGCAATGTTATTTTCGAAATTCAATTTTGCATCAGAGACTAAGCGTTCTACCTTCAGCTGATGAATTTTAAACTTGGCCAAAAGAGATTCAGAATTAGTCCTCCTAAACAACTTCCACATTCTACAATTTTGCCTTATTGCACATCTTACTTTCTTATTCATCCAGGAAGACATATTGCTTTTACAAAAATGATTCTTCCATGGAACATGATTTTCCATAATGACCTTTAACTTATCAGCTAAACAAATCCAAGACTGAGAAGCACTCATATCTCCAAACAAATTAATCCAATCTGTACCCTTTAGGAAACTTTCAATTGCCTCTATATCTGATTTCAAAAATTAGGGACTTTTTCCTTGCTAACAGAATTTACGACCTTGCAAACAACATCAAAAGCTAGTATATTATGATCGCTAGTTCCTAGTTTACCTAGACCCGTCAAATCAATAACATTGCTTGGATCAGAACTCAAGACAAGATCCAGGATGTTATCCCCCTAGTAGGGAAAGTAACATGTTGATGTAAAAAGCAATCTTCCACAACAGCTAGAAAGTTATTACCCTTCCTACTACTGGAACCATCTATCCAATTAATGTCAGGAAAATTAAAGTCCCCCAGTATAACAACATCACCTTTAGCAGCCTTTCTAACTGAATCAAACAGCAAGACATCGTTATCTTTGCTGCTGTTAGGAGAAAGGTAAACAACACCACTAGTTATAACATCACTGGACCTCTTGGAGTTGTCTGTGGACAACTCGCACCAGACAGAACTTACAAAAGAACCTTGCAACTGAGACTTCTCAACACTTACAATATCATCCCTAACATACAGTAACCCTGATCTGCCAATACCATTATGAGTATCCCTCCTGTCCTGACGATACACAGCATACCCTGGGTATGAAACCTCCGCACTAGCAATGTCCTTCCTTAACCAAGATTCTGTGATACCAAACACATCAGGTTTCAGATCCACGAGAAGAACAGTAAATTCAGCAAAATATTACAAATACTTCTAGAATTGGTAAAGACAATCTTCAGCTTATCCCTTAAACTATGAACTTTAGCATGCCTCCTGATAATGTTAGAACTATGACTATCACTTTCTTTGCTCGCAAAACACCCACCCATAAGCACCTCCACTAGAAACATAATCCTTATCAAATTTATGCCTGCCCCCATCGCCCCCAATTTAGTTAAAACATAGCTGTTCAACAGAGTAATTCACCATCCTACCAAAAACGAGGCCCAGTATTAAGAAAGTGTAACCCATCCCTGGCAAACAAATCCCTTCTACCCTGGAAACATGACCACATGTCAACAAATGTGAAGCCGAAGTCAGAACACAGACTATGCAAGAAACCATTCAAAGTTACCAACTTATGTGACTGAACCTTGTTGTCAAATCTTAGCAATAGCCTTACAGATGACAACTTTAGCACGAGTTGATGCTAGGTGACACTGATAATGATATGTTTTGAAGTGCTTTGTAGCCATGCTGTATTACTGATTGAGTGAGACTTGGATAAATTAAAATGTGGAATTCCTCCTTAACGTTTCCTGATAATAATGTCAGATTCGACATTTTTCTTTTACTTAATATTCATGTCGGTGTGACCATATAGGATTTAGCTCTAGCTTGTAAACACAGAATTTCAAGAATGGAAAATTGATACTTGAGGCAAAGAAGGCTCTAAAAATTTATTATAATTTTTGCTAAGATTCTGTACTCTCACACACTTTCACTCTGACTAACAGCTTCACTCTGACTAACAGCTTTCTTATGGAAAGTATCATTATAACAAAGAAACCATAGATTAGGCATTGGGGCATTGGGGCATGGTCACATGTGAGTGTACAAACTTCTGTAGTTGTCCATTGATGTGTAATCTTCAACCCTGTATATATTCTGATTTTTTGTTCTGCAGCGCCTTGATTACTTTGCTAAAGACGATACTTGTCGTACCAGCCAAGGGTCTCCAGCATTCCAGCCTCCAGAGATTGCAAATGGATTGGATTCTTTCTCAGGATACAAAGTTGATGTTTGGTCTTCAGGAATCACACTGTAAGTGAATTTTAGATATACTGATTTACTTTGCTCCACTTTATGTAACCTTTGTCCGGCCTAAGTTTAACACTTTCCCACATGCCTAATCTATGCATTTGCAAATGTTCGAACACAGCACCGTATCTAATATTTTAACAGGCTTTAGCTTCAAGTTGGCTATTTGTTTGTAGGGTATGGGTGTCTCCACAATGACTGCACTCTCGCTCTACTGTGGATAGAGGTCTTGGTAAATGTTTTAGCACAGTCCTTCCACGCTGACTGGCCCAGTCTGGTCTATGTCCCAACTAGGTCACTACTTGAAAAAGCAGTCATCTAGGGTATTTCATGTTGTTTTGGAACCTTTAACATCTTCTTTAGCATGAGTTTCCTTTCTATCTCCAGATTCAATATCACAACTGGCAAGTTTCCTTTTGAAGGTGACAACATTTACAGATTATTTGAAAACATTGGCACAGGTGTTTTTACTATGCCTAAGGATATCCCATCACTTCTGGCCAGTCTCCTTGCAGGTTTGTAAATGAGTAACTGCAAAAGTCTTCTAAGCTTACTCTCTTCTATTTGTGAAATACAAACCATGCAACCATAGGACTAGGCAACAAGAAAAGCAAATTTACAATCTGTCACAGGGCTGACTGAATCTCAATTTTATATGAATTCAGTTCAGTATCACTGTATTTTCATAATGCTTCAAATACAAACCATTTATGTTATAAGGAAATGACACTAGAATAATTTGTTTTTTATATAATTTTAGCAAAGAGAAACACGGCTCTGTAAAGCTTGCAAATGTCTACACACATGGGAAGTTCCATGATGTGCAAAGATTGAAAAAGTTGGTCAACAAACACTGGGAATTGTCCAGCTTGCCAAAGATCTTCATGGCAAAATATGTTTTCAAGTACATTTACTTGATGATAAGCAAGAAAATCCAGAGCATGAAAATACTCAACTTTGGTTTGGTTTCAGTATACTTATAAGCCTATCCAATATGATCAATTGCTCTACCCCCAATCCATTATGATAATTCCATCATTATAATTCCAGAGATTCCTGATTTTCCACAAGTTTTTGTTGTGTATTGAGTACAAGAAGCCTATTGTTTTTGGTTGGGGTCAAAGGTCATTTGGGGTCACCAGGGGTAAAATGTGAAAACCTCATAAACATGATATCGCAAGAAGGGAATAATGGGCAGACCTCATATTTGGGGTGTAGGAGAATTACATTGTATAAAGAAGCCTATTGCTTTTGGTGGAGGGCAAAGGTCATTTGAGGTCACCAGAGGTCAAAATTGTTAAACCCTTGTAAATATGTACACCCTCACAATACATTACGTCAGATTCATGAAGAAAACTGTTCATGTTACGTCATCGAAACCACAATACATTTTTGCATTCTGGTTACAATAATAATTTCAAAGGTCATTCAGTGTGAAGAGAGTTTATGTTGCTGGTACACAGAGACAACATCAAATGGTTCTTATCAATGGTGTGCGACCCATGATAGGTTTGTTACAATGTTATGTGTTACAATGTTATATGAAATTGAGCTGATGTAAATATTTGAACTGTCTCCTTTCCATCAGGAATGTTGAAGATGGACCCAGATGACAGGTTAGGGGTGCAAGAAATCAAACGACATCCGTGAGTAGAATTCATGATTTATCCAGCAAGATATGAGAAGATGTTCAGGTGTTGCCTTCTCATTATGAAAGCACTATTGGTCAAAGCTAATCAGAATGTTTTGAGATGATCATCTTTAGTCTGACACTTTTACTTCAATTGCCATATTGTAATGCATGCTTAACGACCATGTGCATTATTTATATACAAACATACATGTTGGGTAATTCATGTGAAATTTTGTCATTGGGTACTACATAGAATTTGCTTTAATAAATGACTTAATTTGTCAGCAAAAACATATTGGAGACATTGTGATTGATTTTCATACCCCAAGCATAGCTAGCAAAGAAGTTAAACGATGTTGATTATCCAAAGTAGTATTGGGTAAGCACTGACCAATGAGCTTCTGACACACTTGACTGAACAATGACAGTTATACCTCTAGCCTGCAAGTGAGTGACAGATTCTTTACCATGTGCCAGACGTCTTCGAGCTGTATGCAAATGTTTACAAAATTCACTATTGATGTACAGATTGCAGCAGGATAGCCCGGATATACTCCCATGGTTGCAATGCAAGCTTACTAACATTCCACACAATATGATACCATTGTGAATTTAGCATTAAGCTTTATGGTGCCAAAGTTGTCGTTAAGTGATTCTGTGGTATTTGTGATAACTTTTTGATTCCTAGCGATTGTGATGGCAGGTGTGTGTCTGTGACTCTTGCTTGTAAACACTGCATGTGACAATTGCTCGCAGACACTGCAATTCAAAAAGTCCATGGTGGATTAACTTCTTACGTGGTAGGTGGATCTATTTTGTTGAGTACAAGAACCCTTTTCTTTCTGTAAAGGTCAAAGATCGATTTGGTCAAAAGAGGTGAAAATCTGAATATGTTGTAAACAGGATTACTCAAAAGTAAATTCTTGTAAAACTTTATACTAAGTATCTAGAAGCAGCTTAGTGAGTGCAAGAACCTTATCAAAATTAATAGAGGTCAAAGGTCACATTAGGTCATGTCAAAGTATGTAATCCTGGAAGACATGTCAACTCCAAAACTTAAAGCTACAATTAATCTGTAAGTTCTAACATGCTTTGATATTCTTTTGGTGAACATAGAACACATTTTCAGTTCAGTTTAGTGAAGGATCCAAGTGTAAAATAGATCTCAAGTGATCTTCAACTATACATATTATCCATCAGGGCAGGCTTCAAAATGTGCTTAAGAAACAAGTTTTGTTGCACATGGGTCAAATCAGCAGAGGCCTCTACGTCGACCATTTCAGAATCGCCTGAAATTAATATGGTGTCTTGCTATATGTCTGAAAGGATGAATTGGGCAACAAAAATGCTGACAATTTTTGGATACGGCCCTGTCTAGCAACCAAATCCAGATAGCATTTTAAGAGCCCTAAATTTGTGTCAAGTTTGGAGGCATCTTTTGCATAAATGTAAAGTATTTTATGTCTGATATTGCAGATATTGTGGAAGACATGTGACTAGTCTTTGAATTAAGCTAATTTTGAGGAACATTAACAGTCTCAATTTTTCGTAACAAGTACTTAAAACGGCAAAAAATGAGATAGGGGCCTTCTCAGGCCCTACTTTGAGTGTGCTCTATATTCACAAGCAAAGGCATGTTTGAGATTTTATTTGCATAGGATCCTTGTCCAGTGGTAGTTGTACTGGAAAAGTGCCAAAAAAAAGTCAAGCGGACGTATGTTTTACGAACAGCGCCCGCAAACTTAAGAAATCTAACTTCTGGCCCTAATTGGGGGTCCAATTTGGGCCTGTGTGTAAATTTCAATTTTTCTTTAAGCACCATTTTTCAGGAGTGTATTAACCTTATTTTAAAAACTCAAGTCAAAAAGTTGTGTATTAGGATGACAATTAAAACTCCTGTTACTCCTTGTCACAGCAACATGGAAACGACATAATTTAAATGTTCTTTCACTCATTTAGAAACAGGATGTGTTGGTTGAAAGTAATCGAGGGATATCAAAATAATATTTAAAGAGTTGTTGGGTGCTAGGACAGCTGATATTTTACGAGTAAACAATATACATATGATGTCACTCCTATATTTTGTACGATAGAGCAGTTTCTTTTCACAGCAAGATGATTTCATAATTTAAATGTTCTTGCACTAACAGTATTTAGGACCAGGTAATGTTGGTTGAAGCTATATAGGAACATCTGAAGAATATTTTAACAGTTGTTGGGTGCTAAGAGAGTTGTTTCACAGAGTTGTTTTGCATTTGGGTCATTTGAGGTTTCATGTTTATTTCCCAGAATATGACATTCTATTGCTTCATTCCATACAGCTGGATTGTTGGGAAACCTAAAAATACTGGCAATGCTGTACCCTTGCCTCCTCTTCCCGAGAGCTCAGATGAGCTTAGATCTATGACTGTCATACCATACTTGGATGCGATGTATAACCCTGTAGAATCAGATGATGAAAACCAGTTTGAAAGAAGAAGTGGAGAGGAGGGCCTGGAAGGTATGACCAGGGTGGAAATGCAGGTAGAGACACAGGTGCAGATCATTGAAGAACATGCCCCGCCAATTGACGCATTGCATGATGATGATATGGATGAACAAAGTAAGCATAATTAGTATGGTACTATTGAAAGAAGTTATGAGTTTGAAGAAACACAGTATTTCAAAAGATAGCTAGGTGACATTTTAAAATCTAGGCTACTGATCAAAGACTGAAAGATCCATCTCAAAAATCTTTCTGAGGTTTTGTGAGGCTACTGTGAAATGCTCAGTGTTCTTTAATGTTCAAACAATAATCGGAATCAGGCCAATTATTGCATAATTATCAGAACATAATCGGAATTTGTAAAAATTATTTGTAATACCAGTTATGTCATACGGATTATTCAAAAACTTATGGAAGATTAGAATATCATTATTCAAAAACATCAACCTATATTCTAGGTTGTTCTTTTACTATGAAACATTAAAATAAAGACACCCTCTATACCTCTTTCACAATTTAATTTCATCAAATTAGGCTGCCAGGGTCGCCGATTTTGCAACCCTTGTGGTTAGTGACTTGTGACAATGTTTCTCGGCACCGTAGGTATGGCAACAATACCAATTCCGCGAATTAACGAATATGCTGGATAAGGCCTATGTTGATTAGCTGAGTATAGGTTATGTTTAGGCATGAAAAGCTCTGTAGTGCAGTATTTGCTGCACTAATTTGTAATTTGACATTTCATTTTCTCACAATTTGCAAAGGGCCATGCTTCCCTGCCCATCACCTGCCCTTTACCGTCGACCCTCTTATCTCCATATTTGGTTTCAATGATAATCGTAACCATTGCATTCATGATGGTGTATGTGTGTGTGTGTGCGTGTGTGTGCTAGGCTACTGTGAAATGCTCAGTGTTCTTCTTCATGGTATCTATACTGGTAAATTCCTGAAGATCCATCTCCAAAATCATGAGGTTATGTGAGGCTACTGTGAAATGCTCAGTGTTTTTCTTCATGAATGTTATTTATATATTGTAGATACTGATCAATTAGTGAAGGATCCATTTCCAAAATCATTATGAGGCTACTGTGAATGGTATTTATATATTGTAGATACTGATCAATTAGTGAAAGATCCATTTCCAAAATCATTATGAGGCTACTGTGAATGGTATTTATATATTGTAGATACTGATCAATTAGTGAAAGATCCATTTCCAAAATCATTATGAGGCTACTGTGAATGGTATTTATATATTGTAGATACTGATCAATTAGTGAAAGATCCATTTCCAAAATCATTATGAGGCTACTGTGAATGGTATTTATATATTGTAGATACTGATCAATTAGTGGAAAGATCCATTTCCAAAATCATTATGAGGCTACTGTGAATGGTATTTATATATTGTAGATACTGATCAATTAGTGAAAGATCCATCTCCAAAATCATTATGAGGCTACTGTGAATGGTATTTATATATTGTAGATACTGATCAATTAGTGAAAGATCCATTTCCAAAATCATTATGAGGCTACTGTGAATGGTATTTATATATTGTAGATACTGATCAATTAGTGAAAGATCCATCTCCAAAATCATTATGAGGCTACTGTGAATGGTATTTATATGTTGTAGATACTGATCAATTAGTGAAAGATCCATTTCCAAAATCATTATGAGGCTACTGTGAATGGTATTTATATATTGTAGATACTGATCAATTAGTGAAAGATCCATCTCCAAAATCATTATGAGGCTACTGTGAATGGTATTTATATATTGTAGATACTGATCAATTAGTGAAAGATCCATTTCCAAAATCATTATGAGGCTACTGTGACTGGTATTTATATATTGTAGATACTGATCAATTAGTGAAAGATCATTTCCAAAATCATTATGAGGCTACTGTGAATGGTATTTATATATTGTAGATACTGATCAATTAGTGAAAGATCCATTTCCAAAATCATTATGAGGCTACTGTGAATGGTATTTATATATTGTAGATACTGATCAATTAGTGAAGGATCCATTTCCAAAATCATTATGAGGCTACTGTGAATGGTATTTATATATTGTAGATACTGATCAATTAGTGGAAAGATCCATTTCCAAAATCATTATGAGGCTACTGTGAATGGTATTTATATATTGTAGATACTGATCAATTAGTGAAAGATCCATTTCCAAAATCATTATGAGGCTACTGTGAATGGTATTTATATATTGTAGATACTGATCAATTAGTGGAAAGATCCATTTCCAAAATCATTATGAGGCTACTGTGAATGGTATTTATATATTGTAGATACTGATTAGTTAGTGAAAGATCCATTTCCAAAATCATTATGAGGCTACTGTGAATGTTATTTATATATTGTAGATACTGATCAATTAGTGAAAGATTCATTTCCAAAATCATTATGAGGCTACTGTGAATGGTATTTATATATTGTAGATACTGATCAATTAGTGGAAAGATCCATTTCCAAAATCATTATGAGGCTACTGTGAATGGTATTTATATATTGTAGATACTGATCAATTAGTGAAAGATCCATTTCCAAAATCATTATGAGGCTACTGTGAATGGTATTTATATATTGTAGATACTGATCAATTAGTGAAAGATCCATCTCCAAAATCATTATGAGGCTACTGTGAATGGTATTTATATATTGTAGATACTGATCAATTAGTGAAAGATCCATTTCCAAAATCATTATGAGGCTACTGTGAATGTTATTTATATATTGTAGATACTGATCAATTAGTGAAAGATCCATTTCCAAAATCATTATGAGGCTACTGTGAATGGTATTTATATATTGTAGATACTGATCAATTAGTGAAAGATCCATTTCCAAAATCATTATGAGGCTACTGTGAATGGTATTTATATATTGTAGATACTGATCAATTAGTGAAAGATCCATTTCCAAAATCATTATGAGGCTACTGTGACTGGTATTTATATATTGTAGATACTGATCAATTAGTGGAAAGATCCATTTCCAAAATCATTATGAGGCTACTGTGAATGGTATTTATATATTGTAGATACTGATCAATTAGTGAAAGATCCATTTCCAAAATCATTATGAGGCTACTGTGAATGGTATTTATATATTGTAGATACTGATCAATTAGTGGAAAGATCCATTTCCAAAATCATTATGAGGCTACTGTGAATGGTATTTATATATTGTAGATACTGATCAATTAGTGGAAAGATCCATTTCCAAAATCATTATGAGGCTACTGTGAATGGTATTTATATATTGTAGATACTGATCAATTAGTGGAAAGATCCATTTCCAAAATCATTATGAGGCTACTGTGACTGGTATTTATATATTGTAGATACTGATCAATTAGTGGAAAGATCCATTTCCAAAATCATTATGAGGCTACTGTGAATGGTATTTATATATTGTAGATACTGATCAATTAGTGAAAGATCCATTTCCAAAATCATTATGAGGCTACTGTGAAATGCTCAGTGTTCTTCTTCATGGTATTAACATATGGTAGGTCTAAAGGATGTCATGAATTTGAGATCTACAGTTCATTCCAAGATCTTAGTATGCATTTTAAATCAATTTTACAATTTTTCTGATACCTTTATAGTTGTTAGCATTGATACTATATGTCATATTTACTAAAGGAAAACTCAGTTTTGCCAATGTCAGACATGGCACTCAGCTCACAGTGTTACATGATGTTGATTGACCTATTGATCCACATTAGGAAGTAGATGACTCATTAAATGTTACACACAATACATGTGTAATTCTCATCAGTGAACAAAGTGAACAAAAGAGGAAGTGATTGTGTGTTGAGTCTGTAGGGTACTCCCCAATACTGAAAAAAGTGACTTTTGGCCAACAGGTTTATTTCAATGCACATTGATTGACTTTAGGAGATGTTGTTGTTTTGCATAATTGATCGTGTATGTCAGTAGATGTAAATTAATCTAGTGGAGAATAATTTAATTATTGCATCTACATTTCATTTTCAGATGTGCAATCTCACCTTCAAGTTGAAAGACCAATATTTGGACTTGGAGATGACATGGTACGAAATAGAAAGATGAGCCGTTTGCGGCGCATGAGCCCCGCCAACTGCAAACAGCAATAAGATTGGATTGTGACAGATAAAGGCAGCAAATGAAAAGACAGAGCGTGGAATGAAGAAGGATACTTTGTAGTGGAACGGTTGGCTCTACTGTTAAGAGCAAGAAACAAAGAAAATGACCAGCAGTACAAAAGACCAATTCAACTGCAGGAATATGCTGACATGTGTGCAAAGACTAGAAGCAATAAAATGTCATGTGTTTGACTCAGTTGATTTGTTACTTCCCATCGATGATTACCATGAATATTATTATAGAACTTCTGATCAGTAGATTAGGCTAGCAAACTATGCCACCTATGTCTGGGCTTAGATGGAAAACCACTCCCACCTCTTTATCAGGTTATGGAACTTGCTGGTTTCATGGCAGTGAACCACACAGTATGATATTCTCACAGTACGAGTACAATATGGTCAAGGTAGTTATGGTGAAAGGCCTTCTTGAGCAGAAGTCTTCTGGTGTACATTTGACATGGAGCAACTAATAGACCAAGTTATAGCAATGACATACCATAAAGACAATTTAGCCTAAGCATTATTGGTCTTTCACTGAAACACCTCAGAATACTTTTGTGCTTTCTGTGTGTCCAAGAGGTAAACATATGTTTGCTGATCTTCTTGATCATTCCATCTGGTGGGTCCTTAGATCAAATTCACATTTGAGTGTTTGTGTCTTTGTGCTCATGCAATGGCTGATGCCTTAAAGTATTCAAATCAGATGATTATGTTAGCATAGAAAAGATGCTGGTAAAGGAGAAGGTTAGTATTAATATTTGGTGGCTGTTGTACAGCCAATGTCTGTGGGTGATGAGGAGGGCCAGAGGGTTGTTGATTGTGGCCAATCGATAGATGGGTAGTTGCATCCACTTCCATTAGGGGTATTTCTAACTTGTTTGGTTTTGGGTTCTTACAAACTGATAGCTGCAATAAATGCTCCTTTCAGTAGCACATCTTTTTTTGACCAAAGATAAGTTGTTCTCATTTATGTGCATCACCAGTTCCTTTCCTGACACAGGGATGGTATAGGCATAATACTTACCTTAGTAAGTCTAATGTATTACTAGTTCATTTTGTATTGAGTACTGTTATTAAAAGCTTTGACTTTGCTAGTAGTGCTCTGTGAACTCTCAACTACTCTTCTATCCCTTAGTAGAGCAGGACACCCTTATACCTTACACACTAAGCCATTTAGTGATGTTGATAGATTGAAGATGAGGTGTCAAATATCATTTAATTACAGGGTTTGATTGTTGTTAGGTTTATTAAATCAGTCATGCTAGCTAACACTTAATTGCAAGCCTCTTCACAGCTGGATCTTACTAGTACTGCAATGTCCTGATCCAAAGAATGTAGTATAGTACTACTGTAATAGTAGCAGCTTGACAACCAACACTATTACTGCAGTGGAGCTGTACAGAACTTCTGAAAGACTACTTCACAATCAGGATTTTGTTCCATAGCATTAATTTATTTTCTTTAGTTTATGGGAGTACACTTCTGTTAATTCCCACTTGAAAATTAATAAGTCTTCTGCTTTCAAATTCTCAAACACATACCCACCCATTCCATGTTGTAATGGTGATTAGAAAATAGTTGTTTCTTCAAAGTTTAGACATGACCCTAACAACGATTGAGTAAGTAATTTTGTATCTGATCAGCTATGAAGGAACCAGAGGGCGTTTCATTTTTGATAATTTACAGTATTACTTTCAATGAGACATTTTCTTTAATTTTTTCTACAGTTTCCTTTCGTTCAAAGTATTACAATCCTTCTGTATATGCAACTCAGTCTGAATTGAATAACAATAGGAAAATTTAAACCAAAGGTAGGAAGGGTGATGTTAAATTCCACCAAGTTGAAAACAGGTGAACAGGCTCGTAGAAACTTTTGTGTTTTTATGAGATCTTTACTTGCTGTCTTTAAAGCCACCGTTGTATATTGCAGCCCTGAGAAGTTCGCCCAACTGGTAATTAGCTATGAATACAGCATTTCTGAAACCAAAGAGATTTAAACAGTTATGTAGTGTAAAGAGAGCAGTTGGCTTTGACGTAACAGTAATTATTGTAAATCCATTTAAAATATTAATTGAGACTGTATGTACTTAACTGTTTTGGCTTTTATATGATGCAATATTTAAGTGCCTGAGACCAAGCACTTGAATGAGTATTACTAAGACCAAAGGAAGAAAGAGCATGATGTGGCTACGATGTAATGCAATACCTAAGGCATGTCTGTAGTGTAAGTTGAAACAGGTACATCATTAATTTTGTTCTTAATATTTTCATTATTTGTTGGTGAAAAGTGGGGGAATTACTTTGATGACAAAGTGGTGAAGGAGAGGACAGAGACTGGTAGATGAAATAAATAAATTCATTGAATGGGGGCATCAGGGGGTTTTACAGTCTCCTAACAAGTTGGAGCGGAGGATACAGTGTCAGGAATGTCATACAACACTTAGTACAGACAAATGAAGCAGTATGCTTGGATACCGTTCATGGAAGTCTTATCAGAGAAGATGATGCAGCATTTTGAGTTGTTAAAGCTGTATTTTGCAATGAATTTCCTAGCCTTGTGATACTCTGGTGATTTCCAACATGAAATATATTGCTTTCCAGAACTGTTACAGTAGTCCTCCAAAATCACACCAGCAATAGTACATGGCAAGAATGATGCCATATAAGGGGATTGTTGCTCAAATGCAGCTTCATTTATTGGCTCTTACAGATGATTACCCAGTGTTATAAGTACTAGTCAATCAATATAGCCATACTGCAGGGCCAAACTGTTATGAAGAGAAAAATTCTATTTGTGTATCACAGTAACAAGTTGTGTCATTAAGTAAGGCTATAACAGACCTGTTTTGTCTTTACTGCAAATAATTATATACTTCAGCATGTTCAATGCAAAATTGATTAGTCAGCTGATTATATATTTGAGTAATATATCATGGCTCTAGGGTTCCACTTGACTACAGCTAGGGTTTAGAGTCAATGCCATGTGTAATGGATAGCCTTGAATGGTCTGTGTACACAGTCACCATGTATTAAGGTATGTTGATGATGCTTGTACCATCATGTGAAGGGATAAAGGATCTTGCCCTTCTTTCTGTATGGATAAACCCAATCACTTGGGGTACAACTGTATCTCCACATTGATGTACAATTTATTTAAGAGACTGACTTTAGCATCAAATGCTTTTGTAAATAGTCAAATTTTGGAGAAATTATTTTAAAGATTCCTATGTACATATTTTCATTAGTGTCAAGTTACTGCTTGGGGAAACCTTTCAAATTTTGATAAAAAAAGAAAGAAAGAAATGTATGTTTCACTTGCTTTAATGTTTAAGAAACCAAGAAAAATGTATTCAGCAATTATGCTGATAAAAAAGAAATTGTGGAGAATAAATGAATTAAAAACAATTTGTCTAGAATTGTTTGTGTACTTGTAATGCAAAACTGTAATATACAAATATGTCAAGTACCAGTTAGTGACTCACATACTTGAGATAAGTGCCAACAACATTCTTGTGTAGATGCAAGTGCAGGTGAAAGGACATTAGAATTGCCTCGACTTTAGATTTTGCTGATAGGTTTCAAAATTGCTGTACTTTGAGGCTATTCAGGCTAATGAGTGTTATATTAAGCATTTGTCTCGCTGATAGACAGAATGAGGGAAGGAGTGACCATAATTTGACTTCCTAACATGTGAGGAGCTATACTGAAGACATCTGAAATCATGAAACCTTTGTAAATACTAAGAATGAGAGCTAAGTACTGATGATTTCCTCATTAGGCTAGTTGCTTTATCTCAAAAATAGTGACCTTCACCCCTAGCAATATACTAGTGGACTTGGGAACATCATGCATAGCAGAAAGTATAAATTCTTCCTAACATCCAGATAAGAAAAACCTCTCATGGTGCATACTGCAAGGTAAAAAAAAGAGGTAGAAAACAAAAAGACCACTCAAGTTGGTGATAAATTTCAAATAACTAAGCTTCCTTAAATAAACCCATAGATGAGTGAATGTACAGCAGATGAATAGTGATGTAAAAGAGTGATGAATGTTTTATGTTCATATGTACAGCGCTTCAAGATTTCCGGGAGGCGCTATATAAGTATTACGTATTATTATTAATATGTGGGCTACATATAGTTACAACTAGTATGATTACTATTAGTTAATAAGGCTACATATAGTCACAACTAGTACTATTAGTTAATGTGATATTAGCTCCATGTGGACTACATATAGTTACCAGTAGTAATATTTATTACTAATGTTAATGTGATAGTAGCCCCATGTGGGCTACATATAGTTACAACTAGTACTATTACTAATGTTAATATGATATTAGCTCCATGCCGGCTAAGTATAGTACAAACAGTACTATTACTAATGTTAATGTGATATTGGCTCCATGCGGGCTACATATAGTTACAACAAGTATTGTTACTATTAGTTAATTGGGTTACATGTAGTCACAACTAGTAATATTAGTTAATGTGATATTAGCTCCATGTGGACTACATATAGTGACATGTAGTAATATTTATTACTAATGTTAATGTGATAATAGCCCCATGTGGGCTACATATAGTTACAACTAGTACTATTACAAATGTTAATATGATATTAGCTCCATGTGTGCTACATATAGTTACAACTATTACTAATGTTAATGTGATATTAGATCCATGTGGGCTACATATAGTACAACTAGTACTATTAATAATGTTAATGTGATATTAGTTTCCATGCGGGCTACATATAGTTACAACAAGTATTGTTACTATTAGTTAATTGGGTTACATGTAGTCACAACTAGTAATATTAGTTAATGTGATATTAGCTCCATGTGGACTACATATAGTGACATGTAGTAATATTTATTACTAATGTTAATGTGATAATAGCCCCATGTGGGCTACATATAGTTACAACTAGTACTATTACAAATGTTAATATGATATTAGCTCCATGTGTGCTACATATAGTTACAACTATTACTAATGTTAATGTGATATTAGATCCATGTGGGCTACATATAGTACAACTAGTACTATTAATAATGTTAATGTGATATTAGTTTCCATGTGGGCTACATATAGTTACAACTAGTACTATTACTAATGTTAATGGGATATTAGCTCCATGTGGGCTACATATAGTTACAACTAGTACTATTACTAATGTTAATGGGATATTACCTCCATGTGGGCTACAACTTTACAACTAGCACTATTACTAATGTTAATGGGATATTAGCTCCATGTGGGCTACATAGTTACAACTAGTACTATTACTAATGTTAATGGGATATTACCTCCATGTGGGCTACAACTTTACAACTAGCACTATTACTAATGTTAATGGGATATTAGCTCCATGTGGGCTACATATAGTTACAACTAGTACTATTACTAATGTTAATGGGATATTACCTCCATGTGGGCTACAACTTTACAACTAGCACTATTACTAATGTTAATGTGATATTAGCTCCATGTGGGCTACATATAGTTACAACTAGTACTATTACTAATGTTAATGGGATATTACCTCCATGTGGGCTACATATAGTTACAACTATTACTATTAATATGTTAATGGGATATTAGCTCTATGTGGGCTACATATAGTTACAACTAGTACTATTACTAATGTTAATGGGATATTACCTCCATGTGGGCTACAACTTTACAACTAGCACTATTACTAATGTTAATGGGATATTAGCTCCATGTGGGCTACATATAGTTACAACTAGTACTATTACTAATGTTAATGGGATATTACCTCCATGTGGGCTACAACTTTACAACTAGCACTATTACTAATGTTAATGTGATATTAGCTCCATGTGGGCTACATATAGTTACAACTAGTACTATTACTAATGTTAATGGGATATTACCTCCATGTGGGCTACAACTTTACAACTAGCACTATTACTAATGTTAATGGGATATTAGCTCCATGTGGGCTACATATAGTTACAACTATTACTATTAATATGTTAATGTGATATTAGCTCTATGTGGGCTACATATAGTTACAACTATTACTAATGTTAATGGGATATTAGCTCCATGTGGGCTACAACTTTACAACTAGCACTATTACTAATGTTAATGTGATATTAGCTCCATGTGGGCTACATATAGTTACAACTAGTACTATTACTAATGTTAATGGGATATTACCTCCATGTGGGCTACAACTTTACAACTAGCACTATTACTAATGTTAATGGGATATTAGCTCCATGTGGGCTACATATAGTTACAACTATTACTATTAATATGTTAATGTGATATTAGCTCTATGTGGGCTACATATAGTTACAACTATTACTAATGTTAATGTGATATTAGCTCCATGTGGGCTACATATAGTTACAACTAGTACTATTACTAATGTTAATGGGATATTACCTCCATGTGGGCTACAACTTTACAACTAGCACTATTACTAATGTTAATGGGATATTAGCTCCATGTGGGCTACATATAGTTACAACTATTACTATTAATATGTTAATGTGATATTAGCTCTATGTGGGCTACATATAGTTACAACTAGTACTATTACTAATGTTAATGGGATATTAGCTCCATGTGGGCTACAACTTAACAACTAGCACTATTACTAATGTTAATGTGATATTAGCTCCATGTGGGCTACAACTTAACAACTAGCACTATTACTAATGTTAATGGGATATTACCTCCATGTGGGCTACATATAGTTACAACTATTACTAATGTTAATGTGATATTAGCTCCATGTGGGCTACATATAGTTACAACTATTACTATTGTTAATGTCGCTATTTAATGATACGACTTCAATAAAGATATCCATATTAGCCTGTAAATATGCCACCATTTGGTAAGTAGTCTCCTTTGTAAATCCAAAACTTTCTTCAAAGGATGATGTACCCCTTATAACTCTGCTCAAGGAGACAGTGTTCCACTTTTCAACCAAAGAAATATGGCAACCGTACTCGATCTGTACCAAACTGAACTTGAAAGCAAACAGGTGTGATGTGGTTTTTGGTCTAACAAATTTAACTCTGGACAATTATTTAACAGACAGAATTTTCTCATCCACAAAGATAGAATTTAGTTCAAATATGATATGTTCCCATAGAAATATTACATGATTGAAAGCCAGTCATACAAAAATATAAACCTCAATATTAACACAAATCTTTTACTTTTCATAAACATATCCAGCACAGTATTGAATTATTATAAATAACATTCCCACATGCTTTTAGCTTACTGTTAGCTTGACCATAGTTTTGGCTATGATAACAGTTAACATTAGTACATTTACAGAAACCATCCTCCAGGCTTTTTTTTACAATGCTCATAATTGCTGATTCCTATCAAAGATTACTCATGGCAACTTCATAACTATCTTTCCATAACTGAGCTTATTTTGAGGTTCATTTTGAGCACAAAAAGAAGTTCAAGGTGATGTTAACATCGATGAGTTAAGTCGTTTACTTCAGCCCAAGCACTGCGATATTGATACAATAGCTATCAATCAGGTGGTAATCTGGGAATCACTGGCAGTATCAGGTTTCCAAAAGCAGAGTCTTGCGTTACAAAGTATGCCACCGAGTTGCTATGAGCATGCTGTGTGTTGAAGTAAATACAGATCAATTAGGTAAGGAAATAAAGGCTAAGCAACTTAATTATTTTGTTTAGGTTTGAATGCTGAAGTAACTGTTAGTGCTTGCAGCATGCTAACTATTCTCCCATTCATGTATTACACTTGTGCACAAATAGATTATTAGTGCATTTATATCACCTAAATATCCAAATACTTAAACAGTCTGCTACCAAAAAAGTAAATAATCAACAAGTACTTCAGACTTAAAACACATTTATAGGAAAGTTTTGGCTTTTCTTCACATTTGTGAACCTGAGCACAGATATTTTTGTATTTAACTGGTAAAGATAAGTAACTTCACATCTTAGGTACACATCTTAGCAACACATCTTAGTACAATATCTTACAACATGATTCTGATCTTGGTGGATTTTATATCATCTAGTAAATGGTTTGATGAACATGGACAGATGCATCAAGTCAGTTCTACTAACCATGCCAACACTATCTAGTAAATGGTTTGATGAACATGGACAGATGCATCAAGTCAGTTCTACTAACCATGCCAACACTATCTAGTAAATGGTTTGATGAACATGGACAGATGCATCAAGTCAGTTCTACTAACCATGCCAACACTATCTAGTAAATGGTTTGATGAACATGGACAGATGCATCAAGTCAGTTCTACTAACCATGCCAACACTATCTAGTAAATGGTTTGATGAACATGGACAGATGCATCAAGTCAGTTCTACTAACCATGCCAACACTATCTAGTAAATGGTTTGATGAACATGGACAGATGCATCAAGTCAGTTCTACTAACCATGCCAACACTATCTAGTAAATGGTTTGATGAACATGGACAGATGCATCAAGTCAGTTCTACTAACCATGCCAACACTATCTAGTAAATGGTTTGATGAAACATGGACAGATGAATCAAGTTAGTTCTACTAACTTACCATGTCAATACTATCTAGTAAATGCCATGATGAAACATGGACAGATGCATCAAGTTAGTTCTACTAACTTACCAAGTTTGGTCAAAAACAAGTTCTTGAATTTGTCAAAATTCTTTCCATCTCCTATACATATTACAATAACCTTCCAAAACAGACCGAAATAAGAACAACATGCCTGTAAGACTATGTACAGCAAGGAATGAGCACTCCTTGTCTCCCTGCAGACTCTACTTACTTGAAGGGCTTGTCTCTGTTGCATGGCAAGATGGTGAGCTTCTCCAAGATCTCTTGATATCTATAGGAAAATATATCAACATGACAGATAATTCATTTTCAAGTAAAATCTACATACACCAGGAAGCCAGTAAGCTTAGTGATTCCTTGGGCACATTTTGGCATAAGAAAATTAAACAAACTTAAAACTAGATTAACTGACTTCAAGTGATCAGTAAGGCTTGCATAAATGCAGACTTACCTATCAAGTACAAAGCTTCACTAGTCAAATGACCTTTGACCTCTACCACTCTCAATAGGGTCCTTCCAGTCACCAAGCGGTATCTACATTCCAACTTCAGAAGTTCAATCAAGATGCAGCTTTTGACTTTTCATGATTACATTTTCAGTCTTTGAGCTATGTCAACCTCAAATGACCTTTGACCGCCTACCTATTTCGATAGGGTTCTTGTACTATGCAAGGGGTATTACCATACCAACTATGAACTTCAACAAAGATTTAACTTTTGGCTATCGTGTTCACAAGGCTTTCAGACTATGACCACTGTTGACCTTACAAAATGTTTGACCTCTACCATTTTCAATAGGGTTCTTGTACTCACCATGCAGGAACTACATGTTAAGTATGAAGTTCAGTCAAGATGTACTTTTGGATTCATGTTGTTAACAAGCAGGTGTGACATACACACACCATCACATAAGTGCCCTTGGAATTACATTCAAAGTTTTTTCCTTAATAGTGTTTAAACAGGCTTCAATTTATAGGCAAGTCAACAATGCAACCAAGACGTGTACCGATACTCCTGTTACTTTAACCAGGAAACATTACAATGACACCCACACTCAGCTTTAATAATTAAGACAAACAAAGTGTTGTGCTTACTTTTGCCTTTGTTGTGCAAAGAATATGTTCCCCACAATGTCAGTCTCTTCCCATTAATATCTAGCTATCAAATTAACAACTAATACATCATCTCAGTAATCTGCTTCTCTCTATGTAGCAGGTAAACCAGGTAATGCTGAAGAAAATTGCGACAACAATGTTTTATGTAGAGTTCAGAGTGCATTTGAAGACATTTGGAGGGTCAAAAGTCTGAAATATTTTAAATAGGGTAACTCCAATTTAAATCTTGGATCAGCTTCATGCATAGTATATCAATCCATTTTAGTAAGTACAAAAACTCAAGTGTTCTTTGTGGAGCTCAAAGGGTAATTTGCAGTTCAACACTGGACAAAGTCTGAAAGTGAAAATCTTGCAAGTACTTTACACTCCAAAATCAAATTCTGCATGAACATCATAAGTGGTATGTGAATCCATTTTAGCAAGTGCAAATACTACTGCTGTTGTTGCAGTTAAAGGTCATTTCAGGTTACCAGAGGTTGAAGTATGAGAATATTTGGAAGAACGATAACTCTGGAAAACTTTGATAAACTGTTCATGTGCTGTGGGATCCTCTTTAATAAGTTCAAGAGCACATTGTTGCTGAGGTCAAAAGTCTTTGGAGTTCACCAGAGGTCAAAGTCTGAAATCCTTCAAACACAATAATTCCATTATTAAAGCTCAGACTTTGTAGTTGATGTTGGATACACTTCATTGAGTACAAAAATCAAAATCTTTTGTAGAGGTTAAAAACCTTCGATAAGGTCAGACATCGCAGGTCATCTGAGGTTATCTGAGGTCAAGGTATGAAACCCTTGTTTAAAGGTTCACATGAGTGTAAGGACTTCGCTGAACATGCAAATTCAGCAATGGTTAATACTTGAAATCATTTGTGCAGTGTTACAGCAAATATTCTAATATGAAATGTGGCAAGGACTCACTAAGCCATATATGTCTTTCTGGACATGGCTAAGGAAACAGAACATTACCAAAAATGAGTTTCAAGATGTGCAGATGTTAAGGATCACTAAAGTTATCAAACAGAAGGTACAACAGACAACACTGTATATCAGTAAGGCTGAATTTACCCGTACACACAATTTCTATACTGCCTATTATCATAAATTGAGTGATATTACAATACAATGTTATGTAACATCTACAATATAAATTGATGGTTTCTTCAAAGTTGCAAGCAGCTAAATTAAATGAATACCCAAGACATAACTGCCACTGTAATGGCCATCATTTACCTATCAAGTTTTTAATAGTCCAGAGGTTTTTCATAGTTGTCGCAAATAACTTAAAAATCACTCAACAAACCCTAATCAAATCATATAATCATATGAAGTACAGGTTAGAGATAATGACATTCAAAAGTTACCAAAACCCACAAAATGGTAAACATTACAACATGGTTGCGATTTTATGGATATTTTGCGTTCATATGTCCAACCAAGGAGGACCACATACCTTATAGAAGAACACTGAAATGATGTCTATTTTTCCAACTTAAAGGTGTTGAAATAAGTATTCAAAACACTAAAAAAAAAAACACTTTCGCCATTCCTTACACAGATTAAAACTTGTATTGCTTCCAAACACTATTTATGCCAAAATGTTGACATTTTCACAGATAAGGATAAACTTGAAGTAAAGCTATTGATTACTTGCTGTTTTCTAGCACCAAGAATTCTCTTCTTTTGTATTAAAATATATTTTACTTGACTTCTCTAATACTTCTTCACAATAGTATATTTTACGACACTACATTCTTGAAAGAAGACTCTGAGATAGAGGCCCTTGAAATAACCTGGGTAGTAAGGACAAAATGAATCTGTGATATTACAACCAGTGTTTGAGTACTCCAAAAGAGTACTTGGTACTTGAGTAGCACTCGGGTACTTTTTTGCAAGTAGTTGCACTCAAGTTTCAAGTTTATTAAAACTCCAGTATAAATACATGAAAGTACATATTTATAGTAAGATATGAAAAACAGTTAAGAGTTATAAAGCTTGAAATAGCATGTACTATATATTACAAATAATAAATCAAAAGTTAATAAATGAATTAAAGTAGGTTTTGTGGAACAACAGAAAGAATTTTTTAAACGTACAGTTCGAAATTTTGGCGCAATTGTCCTATTTCTCGAATTATAATTAGTCTGTTGAAGAAGTGACTTCAGCTCATTATGGAGTGGGTGCTTTTCATCTCTATGAATTTTATGAGAAAGCCTTTTAAAACCCCTCACAGCTGCATTGTTAACATGGTGTTAACATCTAGGCTAAAATTGTTGGCACAGTAACGCAAGGAGGCTCTAATTCTTTTCTGATCCTTTACACGTAAAAACATGGTACCAGGCAGGGACAGCTTATATAAAATGAGGTAGAATATAGGTATTATAAACTTCCATTCTTATGTCTAACTTAAAATAAAGCACAATAAAAGATAAAGTAGAAATGATGAAACAAGCCCTCTTTAAAATTCTGGAAATATGACACATAAAATTAAGATTATTGTCTAAACACACCCCTAAATACATCATCTATTCAGTATGGGTAACTTCGGCAACCTGTATAACAGTTTTCCTTGCTTTGGCAGTGAGTAGGCCCTCATGTTTAATATTGGAATTTTCAAAAAAGTTCTTTCTTTAATCACAGACAGTAGCAACATGAGATACCACAGAATCATTACTTTGATCGACATTATGTGAGGAATTAGATATTCTAACAGAGATTGCTGTGTTGTCTGCAGTGGCGGAGCGTCCATACAGTCGGGGGGGGGCGGATGCCCCCCCTGACACTCAAATGGACTGCTGACGCCCTTTCAGCATTTTACCACTTTTTACTTATTTGTGATTGACTTTTTTATTGCGCTCTCATCTACCTATTGACATTTGTCAAATTTTGTTGGTGACAACACTTATTTATTCTTCGTTTATCTGCAAATTAGCAAGGCTCAGAAAGGGTAATTTCCGGCAATCTAGGGAGAATCTTTACTCAACAAATTTCTGTACGCTAAGCGCCAACCTGTGGTGGCGCTAAGCTTAGATAGTGTGGAATGTGCCCCTACAGACCATTCTCACGCCCCTGACCAATACCCCTAGTTCCGCACTGGTTGTCTGCATATTTGGTGATAGTGAAATTAGACTTTGATCTTATTTCCTCAGTGTAAATTGTAAGTAACAGTGCTGAAAATGGACCTCCCTGGGGGACCCCAATGCTGATTCAGATTATTTGTATTGACCTGCTTTCAATTTAATTTGCCTTGACCACCCTTTCATGAAATCAGCCAAGTATGGATATAATCTAATTAAAAGTGATTACATGCAGACCGAAAATGGAGAAAACCTAAGATAATGTTCGATGTTATGTTTTTCTTTATGTTTTGATGTACAACCGGTGTTGTTTATGGATGAAATATGTCATTTAATGACTGAAAATGACAGTGATAGTTATTAAAACTAATTTAAACGGCATTTTGATAGCATTCTTGAACAAAAGTGATACTCATTATAAGAGCAACCATGCCTAAATGTGAGTTTAGTAATGAATATGCAAAACTAAACAGCAGTTACGTCACCAGTATAACACATGCATGATTTTCAAGTTTTAGTTAAGATTCCAAATTTGAGTTAAAATGTAGAATTGAAAGCCCCTCGACATGATGATGTTATCCATAAGCCCTTGCAGACTTCTCCCACATTCGTGGTCGTAAAAAGAAATGCCTCTTGGCCAGTTTTTATTTATTTATTTAACTCTGTACTGGTAAGGCATGCATACTGCCTATATAGTACACACTAATCCTGTTCGAGGCTGTTGTTTTCTCCTCGACTTAATTCTTCCTCTGCCTTAGGTTTTATCACCGGACAGCTCCTTTCATATAATAGGACTTTAGAAGTAAATTATTGCTGAATTGAATATACAATAAAGATGGTAAGTCGGTGTTACTTTGATCAGCTTCAACATAGTCAGTAAGAACTTGAGCTAACTGTTACAGTAATAGTGTTACTGTTAATAGGCTAGTACTAGAGGTACAGTAGAAGCCTAGGTCATAGTACAATATTAGTAGCCTTGTCAGAGACCTAGTACTGATAAAGTGACGCTATTAGGCCTAATCAAAGAGACATTGTGAACATGACACCACAGATACATGAGAAGAGGAGAGTTCTAAGATGCTATAGCTTAGTGCATTCAGGAGTGCCACTACTAGCAGATTGGTGTCACTAACAAACAAGCAAAGCTTTGCTATCAATATCAAACCACTCGCTCTCTGCGTACAGGTGAATTGCTTAGATCAAAGTCACTCTTTGAAGACCAGAAAAGGGAATATCAATAACCAAACCGAGCAAGACAGAAAATACTAGATTAACAATATATAAGATAGAGCCAATGAATGAAACACATTGGTCCAGTTGAAATCTACCTTGTTCCAGTGATGAGTTACATTTTGACTTGTTTTTATTTGGATAAGTGCATAAGTGCAATATTAATGATGTTTCTAGTTGTTTTTCATTGATAAATTCAGGACCCCTCATCAATGAAATCATTGATTCATGTTGAAGTTAAATGACTGTACCTTACCAACAAAAGTAACATCCAGTTGAATTACTTTCCAAGGTTTATATACAGTCTAAAGCAAAACAAAAAGTTGCTGAGGTAGTCCATGTATATGACGTCACAGATTATTGCAATACACTGATGTAAATACAGTGAATAGATTTTTATATAGATTATACCTCAGCACTTTGTAGAAGAAGCTATAAAGCTGGTGGTTGGAGTTGGACTTAATGTGATTCTTTAGACAAGCACTTTATTATACAAGTTTACATCTCAGATTTCTTTAATCCCTTTTAATTGGAAACTCACTGCAGTTGGCACCCCATCTTTTGTGCGATTTTGGCCAAGTGATCCCGTCCTGTATAAAAACAAATTCACAGAGAGAAGATTCAAAGAAGAGATATAATAGATGAAAAGGTTAATTTGATGTGTAATTTAAACATCACCATTCAGGAACTGTCTTCCATCTGGAAAACAGTCAGTTGTGAATTATCATATTACACATATTTATCATACCAATATCTTTAACCATCACTGTTAGCTTTTGAACACAAGTTATTATTTGTGTGTTATAAGGTTAATTTATTCAAATTTAAGTCACTGTTACATAAAACACAGCCTTAATTCAACACCTACGCTGCCAAGGCAACTGTTATAATTGGATGTTTCCATGTCAAGTAGATATCCCAAAGATTGAGTACTTAGAACAGTAGATGTCATGGTAACTGTCAGGTGATTACATTCAGTCATTATGTACATGTATGGACAGGACCAACTCCTCGGACAAACCTAACTGTCAGGTGATTACATTCAGTCATTATGTACATGTATGGACAGGACCAACTCCTCGGACAATCCTAACTGTCAGGTGATTACATTCAGTCATTATGTACATGTATGGACAGGACCAACTCCTCAGACAAACCTAACTGTCAGGTGATTACATTCAGTCATTATGTACATGTATGGACAGGACCAACTCCTCAGACAAACCTGTCAGGTGATTACATTCAGTCATTATTTACATGTATGGACAGGACCAACTCCTCAGACAAACCTAACTGTCAGGTGATTACATTCAGTCATTATGTACATGTATGGACAGGACCAACTCCTCAGACAAACCTAACTGTCAGGTGATTACATTCAGTCATTATGTACATGTATGGACAGGACCAACTCCTCAGACAAACCTAACTGTCAGGTGATTACATTCAGTCATTATGTACATGTATGGACAGGACCAACTACTCAGACCTGTCAGGTGATTACATTCAGTCATTATGTACATGTATGGACAGGACCAAATCCTCAGACAAACCTAACTGTCAGGTGATTACATTCAGTCATTATGTACATGTATGGACAGGACCAACTACTCAGACCTAACTGTCAGGTGATTACATTCAGTCATTATGTACATGTATGGACAGGACCAACTCCTCAGACAAACCTAACTGTCAGGTGATTACATTCAGTCATTATGTACATGTATGGACAGGACCAACTCCTCAGACAAACCTAACTTTCAGGTGATTACATTCAGTCATTATGTACATGTATGGACAGGACCAACTCCTGGGACATACCATTTGCTGTGTTTTATTACATTTTAAATCAACTTACAAATATGTAAAACCCATATGTTATAGTTGACCTGTCTGCATTCCTCTTGAACCTGCATAAACAATGTTTTCATATTTTGACTACTGCTGATTACAATTGACCTCTGATTCAACTTCTTGTGCACCATGTTCACTATCTACCATAAAGTTACTTTCTGTGTAAAAGATTTAACACATATACTTCAACCTAAACCACCTCAAGCACAAAAAAAAGAACAAGAAAACAGTTTGGCTCCTTTTTCCAGTATTGATGTGTCTTTGAAGCAATTTCATTCCATTTGAAGAGAAATCAAGCACAAATGACTCACATCTGTTGATTGCAGCAGTAAGTTAGCTCCGAGTGGCAGATAACAAAATAAGGACTTTATAGCCTCATCATGCATTCTATTGTAAACATGAACTCGCTGATCCCTAACTCTGCAATCTTCTTTGTTACTTTGGTTTAGTAAATAAGCACACAATCATGACGATATACTTTTTTCCATGTGCAATTTCTCACATACACAGAGATGCAGAGAATGACACATTCAAACCAAAACAAAGGTGTCTGTTCTGTGTTGTTTTGTAGAGAAGAAATAACTGATAGGACTCATGTATTGACCATGCTGTTCATAACTGTGCATCAGCCTATTTTCTGGGCTATGTATTACACCATGTCTAGCACCACTATGTTATGTCTGTGTGTCTCTGTCAACATTCTTGAGATCCATTCAAAGGACACATTAGTTACTTTCCTTGCTCTATAGAATCCACTGAAAATTGTTCACTGTTTAGGTTACACAGTTTTTAAATAGAACGTATGAAGGCCAAGTCATCTGCATCAGCTCATGTGTCCCACTGGCCGTTGTGTTTGTAATTGTATGATTACTTAGATCATTGAGATTGAATGCACTATGGGGCTTTAAGAAAGAAAGTCTCCTCCAAGAAACTGCTCTGTAGACAATGTGGGTAAAATAAAAATGAGGACAGTGAATTCGAACCGTCTGGTCAGCAAGAGAGGACAGTGCCAAAAAGGTTAATATCAAGTGCTCTAGACAAGGCAGTGCAATAGTGTAGATGTTGTGGTTTGTTATATGGAGATGGCAAGGATAATAACAACTGACTTTGCTGGGAGTTTAAGTCACAGGTTCACATACAGGTTATTTGATAGTCTATGCTAAGTGTGAGCATGCATTCCAATGACCATACTTCCTCACACAGGTTGTCTCATCTGAGGTACTGTAGAATCATCAGGAAAATTATGTACTCATAATTGAAATAGTCATTGTAGTGAATGCTGTATAACTTTTCACAACTGAATTATTCTTCACTGTACTAAGTTGCTGACAAAAATTTTAACTACTACATTTATCCTTTACTGTACATATTAACACAAGCCCTACTATTGGGTTTTGTTTTGCCTCAAATAGCAAAGTCTTAACAGTGAATATTTTCCCACGGTGTCATTAACACTATACAGGGAAATTACATGGAACAGACCAATTACCATTGAATCCAAGCTACAAGAAATTGTCTATGTTACTATTTGCTTTGCTAGCCAATATTGAATTACACAATCATTGTCATATTATGAGAGTTTTAAATTAAACAAGTATATGAAAATGTTTACCCTGGTTGGGTTTGCAATCTTAACCTCTTCTTCTGTTGCTGTAGGTCTTCTAAAATTTTACGATTTTGTTGCTCTGTTCAAAAAGGTGGAAATCATAATCTAAACATCATCAGAAATGGTACTGCACCTGATCAGGCAACTATCAAGCAGCATTTGCACAGATGCAAGTGACCAAACCAAGAAAATATCTGTAGAAATCAAAGCTTAAGCCTTCCAACAATACTACCATGAACCATTGGTAGGCTATATTACTATTAGACCATAAGAATGCACGTTAATAAACTGAAATTATGTAGAACAAAAAAACTTAGATGCTTAGGAGGCAAACTTTATGCATTGCAAAATTTAGTCTGCTAGCGAGCTCTTACAACCAACTCAACACTCATCTCTCTTACTATAATACTGTGGTGATCTGAAATCTGTAATTCATGAGACATCGCCATATTCACCATCCTAGGCAGGGAAAGTAATGAAGCCATCACCATTTGTTTAAAATATCTTAAATTAGAAATTATTTATATTTAGATTCTGTCTAATATGTAATTGAGAGCCAACAGCAGTTGCTTTAAGTTTAACATGTCAAACTGTTATGACAAAGTCAACAAGCTATGAGTATTAGACTAGCAAGACTATAAAAGGAGAGTATATTTAATGCATGGCCTAGAGGCTAGTAGGCTATCATAGGTCCCCGAACTGTAACAAGACTAGAGACAGCAGGGTTTACTGAAGTCATACATCGCGTAACCGGTATCTATGTTTAAGACAGGATGACTTTGTCTCAGGCAACTTTTCAAAACAAATGGAACCTATTTCTATACTGGATTATAGTAAGAATGGACTAAATATTGACTTAGTATTTCGTGCCTTGACCTCCAGACATTTCTGGAAGATAAAATGTTAGATCTTATCACAAAATTATTCTTGAAGATGCACTCGATGTTCTGGCTTGTTAGCGTGAACTTGAACTGAGTGCCAAATCCAGGAACTGGCCTCATTGAAGGTAGCAGCCACTAAGAGCAAACACTAACAGCAGCCACTAAGAGAAAAAAGACAGTAAGACATTGACCCACAATATTGCCACTGCGGTCGTTATTATGTGTGTGTTATAGTTGACACTGCGGTTGTGTGTGTGCTGCTCAATTAGTATAAATAAGTAAGGTATTGTTTTTTGGTTTGATTTTTTTCCCAAAATTTATTAATTGTGTTATCGACCTAGATGAGAGATCCGGTTAGCACCACATTTAAGTAGAAATGTTCCTCTTTATGTCTCTGATATCTGTAGCAGCAGAGCCGATTTCTTGACCAAAAGTGGCCTTAAAATTTTAACCCCGATCTAAGCAGGCGGTATATACGTAATGTGTAATGATCTAAAATAAAATGGCATAAGAAGTGTTTTCTCCTCAAAATCGATTAATTTGAATTATCGACCTAGATGAGTGGTCCGGTTTAGCACCACATTAAAGTAGAATGATCTCTTTTTCACATGGTATATCTCTATTATCTCTAACGAGGCCGATTTCTTGACCAAAATTGGCATTAAAATTTTAACCCCGATAAACGGACCTCTCTAAACAGGCGGCCTGTGTAATGATCTAAAATAAATGGCCTAAAAAGTTTTTTGTCCCCTGATTTTTTTTGGCAGACGCCCATGTATTTGCCCAAACTAAATTTCTAAGCCATGAGATCTAAAACTTAAGGAGGTTTGGGAGCATCATTGGGTCTAGGAAGTGTTATTTCCGGCGATCCGGGAGGTATATTTACCCAAAAAATTCTTGTACGCTACCAGCGAACCCGTTGTCGCGCTCCGCTTAGATAGTATCAGAGAACAGACCCGCGAATTATCGAACTACATAAGTTATCAGGTTAGCACAACATTTAAAGTAACTCATTTTTATGATCATTACATATACCGCCCATTTAGAGAGGTCGGTATCGGGGTTACAACTTTAAGAATACATTTGGTAAAAAAATTGGCTGTGTTACCGATATCAGACGTAAACAACTTGTAAACAGGGACGTCGCTAGAAAGGGGTGTGGAGGGTACCTCACCCCCCCCCCCAAATCTTGGTAAAACTGACGATAGTTGGCAAATATATAAATATCAGGCTGCATCAGTCAAATCGAATTTCTGCAAAGTGCCCTTTGATGTCGGTGCCCCCCCCCCCAGATTAAAAGTGCTTCCGCCGCCCTTGTCTGAGCTCTCCAACAAACTTAAGCTTAGTCTGTTATAGCTCCATGGTCTGCCTTTCTTTCGAGGCCAGTTCCATTCGTCGTCGGTTGAATGGTATAGACAGATATTCAAGTCGATGAATCCAGTGGTACGCGCTATATGTTTGGTGAAGTCGAAGCTCTCTTGTGGTTGCTCCTCGTCTCCTTCGCCAGTTCGACGGAAGCCGAGAGATCTTTTAGTCCCTGAGGCGTTTAGAGACAAGGCTACGGAGCACCACGACTCTACAGAGGCTGAACCATGTGATCGTGTTCCATATTCACCGCGCAGGGACGTCGTTAGAGGGGGTGTGGGGGTGTCTCACCCCCAAACTTGGTAAAACTTACGCTAGTTGGAAAATTGGAGTGCGACAGTCGGAATTTCCGACTGTCTCACTCTAGTTTAGCTAGGCCTATTCATTTATCCCTGTGATTGTGCATGACCTATTTTTTTTTTAAATTTCGGTCAAAATTGACCTTTAACTTGTCATATTTACCACGTTTTCCTTGGCACTTTGGGAAATTGTATCTCGCGATTCTTATACTCCACCGTACAAAACTTCGTATGATTTTGAAAACTACAAAAAAAAAATGCCTAATAGAACTACCGTCATAGGCGTAGGAGCCCAATTTGATTTGTGGGGGGGGGGGGGGGAGGTTGTAACGACTTGCCCGAAAAATATAACCAAAATTTTCGCGTGATAATGTGCATATCATACAGGCATGCATCGGTCTTTACGTCGCATGCAAATAGCATACAATCATTTTCCGTCTTATTACCCTTACGTATTGGTGAGAATTGTTGGGTAATAATAATATCAGTTTAACCACTGAAAAACACATTGCAAATTATCTTTCTTTCAGTAGGTGCCCAAAAGCTATCAGCATATGGCCCGAATTTCACAAAAATATTTGGTTGGGGTGGGGGGGGCACTAAGTTTGTGAAATGAGTGCCAGTGGGTACAAATGTATCGTAACAAGTTCGTAACGGAAGTGCAGTCGCGAAAGATTGGGTTTTCTGACTAACACTGACCGTATCGTTGACGAGTAGCGCGAGGGTGGGGGGGGGTACAAAGCAGCAGTCGATTTTCAGCCACTAATCCCCCCCCCCCCATCATCAGGCCTTAGCTACGTCCCCGGGTAAATGGTGGTTACATAGTACGCTCCGAACAGAATTCACCCGATAACCAGATGCAGATCCACCTAGCAACCGAGGTAACTTGCTTGAGGACTCCAACGAATAACTACTGATTTATTTTCATGCCTTCATCACTTTAGCCACCACTCACATTGGACCTTTTCTAAGTCTGACGATACATGCGCATGCATGTGAGGTCCTGAAAACATAATAAAAGTGGTTTGTCTTGCTATCCTTGTTTTCAAATTTCATATAAATGTATTCTCGTAGACCTAGCAACCTGGTTTAACATGCTGGCGTTTGACGACTTTTGGCCAAATTTGCGCTAAGCTCGCTATACGAACTCGGATCTGGGCTGTGCCTTGTTAGTTAGTTATTTAAATTATTAATAATGGCGTATGAGGAAATGCACCATTTCGTGGTATGACTCTCAGGACGGAAAGTCGAGAAACTCACATGCAGTCGCGGCGGATAGCTTCCTTCGCCTATATGTCCGGGGAAATTTTGGGACATCGTTCCTATAGACCAGGGGTGGGCAACCTGCGGGCCACATGCGGCCCGCCAGTGATTTTTTTTTTGCGGCCCGTGAGATGTCTCAAGAAAAAGCAAAAAATCAATCTATTTTGCATCATCACCAAAAACGAGCTAGCTGCTTAGAATTTATCTGCACTAATGATGATGTCAGGTTGGTATATTATCACCATTAATTATCAACTGGACTGTGTTGACATTATGGTTTTGTGAATACAGATTAAGTACACATACCTACTGCTTGAACGTCCTCGGAATCAAAGGTTTGAAATCAACAGCAGGTCGTTGGTTAGGTGCGGCCCTGTCAATCTTTCACTCCTAAAATCTGGCCCATTCATTCAAAAGATTGCCCACCCCTGCAATAGGCATATATCTGAGGCCATGGGATCAGTGGCGTCGTGCCCATTTGGGCCCGGGGGCATAGCCCCCCCCCCAAAAAAGTCTAAGGTGTCATAAAATGTTGTCATAATTTAAAAAAAAAAGTGTTTTCGAAATCGAAAAGTAGACTAAATATTCAATTGCTGGTCGTTGCGGATTTTACACACCCCCTAAAGACGACATATCGGGATTAGTACTGCCATTACCTTTGACTATGTTTGTCCTAAGCTCGCGTTTGATACAGTCTCAATTAACCTGGAAAATAATCACTTCGTTGTCGCGCGTTTTACCCTAGGTTTCGCTACTTTCGCTTTTTCTGCCCATGTTTTCAAACGGCATAGCTTTTTATTCATCCAGTCACCACTTCTCACGGGCATGGGCGGTGATCATGGATCAGCCAACACAAAAATGTTTCGATATCTTAAATTTTGGGCGCTTCTGGGAGACGAGGAATTGGTAAACTTAGGAATAAATTGCGATCACTTCCTTCAAGAATATTTCCCAAAATAAAAAATTGCAGAAATTTTTATCAATTTTAGGGGTGTTGCTTACTGCCATAATGCACGGGAAGTGCCGTTTCCTGCAATCTGAGGGGTCTGCCAGAAGAAAAATTTTCTTGTGCGCTGCGCGCCAACCTATGGTGGCGCTCCGCTTAGATAGTACTTACGGCCGGAATACTCGAATCGATCACGTCCCCCCACGTTTCAAATCGGATTGTCGCCCCTGCATATAGCCTGCTACCTAACCGCACTCGATGGAGAGTCACGAACCGTATGCACAACGACGACAACGTGCGTTCTGACCCTTTCTATGATTCGTCATAAGTTGTTGCACGAACAGCGTGTATCTAGTAATCGTACGTGATACACGCTTCCTATAAATAGTTATTACACTGCTAAATATGAAAGTATATATTGTCCATCAGTTTAGTTCGTCAAATATTTTAAAGTCCAGACATTAGACAATAAACAAAAAGCATCCTACTGGAAAAATTGTAAAAGAGCACTATGTTTTTCTTTCTGATATAATATTTAAAAGAACATGTAAAAGAATAATTCAAACCGGAAACAACATCTGCTGATAATATGATACCATATGATATGATGAAACTGGCAAAACATTGCACCAGATCGCATCTAAGGACCTTCAATTGTTCAAAATATCTCAAAGGGGAGGGCGACACCCCCTCCCTTTAGACCCCATCCCCATATCAATCGCAAAATGTGCTCCCCCCTATCATGTTAATACGGGTTAGCGATATCGCCACCGTATTTTTCCATATCGAATTTATACAAAGGCCTACGTGAGAACCGCAACCATGGCACTGAAAACTGTATGTTTTACAGTATGTTTTTATACTTATTTCTAAGAACTTTATTGGTCCTTGACGAAGATGATATGCAGATTGTTATTTTTTGGTAATTCAATATGTCGTCGAATATAATTTGTTGGAGAAAAAAAAGGTTTCCCCTTTGTAACACCATACAAAGCTTTTGTAGTTAGTAGTCTATGTAGCCTTCAAGCAGATAACTTATACTCAGTTGCCTTACCAGAGAGATTAATAAGTTAGTGAAGTAAGGGCCAGTGGGTGCAAATGTATCGAGAAAAGTTCGGAACAAAAGTGCAGTTGCGAAAGATGGGGTGTCTGACTGACCGTATCGTTGGCGATTATAGCGGGGAGGGGGGGGGGGGGGACAAGGCAGCAGCAGTCGGAATTTTTTGGCTTCAAAACCCATCCAGTTGGAATTTCAGCCACTACATCCCCTAATCATCAGGCCTTAGCTACGTCCCTGTCTGTAAGAGGAACATTTTTATTTTAATTACCGATAGTAGAGATACACCACGTGAAAGAGGAAACTCTCTACTTAAATGTGCTGCTAGGTCGATAACTTACATTAATCGATTTTGAAATAATAACACGTTTCTATAATAACACATTACCGCGCGTTTCAAGCTAATTCTATAACTATTTGCATCCCCATTCCGTGCACTAGGATCGAACGGTTTGTAGCCATCGATATTTAATACATCACAGTGTTACTGACTATTTTTTGCATACAAGAGGAATAACTTAACTTCGTCATTGTACCTCTCTTGACTGTTGCATATTCTCATAACTTAATGGTTTAAATATTTGGGGGAAAAAAATTGGTATAAAAATTGACGTAATTTACGCCTCTCTCCACAGGTTTTTGATAGGATTAGGCTACAAGTTTTAGTTGACTATGGATGCCGAAATCGTCCACCATTCCATTCCAAAATTATATCACATGAAAGAACAAAATATCATCTCTCTGATGGTTTCATTTTGGGCTTTTTACAGTATGCATACGTGAATTATTATCGTTTTAAAACAGGTAAGAAAAAGAACCGTCTTGTTATTGTCGGCTAATTTAGTCTGCCCTTAGTGGCTGCTGGGATTCAATTTTCCGCCACAGCGTACCCAGCGCTCGTCACAGTGTACAAACATCGGTGGCCAACGGCGCGTAACGTTGATGTATACACTTGGGGCTGCTGTTAGTGGCTGCTGGTATTGGCTGCTCTTAATGGCTGCTACCTTCAAACAGGTTTGCATGTACTGGATGAATTGGACGGCGCGCGTTAGTATTGTCATCTGCACTGTGCAATCACGTCGACATTAGTGGATGCTGCCAGGTTACGAAAACTAGACCTTGGTTCAAGTAAAAGAAACTAGTTGGAATTTAATCAATGTAATCAATTTATATTCTTCACTCTATCCAGAAGTTTAAAATAGGTAAGTTTTTTTATTGATTAGTGTGATTTGCAATTTCCCGCTTCATTTAAGTTACTCAGTCTAGTCTAAGATAACTTTAAGTTTGACTAAACGACACAATGTTGTACTGTAGGCTACCGTGCATGTAGCCTTCAGTACGTTTGGTTACACGGCCTAGGCTAAGTTAGACGTACAAATACAAGAGGTACTTAATTAGTATACTACATACTTAAGTTGAAGAAAACTTGAATGCAGTATTGTCACAATTTTATCACGAACCTATTGGAATAAAATAAGAAAAGGCCTAGTCGAACTTCTGCAATCAAATTAAAAAAACATGCTTTCCTATTTTTATGACAGAAACCTTTTTTATTTATTTTTATTGCGGAGAGGTGTTGAGGAAACTAACACTGCAGGCTTTTGGCCTAGTACTAGTAGCATGGTGGGCTCATAATTGACGCACTTAAGGATTTGATCAACGATATCTACCAAGGAAAATCCAAATCACTCAACTGTATGTGTTTTTCATATGTGTAGTTCCTCAGAAATGTTATGATTTCAAAATATTTAAGGTTCTGTGCTTATGCACCGTACAATTGAGCAGAATTTGACCACCAAATGTCTGCTGTATCAAGTTCTTTTATACCCCTAAGTTGAGACATTACACATGTCGATAAGCTAATCCATTGACTTTAGATGCTGTTTGGTATGCTCTGAGCCTCTAAGCTCAGACAGGTCAGGTCCCAGAGAGTAGTGTTATCATATTGAGGTTATGTTGGTTATTTTTAGGGTGTAAGATTTCCAAATGCCCAAAAAACGTGCAAAACTGGGGGTAGGGTGTTAAAAGCTTAACAAATACCACAATTTGGTCAGCAAATAGCTGAAATGTATTCAAACTCATTTAATATGTAATTTTGCTTGACTGCAAACACTTTAGGTGGCCTGCTGTATCGTTGCTACTTAATAATTGAAGGTGCGTCAATTACAGGGGTGCGTCAATTATTAAGCCTTTACTATACATACAAGGGCAAAGGCAAATTTTCTTCTAAAGTTCTAATCAGCCATTCTCGATTCTTACTTAATCATGTTTTGTTATCTCATGACTTATACTCTTAATCATACTTTTTATAGTGCTCAGTTGGGGTTAAGGTCCTCTAGTAGGATTTTTGCCGACTTAACCCATTCAGGTTCAGATTCACAATTGTTTGGGCTGATATCCTTTTTTATTCACAGCTGTGTGTAAATGCAAATAAAGCTGCCCTGGTAATCTAGCTATATGTAGAACTCACTAGCTATATGTAGAACTCACTGGCTAACGCAGTTTGGGCAGCTTTGGTCCCCCTCCTGATATGTTTAGCATGACTATTACTACATCTAGTCTATATTTATGGGAGAGGTGATGTGTAAAATCTAAAAGTGATTAATATATGTTCATTTTTGTTTTGTTCACTATTTGCTAGGAAGCCACAAATGTTTTACCATGCATTTATTTTTGTGTAGGATGATTGTCAATGACCATTGTTTGAAATGAGGTGGATATTTTCCTGTTGAACATTTCAATATTGTTATTTTTGATGTTGTGTAAAATATCATAGACTGCGTTGACATCATTGCAAATATCGCACAGTATAGCAGTAAAGTGGTGAACCTGAAGCAGGTTTTAGTTGTAAACTGATTTTTGTCAATGACCAATCTCGATGGGAATAAACTGTGTAAAATGGTTCACGATTTTTAAGTGCAATATATACTGGAATTTTTCATGTGCAGTGATTGTTCAAAGGCTTAATGGAGCATTTCCTTTCCATTTGAAACTTGCAATGGAAACATTGTTTAAAATCATTATTGCCATTTTCACTAGGAATACAGTAGTTTGGGCTTGGGAAGTGCATTAACACAAAAATGTGAAGGGAATAAATCACTGTTCAAATTTTGTCTAAGCAGCCTTAAGGGCTCTACATTTTGCCTCTTACAAAATAGTATGATCCTGTGTACAAAGCTGCTATACATATTTGCTCTTATTGCAATTTGCTCATTTTGCATAGCATTTACTATGCATGCAATATCAAATTCATTTTCCCTGAAACAAAGGCATGAGTGTCCAACATTAGGCTGGAGCCATACCATCTACACATGATAGTTTTGTCTGTATAAAATCTTCAAATTTTCTTCTTAGTTGGATCATATCTTGTGAATTACAAGCTGTGATAGTCAATATTTCATACATTCTTTTGTATGAATATTTCTCCTGAATATTTTTTTTCACATACAGGTACTGTTGTATTTTTTCAACATTGATCCCAGTCTGATGCTACAACAGTAGTAGGCATTTTGGCATCATTATATGGCAGCAAATGACCCAACTTCTCCTCCGGCTGTGGGCGGACAAGCTGGTGTAACAGAGAAAACCATTGAAGAGGTAGGCTGGGCTCAATTTTGAATTGCTTCATCTTGGGCAATGTCACCCTCTAATTTAATTCACTTTTAGTAGTATGGTATTGCATGTAGGCCTGAGTCGGGTAAAAAAAAATCAGAAGTACTGTAGGTATCTGTTATCAAAAAAAAAAATCGCGGATCTAGCCAAACTCAATGTACATAAATGGCAGATTACTATGCCACCTTGCATAACACCTGACTCAATATACGGTTATTAGATACTCCTGTTGTTATGAAGAACTGAATTTCATGTTTTGATGTAAAATATAATAATGCAAATGCACATGAAATACAGATAAAACTAACAAAAAATTACTTTTGACTGTTTCTTTTACTACGATTCAGGGTTTGCCGCGGGATTCCCGCAATTTGATTTCATATCCCGCGTGTCAAATGCATTCTTTCAGAATTTGGGTTTTTCACATTGGTTCATGCTAACAACGATAGGATAGTGATCATGTAAGCAGAACAGTACACATTAGAGGTGGTTGAACATATGATTGATTCAAGACAGCATTTTCTACATATTATTCATATTACTTTGCACAATGTGAAAGATGTTTGCTCTCCTTCCATACTTAAGGGCACGCGACTACAAGTTGCCAGCATATTGAATTCTGGTTTATGAGTTCAGTTAATACTTTGCTGGCAAAGTAGAATTTTGCTTTTAACAAACATGATGCTTGGTTTGATACTGTACTTGTGTCAAAGCAGTAACTAGTACTCTATTAGAAATATATTTACAGATGTGCTTGAACTTAGTGTTACTGTAGTCAGCACCAATATATGTTATGATGTAGACTGAAGATAATAATGCTTTACAATAGGATACAGTATTTAACCGTCCATACATTGTGCGTATGTATGAGAGCAAGGGAAATGCTACTATAAAACAATCATTCCCTTTTTGCAGTTTCCACAAACACTGTACTGTAGGTACATTGGTATAAGCAAAAACAGATACCGATATACCTGCTAATGAATACTGTATCTGGTATTACCAGGTTTACCGGAACATTTCGCGGAATCGCTACTCCAGCATTAACAGTACTAGCTTGAACTGTTTGGACACTAGTCTAGCCTACAAATGTATTTGTGGCTTTATGACGACTTTCCTATCTATGTTTTTTCTTTTGCAGCAACTTATTTAAAAATTTGAATAAAAAGAAAGAAAGAACAAAAAATCAGTGTTGTTTACGTGTCTTTCACTTTAATGGGAATGTACAGTTCAGTACACTCCACTACGAGGCCCAGTCCAACCACAAACTGTACACTAGCATAATAGATGGGAATTACCAGGTATTTGGATAGTAAAGCGTAGAATCGGTATAATAACAGGTATGACTATACTTAATGCGTAGAATCCTCAAAACCTGATCCAACATTTATCCTACAATGCTCTCTGCAAACGATCATATATACTAAAATAACAGTAGGCCCATGTGAATAGCTTTGTACGCAGTGTTGATTAAAAAAAAAATCAAACTTAAATGTTCTTAACTTTGACAATTCATGATGTACAGTAGTTTACACACGAATGTTGAACCAAATTAAAATTTTCTGAGGCACATGGTCAATTGAAATGCTAAAAAATTTGCAATAGAAACTAGTATGAATGCACATTTTACATGAGCAACTCTCAATGCAGAGAGAAGAAACACACTGTGAGATGAAATATCCTTTTTAGGATCAGAGTTGTTAGCTTTGCACTAAATTCAAAGATTGTCTCAACTCATAACATTTTCTGATCAAAACAATGATTCAAATAGGTACTACGTGATAGTCTCAGAAATAAATTCAGTGCATCTTTGTTCCATGATTGTTGTCAAAAGGTACGTACATTACTTTATGTGCCAACAAAGGCCTAATGTTATGATATTTGAGTGCACACATATGATAGTCTGTACCACAAATTTTGTAATCTCTACACGGGAAAGTAATGTTGCAAGTAATTGTCGTAAACTACATACTTCTTGTCATTGAGCACTACAGATGCAAGAATGTTTCCGAACATTTGATAGGGGAAAGTAGCTAATCAAAACACAGGAATACTGAAAAAGCATCATTGTCTATTTTTAGCATGAAAATCTCGGTAATGGAGTGTTGTTAACCCTGTACCTTGCACTTGATTGTTTTGGTATATTTATTTTCAAACAAATTTAATGATCTCTAGGAGTGGGAGAAATTTTGGTTCTTATCAGATGAAGTTGTGGTTCTTTGAAAAGAAAGAATGAAAGATGTGTTTTGTTATGTTTTCCGTTGACCTAGTTGCGAGTGTACACTTGGGGTTTGTTTCTCAAAAAAAATGTTGCATCTGCCGGATGCAAGCAATTTGAAGATTTTGCGTCCCTGGCCAAAACATTACGCCCCTAGTGCAGAATATGTGTTCGTAACTGCTGGTTATAAGGTACTACAAGGGTTTAACGCAGAATTACTATTCATATTTTAGAAGGCAGTGCTACTACTACTAACAAAAACTGGTATGAATACGTATTGCACAGAATCGGTTTGCTCCCAAAATAACTTGTTTTCAAGTAATTAGCCATAGCAAAGTTTTGATATGAGAAACAACGTGATTGGGGAATAACCTTAATTTGTCAAGTAGCAGTCTGTAAAAAAGAGTTCTGTGGGGATTCCTTTCTTTGAAATGGTATTTTCAAATGTAAAGAAAGTCATTTTAGAACCAAAAAAGCTCCATGGCATCGTCAAATTAGTGATATAGAGACCAGATTATCCCATCAATGATTTTAGTATGGATTGTTTTATAACTAAGATGAAACTTTGCCAGTCTCTAGCACTTATTTGTAAACCTCCATCAGGTGCTGTGCAGCCTGTGCTGTATTCTGTACATCCCGCTCCCCCCCATCTGTATGTAGATTGTTCCAATTTATCGTGTGTAACTGTAACCCATCCGTGCTCGTGATTTGCTGATTAGGCTTACAGTAGGTAAACTTGGATTTTGACTTGTAATTTTGGAAGGTGAAAACGCAAGAAACATCAGTTTGCCCTTTCGTAAGTTTCGTTGACCTTTTTTCTGGTACAGTACAAGCTGCTAGAATGTTTATACAGTGTTAGACTACGGGAAGTTGATAAGTTATACATGTATGATAAACAGTAGCAGAGGGAATTTCCTCGAGTTAGCGTGTATTATCTGGGTCGGCATTTTTATCGGGTATTATTTTTACCGGGTATATATTCAATGTTTGTTTCTGATATACCTGGCATTGTTCGGTATATACGTTTATGACAAATTTCAATACCGTCGGTATGGGTATGAATAAAATACCAGGTACTGTACACCTGGTATATCGATATACCGACGCACCCTATACTGTTGGTGTTTGTTTATTATAGAATCTCTATCAATCTCACAGTACAAGTATTCAATGATTGTTCTTATTCTTCAACCCTCCACTGGTCAAGTGGTCAGACAGTTGGTTTGAAAGCTACTGTATAACAGGTGGGGATTAAAATATTGATTCCAAGTACATACTGTAGAAGCCATTTACAGGATTGTCAAGTTCTTAAATCAGTACATCACTTTTACCGTCATTTGTCCTGGATATCAGAGGTAAAACTTCAAGTCAATAGCTAGCACGTTTGTCCACATACTGTACCACCTTATCAAGTGTTCTATCTACTTATTGTGCAGCTGCATTGAAATGCCACTGTAGTACAGTACAGTACTACCAAAATAGGCAATCACAAATTGCCTAAAATGTACCAGCTTTATTCACTTAGAGTGGCTATTCATAGTTCACTTGAGGTTCTATTGTATGGCAAAGTCGCAAACCACTGCACAGTAGTAACAACATATATACTGAATTGAGATTTTGAGTTTTAATTTGCATATATATGCAAACCACTGCACAGTAGTAACAATATACTGTATATACTGAATTGAGATTTTGAGTTTTAATTTGCATACATGTCGCTGGATAGGTTTCACATGTGAAATGCTAATTCTTGAAAAAGTTAAATTTGATGAATGATGTAACCTCAGTGATAACCTTACATAATTATTGTCAGTTGGCTGAAAGGGAACTGTTAGAAAACACATTTGGATTAAGTTCAGAAGACAAATAGTGGGGATGTAACCATTATGGACAGCCATGTCTAAATTGGTTATTTATGTCAAAGACCTTTCTTCAAGCATGAATCCTCTTCATTTGTCTGTTGTTATCTTTCCATTCCATATACTGTACCATGAACATATAATCTAATTAACTATCTATGTATAGTTGTTGATGAACATTTCAACTGCACTGATGATGGCCAAGTTTCATAGCTAACCACATCGCTTTTTTATTCACATGTGATGTGGTTTGGTTACAGTTTTTGAAAATGTCTTATATCTGAAAAGATTGATAAGCTCGTTTGTATTCTTTCTGTGTCACCCTAATTTATGATAAATTGTAGTAAACAGAATATCAAAATGGACAAATTATTCTTTTCATCATCTTGTTTAATTTAGTGAAAAAGTGATTGATTCCTACAAAAGGCCTGCACATCCACGGCAAACCATCGCAACTACATAGTCTTTAATTTGAATTGCAATATGAAAAACATCTAAGAACATTACATGGCTAAAACTGAGCAAAAGTAAACTTCTTACCAACTTGATCGAAAAGAATCATCATATTCTAGATAAAAATCAAAAAGGAAGTGAAGGGCTGGCATATAGAAGTTGAAATGAACACCGATATTGGCAGACTAACAGACTAACAACCTACAAATGCAGCATTATAATAAGTATTCATATTTTCCCTCCATTTTGACTACATTTCATGTACAATGGGCATATAGCAGTATTCAACATCATAAAGAATTCCACAGTCTATAAATTGTTACTAGTTTCTTTAAATTCCTGGTCAATTATTGGGAACTAAATTGAGAGGTGTTATTATTATCAGTTGTTCAAAAGTGATCATACAGTATATAGGTGTTCTTTCATATCCAAATCAACATTATTTTTTCAGGCTATTCTGAAACTATATTATGACCCTAATCCAGCAGTTAAAGATGTGGCACAGAGATGGCTTTTTGCAGTTCAAAGGTCACCAGAAGCATGGCAGTTTGCCTGGGAACTTTTGGTCCCGAACAAGGTACAGTAATGTTTTTGTATTACTTCTGTAGAAAATCATTTTTCTTTTCTATGAGATGTCCAGGATTGTGGTTTATAAGATTCATAGACATCAACATAATCTCAGACCCTTTTTATGGTTAAAAAGATCGTTGGAAGTTTCATTATGTCGTAGAAAAATGAACCTAGACTTGAGATAGCCCTTGTTAAGCAAGAATATTCTAAAAGACAGGACGGTATAGTAACTGCTTCTGGCTAATAGTGCCCAATGGGTAGCAACTGTTTACTAGCCTAAATCAGTCGCTTTACAACATTTTCACAAGACTGAAAGTTGTATAAACATAACCTGCTTTCAAATTGAAGTGAAATGACAATTGGGCATCCACTGAAGGTGAACATACAGTATTGGAGACCAGGTTGAATATGTGGAAACCTTGGAACATAATTGGTAACTTTGAAGATCAAGTTGACAAGCATAACAGCTTGCTTACAAAGTAGAGGGTAATTTTTAAAAAAAATTTTCCTTCTTATACAAGCAAAAACTGAAAGTGACATTTAAGGTAATGAATGATTCAAAAGTAGCATAGCATGCATTACATAATCAGCGTACATTATAAAGGCTATTAGCTGGCCGCTAAGTAGTTGCACTCCACTGCAGCCAGCTAAACTATTTGTTTTTGAAATATCGGGGCACCAGAAGAGAAGCAAAATTCTAGAAAAATATATCAGAACATCCCCCTCTTATAATGAAACAAGTCCATTTGTTAATTTGGTAACTGCTCGCTAAATGTTTTTTACATGGGCAAAACTACTGCCATGCAGAACGAAAACTACTGCCATGCAGTTCGTAAAATGAACAGCTGTTCTGTGTCTATGGGGTGTCAATTTCTTAGATTCCTTATTGCATTTTGCTCTTCTTGAAGCTGCCAACATATATACTGTACTGTTATGTGTTTGCCAATATCATACTCATACCTCCGAAGACTGGTATTCTGACTTTTGTATGTGTCTCATCACACCCTGCCTGTTTTCCAATGCCAAACACTGTACAGTAGTTGTACCGCGAGATACCGGTAAATATTCTGTCCTGTGTACATATTCTTACCTTGAAAGACCAGTATCTATTATGTCGTTTGTATACTAATTTGTCGCATTGTGCGGTTGTGAAAATTTCACACAACCGGTAGTGGTGCAACATGAATCCTTTTAATCACAGTATCTCAATACTGGAACCTTGGGCAAACCTTTTATTTAAAGTGTAGAAGTACCCCATTGAGTTTAAGAAGCCTATTGTTTTTGGTGGAGGTCAGAGGTCATTTGAGGTCATCAGAGGTTAAATCATGAAACCTTTGTAAACATGTACATCCTCACTATACATTACATCAGATTCATGAAGAAAACTGCTCATGTTACATCATCGAAACCACAATGCATTTTTGAATTCTGTTTTTTTTAGACCTACTGTATAGTACATAGGGATATTTGCCTGTCACTTCTTGACTGTTATTAATGCTGCCAAGTTTAAAATCACATAGTTGTTTTAAAGCTTCCAATGTGGCCAGAATACACATTCAAAAAAGGTAGTATCATCATGCATTAAGTTGAGATCTCCAAACAAAGTTACTGAAATCATCTTGCCTCAACCTGTAATAACAATGTGGATCTATCCAACCGTAGCCATCTGATAAAACTCACAGAAGCATGCAGCATGGAAAGCAATACTTACATTATACATACATAAATCAGCCAGTGTTGATGTAGCTTATCTGCATACAGTATTGTTATCAGTAATGTCAACATTGACAGCCAACTCACCCTAACCTCAAATGTTCTTCTTAAGAAACAGTGCCTAGATAGCAATAGGAGAACACCTTTTTCGATAATTTGCCAACAGGCATTGTTGTTTTTTGGCTTTCTTGACAATGTGCATATAGGTACATGAGATAGGAACATTTGGGAAATTCAAGCAATTTTAGACCACTATGCCTTTCAAGAGCAGTATATATGCATGTGTTTAGTGGATAGTTAAGAGGCTTGTTTAGGTTTTGAACTTCTTTGCGGTATTTTAAATCATGTCCACTAAACTGAGTTTTAGCTTTGAGCATTAATTAGTAAAATTGTATCCAAGTCTCTCAATGGACTATATACTGGTCCCTTATACCTATAATTCTTTTCATGATTTTTGTAGACCAGAACTTTGTAAACATATTTTCACAACTAGCACATAGATTGAGGTATACACAATGCCACACAAAATCTTTGGAGATCTTTAAATAGGATAGGTCACATGCAAAATAAGGACCCAGAGCTGTATGTCAGAACTTGGCCTTTGCAGATACATCCTCATTGATCAAACATTGACACATTGTCTGTTGTTTTTCCCCGGTTGAGGCTAAACGAGACATTCCACTGCCTGCATTTGTGAATATAAAAAATGGAAATGTTCTGTTGGTCTCTTCATCTTTTCACTGCTTCTTGGGGCAAAGAACTATAATTTTTTAAATTTAGTGGTATTTTGTGGATGCATCTAGCTACAGTAGAGTGGATAATGTCATCACTCCATTCCATTGAATTAACAATTTCTTGAGTTTAAAGCCAAGGTATTAAGGGGACGGGGGGGGGGGGAGGGGGGAAATAACAACTAGTGGAAGTTTCTTCTCTTTCATATAATTGTCATGTTATGTGCCACTGGAGTATCCCTGTAAATTTGAAAAGAAAGTCAACATTCTGTTTCCCACACAAGTTATGATAAAAATATTTATAGTCATTATATGCAAAATGCAAATTTGAAAGAAAATTCCAATATTTTTACAAATATGTTGAAATAACCTTTTCCTCCACTTATTGAAAGGAAAGTTGACTACAGTAGTCAAATATATAAACTGCATTGTTACCTGACTTTAAACCAAACAGCACAAAATAAATTAACAATGGTCAATTGCTAAATGTTGCTTTCAGCAGAGCCTGTCCTGTTTGGAAGCATTTGTTACTATTCTCCATCTGTAATGCAGTGAAACCTTTCTAAGGCCTCAGCCACCTCACATTTGTTTATTTCTGACTAACAAGTTTGTATGCTATACATATGTGGACAATCTGGTATATCAGTTCTGCACCATTCAAGTATTCAAACTATTTTATAGGTAATACCAGTATGGTACTTTAAACTGTCCAGACTCAGGATGGTATTGCCCTCCTTAATGTTTATTACCATGTACTTACCTCTAGGTAATATAAACCCTTCAGGAATAAAATAAAAACCAAGCATACAGTACAAGATAGGAACTCCTTTCAGGTGACCCTACTTTATCAGGGCTCAGTTATGATGGATAGATAGTAAAACATAGAGAGACTGTTTCTAGATATAGGTTTGATTGCTTCAGCAGAAGATCTTCTGTAGTCAATGTGATTCAGTAAGGATTGCCTAGTGGAATTGTCTACAGTACTGTAGGTGCCTACTGGATTGACTATATTATTAATTTGTAGAGATCAGGTCTAAAAATTAAAAGTTGCTAGCCACTTGCTAAACAAAAAGCAATACACAAAAAATATACTGACTAAAGTCAAGTTTGCAGTGCTAGCATTTTCCTGAATGACACCCATCAGTTACTGTACTGTAATATTTGCCGATAACAAGCTACTAAGACTGGCTGATGGTGTGAATAATGATTTCATTAGCACACTGCCATGGAACGTTGGTTTTGAAGAGGACATGCTAACTCGCCAAAGTATTGCATTTGACTGTAAAGCTCTTGGGGCATGTATATATATACCATGGTGTGAAATGAAGGCATATTTGCCAGGCAACAAGACAGTTGAAGCCACATTCTGTGATTTTTTCATCATGTGAAGGACTAGTATCCTTTACTGTATGGACTACTGTGTAATAGTACCGTACTAATGTAGTCTCCAAAGATGAATGGACAAATTTGAAGGACACTGAATTACCAGAATCTTCAAAACATGTATGGATTTTAAAGGTCACAAGTGATATCTTTCTTCCCAATATGTGATGCATTTGGAATATTCGATTGTATTCGAATTCAAGGATTGAGGGAACTGCATTTTCTTTTCCAGAATAATCTTCTGTGGATATAAGTTAATGATTTATTATGTACAATATAAAGAAAAACCAAAAGAAATTCAGCTGAATTGCCAAGAGCTCAGAGTGCTGTTGCCAGATCTGCATTCATTTCACCAAACTTGGTATCATACAGTAGTGATGTGTGCTATTGAGATTCAGTGTTCACATGCAGAACATTTCCAGTAAATGGTTGAATCTACCAGTATCTCTCATTAGAAGCACCCCTTAAAAGGCAAAATTAACATTTGGAACAAGATAGTGACATATTAGTTGCTGACATAAGCAAATCAACTTAAAAGTGATGAAGTGAGTGTTGGAAGGACCACTTGAATATCATGAATGTTACTGTTGAATACAAAGACACTTACTGTAGCTAGCCACTAGGTGTAATTGCTAATGATGTATTTGATGATAATCTGCATTTTAATTAGAGCATACTGTATGCACAATATTTATAAGTTAGAATGAACATTTTACTTCAATGTGTGGCAGATTACTGCAGTGGGATGTCAAACGGTACTAACAATTGTGTGGGATGATATCTAAACTGTTTACTTAACTTGAATTGTGTGGGATGATATCTAAACTGTTTTCTTAACTTAAACCTTTCAAGATGATTTATATATGTTCTTTCTCTTTGTTTTTCTCTAATAAACAGCGACCAGAAATACAGTTCTTTGGTGCTAGTGCTCTTTGTCTAAAAATATCAAAGTTTTGGTAAGTTTGTAGTTGTTCTTGCCTAGCATTAAACATGTAACATTTTTGGTTTCGATGATAATCGTAACCTTTGCATTCATGATGGCGTATGTGACACCCAGCTTGTAAACGTGATATCTGAAGAAGGGAAGGTCGGACCAATTATATATGTTGTGTGTAGAAGTACCACACTGAGTACAAAAAGCTTATTGTTTATTGTGGAGGTCAAAGGTCATTTAGGGTCATCAGGGGTCAAATTGTGAAAACTTTGTAACATGATCTCTCCATAACGTAAGCATAAGCAGATTTCATATTTAATATGTATATGAATCACATTGAGTACAAGAAGCTTATTTTTTCTGGTGGAGGTCAAATGTCATTTGGGGTAATCAGACATCAAATTGTGAAAATCTTGTAAACATGATATCTCAATATTGGAAGCATGTGCAGATCTCACACTTGGTATGAAGGTGTATAACATTACTTAAATGAAGCCTATTACTTTTGGTATTGGTCAAAGGTCATTTGAATCCAACCAACCCCCAAACATTTACTTCACTCCCCTCTTACCTGTGTCTCTACACAAATGCACCTTCCTAAACCTAATATCACAAGGGAAGCTTGGACAGATTGCATGTTTGATTGCACCACATAGAGTATAAGAAGCCTTATCTTGTGGGTGGAGGTCAGTGGTTGTTTGAGTTCATCAGGGGTCAAATTGTGAAAACCACTTTTTAAAACAATAGTTCAACAAGGACAGATGTCATATTTAGTATTTTGATGTATCACACTTAGTGCAAGAAGCTTGTTGTTGAGGTGAATGGTCATTTCAGGACAGCCTGTGTCATTGTGAATTTATTGTTTGTCACATCACACTGCTTTTCACTGTATTACTAAGATCAAGTATGTTATACACCCTCACTCACTATACATTATGCCAGATTCATAAAGAAAACTGCTCATGTTATATCATCACAACCACAATGCATGTTTGCATTCTGGTTCCAGTTGTACTTTGTACTTTTTTTTTTTTTTTTTTGCCCATTTGGTTTGCTGGATGTTTTATTCTCAGTAATTTTGAAATGTTCATCATTGCAATTTGAATTATTCATTTGTTAATCTAAACTTTCTTTAAGGGAAAAATGTGAACACTAATCCTCAATAATAGTAGCAAGTCACTGTGCTTGATTTAACAGCTCTTTCCACTGACATCATTTATCAAGATCTGTGTGTTCTGTTCTGTGTGCTGTATGTGCTCTAACCCAGATACATGTAGAATTGGTGAATCTTCAGGATTCCATAGTTGCTTCCTGTATTTTAAAGCTTTATTACAATGAAGTATTAATGATCCAAAAAATAATAATTTTGCCATCAAAATCTTGTGATTCATCGTATGATTCATTATAGATTACTTTATTTTTAAAACTTGTTTTGTTCAAATGTCTTGATGATTATCAGTTCAAATATTGTAATGTTATTGCTTAGGCTGGTTTGGCAAATGATATTGAGAGCAAAGATACTGAAATCTATTCCTGACATTGGGATAGCTCAACAACACTATACCACAGTACCTACAGTAGTGCATTAGCAATCAAGAAATTTCCTGTCCTTAAAAAGCATTCTAGTATAACAGATGCTCTAAAGAAAGACTTATGTGGGAGTTTTGGTTTTCATTGCCACTTTTACTGAAGACTGGCATTGATGGGTCGTAAAGCCTTCAAGAGTTGCTACCGTTGTGGATAAATTTGTGACTGATATTGTTGAAGTGTTACATTAATTATCTAAGTACAATTTACCCATCAGTTGACATTTGTGTTTCTCGAGGGTGAAGAAAATTTCTTTAAGAAAAGCACTATAAAATAAGAACAATTCATGAATTGATAGATGTGGCAAATTATGGATGTCTTCTACAGGAAGGAATTGTCTCCAGAGCAGTATGACACCCTTAGGACAAAGCTATTTGAAAAGATCTTTCTCTTTTCTACTGGCGAGAAGATTGTTTTGAGACGGCTCTGCGTGGCAGTGAGTTGACAGTCACATCTTAAAACTTCAGATAAATATATACAGACAGTGTAAAAAGTACTATTTGATGTTAAATTTATAATCTATACTATAAGTAGGCTGAGTGAAATGTCATAGCAAGTCACTTTTGTTTATTCACTCTAAGAACGACATTGTTGTTTCCATCACTTGTGTTAGATGCAGAAGGTTCTATTCAGTCTGTATGAATTAATATGAGTGTTAGCCATTACATAATTTATTTCCATTGATGTCATGGCCTGCCATAATTTACCCAAATTCACATTAATATATATGTAAGTTTTGACATGTATATGGTGTTTTATATGATGCAGAAAATGTGTCAGATACATGGTGAAGATGGTTGTCAATAAGGAAGTTGTTTTGCTATAAGTATGTGGTATCAGTCACACTCTTTTAATTGTGTTTGGAATGAAGGCATAGCTACTGTATGGTACTGGAAGTCTTCTACTAGCTTAATATTTAATGAACTCAGAACATGTAGCATAGATCCATAGCTTTATAATAAAGGCAAGCAGACAGAAACACTCCAGCAATCTTTATTGTGTCTTCCTACCCTTGAAGGGGTTGTGTTTAAATGGTTGTAAAAGAATCTTTGAGAATGTCAATGGGATATATATATATCTTGACACCATTTGAGATATTTAGCTGGTATTTTTTTTACTGTACTGACAACAGACATGAATTTGCTACTACAAAGTGTCTTCTTTGTTCATTCTTGTTCACAGCTCTCTGCCTTCACCCTTAACACAGCACCAGAGGTCTGGCCTGATGCCATTGCTGGCAGTATTGATACCTTTCAGCAAGTCAACTCCACTGGCTTAGATGTAAGCTTTCTCATTATTTTGTGATAACACAACTGTACTTACCTACTCCACAGTTGAAGTTTAATGATGCTACCTTCTTTCCTTTGTGGTGAAAACTGGTTTTCAAATCAAGATGAAAGGACACAAACTGTAACCAAAGTGTCACATCTGTACCAAGTTTAGGATACAGGGTTGGGTGTTGCAGAATATTGAAACAGTATTTTGCTATAATAGCACTATACATAATTTTTGTTCCATATGCACAAGTTATTGGAAGAAAGATATATAATTAAATTTTAATTAGGTATGTGTGTTATTCCAACCCATTGTTTTAACTTTGTTATAGTATTTTATTGTTCAGTGGATGGTTTGTTGATAGCACAGTTAGCATATGTGTACAGTGGTCCTGTAGAGGCTACATACTACTGGTTTAATCACAACCATCACATTTTTCGTATGATGCTGTGTATATATTGTGACAGACATGAAACATGGGAAGCCAGTAGTTTGCATACCCAACTCATCCTCTCTTGTTTTATTGTTTTTGCAAAATGGTTTGAAATCGATGTGGACATAAACCATATCCAGGGTATATTGTATGGTATTTTCAAACCCTGGTTTGCCCTTTGTTATTGCTTGAAATAGGTTTTTCCTCATTTATGTGCAGCATGATGCACCGAAGCTAATCGTCTATATGTAGGCTGGCAAGTAATGAAGACAAAACCCATAATGGATGACTGATTTTGAGCAATTTTTGGATCAACTTCAATGAATCTCTTTGCATTAGATGATGTACTGTATGCTTTGGAACATACATTAGCTATGGTAGGCTAATGAAGGGTGGGATCTATGATTTACCTGCCTCTAAATGGATTTTCCAGTTCTTTCAGCTGAACGCTATGCCACAGTCATATACTGTAGTTCGTAAACTGGCAGAACCATTGCGGTTTATTTGGAGTGGCTACAGGGCATGCATAAATTTACATCGGTAGGGCAACTCTAATTACTTTAGCATCACCTGGAAGTTTCAGGGACTGAGGTGAAAGAGGGTTCACTGCATTAGTTTTCTTCAATATAGGCAAATAATAAATAACTTGAATGGGTTTTTGAGCAAAGGTACTGTGTTACGACACCAAGGGACTATGAATGATCTCAACATGAAATATTGGCTGTTTGGTTAATACACTTACAAAATATTTTGAATTGTTGTTGGCATCTCTAATAGTTAACAGAATTATTTCTACTGATATCTTCCCAGCTTTCCTTCAAACCCATTGTTTGAGTGACTTTGCTGAGAACTATGTAGGAACCTACAGTAAATGTGGATAGATGTTTGTATGGAGAATGTGTTTCAATGATAAGTTTCTTATATAGTTTTATGAGCAATAGAATTCCACACAAACTAATGCTTTATATACCCACAGTATAAACCCACAGTATAAATCCACAATCAATATTCCTCTAAATAGTTATGCTTGCCAGCACCTAGCTGTTGTACTTTATAAATTTTAAGTTTCTTGAACTGGTACTGTAGTTTGTGATAAATCCTTTCAAAGTTAAATATTTTTGCCAAGTGGTTGATGAAGTGTGAACTTGACCTTGCAACAGTAAGTTATAGTTTTAAAAAGGCTGCCGTCCCATTGGTACCTTGGTAAGCATTGTTCGCTACGGGAATATACTGTATTATTCATAACCTGCTTTGGTGTATTTGCATTATGCGCTCTTGCAAAGAAGTAATTGTTTTCTTTGCAGTTGTTTACACCCACAGTTAGCTTTATTTATGTTTACACGCTTACCATCAAACACTGTTTTATGATTCTTGTGAATGTACATAAGTAACAGAAATTTAAAGTTCAACGAAAAGAAAAAAGCTGGTCTGTATTTCCTTTGTTCAAAACAAGCCCTAACAGTTCCACATATCATACACTGTTGAAATATTTGGTTTGTAGTTTGTAGTATACTGTACATGTTGATGTGTTCCCATGCGATACGGTTCAAACTGGGCTGTATGGACCATTTGTGCCATTTTACTTTTAAATGTTGGACTAGGTGGCTCTATGTCTTGTGTGTTGTTTATGTACATGTGTTGTGGTATTAGCTAAACCTAGACTGCTCAGATCTGTACAATTTGTCACTAAGTTTGTAGTTTTTTGACTTACAATGGAGCCTTATAATGGAGAAGTAATGAAGAGAATTATCTCTGCTTGAAGCCAATAAGGAAGCAATAGGACTGAGAGGCTCACTCACCTTTAGTTTGAGTTATTTACTCCTCATCTTTGAATAAGTTGACTTTCAGCATAACCAGAGGATCAAAACAGTACCAGCTTTTATTCAGGCTAAGGAATTTGGAATTAACCCCCCCCCCCCCTCAAAAAAAAATGTTTTGAAGTCTTATTTAATATGTTTGGCAAATAGGTATCTGTACTATGCTTGTACGTGTATGTCCTCCAGCTAGGTTGGATATAGGGACACAGTGCATCCATGCTGTCACAACCATTGTAGTACTGTAATTGATATGAGTATATATGCTATGCTGAAGTGTTGTTTAGCATTTTGGGGATTATTTGTGATACATATGAAAAACCTCTTCAGGACTATTGCAAGTTACAAATAGATGCCAAATACCTGCAGGAGTAAATTTGGATTAAGGCCAAGTTTTCATACTTCTCAAAGAATGCATTCACCCATTGTGGGACACCTGGATAAAATTAGCAAAAAATATTTTTGATGTTCGGGTAAGTTTGTTTTAGTAATTTATTTCATGGAAAATGAACTGGATGGACTTGCCCAGTTTAATTTACCACAAGTCTGTTTTATTTTGAAAGTTTGAATGCCTTAATTAGTTAAGTCTAGTAAATGAAATCTGGAATTCAGTTGAACAAGTTATATGTAAAGCTATAGCAAGTTTATAAAGGAGCATATGATTGGTTTTGATATAACAATAGCTGCACAGGTCAATACTTTGATGCACATTGTATATTTTGTCTCTTTCTTTGTAGATTTTATAGAATCCTTATTGGATATCACATATCTTATATGATTTTTTGTTTAAATTTAACAGGGAGTGAGAAGCTGCATTGTTTTTCAATTAATTTATTTTTGACCAACTTACCTGTAAAAGTAACATAGCATTGAAGGCCTTTATGCCCTGGGCCCAGTCAGTTACACTACCTTGTCAGTTACACTACTTTACAATAGGTGCCTTAATACACCTGTAAAAGTAACATAGTATTCAAGGTCTATATGTGCTGGGCCCAGTCAGTACTCTACCTTACAATAGGTGCCTTAATACACCTGTAAAAGTAACATAGTATTCAAGGTCTATATGTGCTGGGCCCAGTCAGTACTCTACCTTACAATAGGTGCCTTAATACACCTGTAAAAGTAACGTAGTATTGAAGGCCTTTATGCGCTGGGCCCAGTCAGTTACACCACCTTACAATAGGTGCCTTCATACATACACTACATATCAAGTACAAGCACATTGATAGCAGTGGGATTCTGTAGTATTATTCTGCTAGTTTATTTATTGTTGTTCTATGTTGATTTACTGTTATTGAGAGTGGTAGCTTAATAAAACTATATGCAACATGTTTATTAGAGTGAAATTTGATGGCTTCATAAGTTTTTCAATTTTATGGTGCTTCATATTCACTAATGAATAATTTAAAAGGAGTTAAACAATCTATTTTCAACAGATGCACACATTACATATTTCAGTTTAATTTGTTTCTCTTGAATATGCAAAACGTTAAGGATCCTACTTGACATCCCATTCAATTTACACCATATCACATCATTTATCAAATCATATCCATCTCACTGACATTGTCATTCATACATATTACAATCATGTTAGTTCACATCATATTGATATGACACATTCCTTGACATATTCTTGCCAGGCTCATGTTCACACTGTATTACATTGCACTGACATCATTCACAGTCACATGACAATCCTCTTAATATGCCACATCCACAGCAGCTTATGGACATATCAGCTATAACTATAAGCTGTTACCTCCCATAGGAAGCAGTGGCTATATAAGCTCTATACTACTTTCTTACATTGATAATTACAGTGACAACATATTCCCAGGTCTTACATTTTCACTTCAGCTTTCATTGTCTACTTAATACGATGGGGAATTAAATTTATGACAGAACCTGTCATTGTTGCTTGTTATGTCTGTTTGAATCAAGCATATCAGAATATTTTACTGTATCATCTATTAAATAGATTAACAAGTTGTTTCTTGTCTTGTTATTTCTACAGGAGGTTCATAAATGTACCGCCTTATTGGAATTTTTGACAGTACTTCCAGAAGAGGTAAAACATTGATGTCAAGTTGCACTATACTTTTATATATCCACTATATCTTATTAACTCCTTGAAGAGTATCCACAGAAATGATCAGTTCTCGTTCAGTGGTTTGGTGTCTGCTTGCATTTAAATTAGGTTGGTAGCATTCTCTAGTTGTTTCAAATCTGAATGTGTTGATACATCATTGGCATATTTCATTTTTCTAAATAATTCTCAGATAAACTGGGATGTTAATGCATTGCACTGGGATTGGTAAAGAAATTATCTCTTATTTGATATCTCAACTGTACAATTGATTGATGTTGATATTGATATTAATATTGATATTGGTATGCTGTCTCTATTCACAGTTTCACTCATCAGCTTTACCGCAGGGGCGGCGAGCTGCTGTGCGATCAGAACTACAGAAGGGCTTCCAGAAAGGTGAGGAGGCTTGATAGTATGTGGCTGCTAAATCAACATTAGCAAAAATAGTACATAAAATTATGAAATAATTCAAGCTCAGCTATAGCTTTATGGTTGTCAATACCATTGATATTTTGCCACACTTTAAAGATTTTAAATTTCTGAACCTTGTTGCATCACTTTTATCATAAGTCATTGGTATCGGTCATTTGTTTTTTAACCTGCACTGTCTACCTACTTTGATAGCCTTTCTTGAAAGCTTAGTATTTTTTCATATTGATTTGTCCAAGACATCAGTCTTTTACTGAAATAAATAGTTTGTATCAGAAGTTAGGGTTCATGCTTTTGATATAATTACTAGTGGGTCTTGCCACTCACATGTTAGAGGAGATAGATAACTTGTTCATCAGACAGTATCTTTGTTTGAAGGCTGAATTAGAATCTCAAGTAGGATTATCCTCTGTAGGGATAATCCTCCTTTGAGACAACATATTCGCATTAAATCCAAAACTGTGTAGGAGTTGAGCTGTGTTGTGTTGTGTTGTGTGGCAAGTGAAGTAAAAATTATCATATAAGATATCGTTAAGAAAATGGTCACTCGTGTAATGTTTCAAATATTTCAAACTTTTCTCTACTTGATTCTGGGTTTTTTGTTGCTAAGTGTGGTAGGCTGATAAACATCTCAACCTAATTTTTACCTGTTTCCATGCCTTTTAGTGATGACTGTTGTCCAATCATTGCTCAGTCAAGCCAATACTCCTCCAGAAATACAGCTACTTTCGCTGAGATGTTTGGCTAGTTGGGTTAAGCTTGATGTTCCTCTCTTGGAGATGCAACCAATCATAGACATACTTTGTCAAATGATTCATAACCAAGATGTATTTGAGCTCTGCATTGAGGCATTGATTGAAATCATTTCACAACCATCTTCGCATAAGTGAGTAGATTGTATGTTTATCTTTTACTTTAATTAGATGCTTCTGTTTAATGAATAGCAAATGACATTATAGGTACAGGTTCATAAAGCCAGGAGTACCTGGCCCATATGGTTTACACTGTTGCTTTATATAAACAGAGTTAGAAATAGCGTTGTGCGGTAGTGCAAATTTCACACAACCGGTAGTGTTGCAACATGAATCCCGGTATCGTAATTACAACTGGGATTTTCCTCAACTTTCATCTATGGTTCAAAGCACTTAGTTACAAGACTGTCAATGTCATACATTCAATATGCATAGCCTAGGCTATGTTCATACTCTTACACGCACAGTTATAACCAAAAGCAGCCAAAATAACATGCTATATTAGGGCCTTTGTTTTTTAACATACACTTCAAAAAGAAAAGCACAAACCTTGGAAAAAAGCAACCCACACTATCCTTCATTCATACTCTTCGTACGATATTAGATTAACATGTTCGCACATGGATAAAACTTGTAATCCGTACACAAACAGAAATTGGGGGTGCCCACTATTCCATGATATTGGAATAGGGCAACCCTTCAAGTTCAAAAGTTCACAATGAAAAGTTTTCAACTATCAACTAGTCACCACGTGTTTGGAACTTCAGACAAAAAGAATGTCACATAGGGGCTATGTAAATACAGGATTATGAACTACATACATGAGAATAGTACAGATTTATTTATATCGTTAATCGGCTATTGTGTTCTCCAAAAAGTATACTTTAAATACGTAAAATATCCATCTTTTGTACAAAAGTTCTTAAAAATTAACAAAGTTGCCAAAGATAACTATAAATGACATCGTGGAACCCTCCGCATTAGTAAACGAATCCATTCCATTACAGCATCAAATCTCAAGTACCGTACTGCACTGTGTGTACCAGTACTGTACGCTAGGCTATAATAATATACAGTCCCCTGTGCGAAGATTGATTTAAACTGGATATACTCCTTGCGGCTTTGGCTCAAAATTTATTAAATCGTTATAAATATTATATCAAAATGAGGTGAAATACATGTGGTAAGATTTTGTACGTGGGAACCTTCACAATTATCGTTTTGAAGGAAGAATAAATAAAAGAAATTTAAAAATAACTTTGAGGTCCTGCAACATGCTGAGCCCAAGTAATGTTAGATATTTGGTGTAGCCTCGGTCCAAATTACAACGTGGAAAGTTGATTCGTTAAAATGTAGGTCTAGGTCAGTACATAAATTGATCAGATGTTATTCAAACTAAGAACACAGAAACCAGAAATAAACATGTTTTCTTTTCTTTATTTCAATCAGTAACACGTAGATATTTTTATTTTGTCCGGAATTCCCGGGAATGATACCGAAACGAATGTAAAAACTGGTTGTTTTTCCACTCCTGGTAGTATTTACACATTGCACTGTGATCAGGACTAGTCAATACCGGGATCGGGATTCACTTGACTACCGGGATCCCGCACATTGCTAGTTAGAAAACCACCTCATCCCCACTTCCCCTTGTAATTATTTCATGTCTTAATTGTTGATGCTAACCATTTCAAGCTATCAGCCTCTCTCTGTAAATTGAAGTTGTAGTGTAGGCTTACCAAGGTAACAGGTGTACAAGACTTAACATTTTCATGCAGTAGCGGCATGGTTTATTGAAATCTATTTAACATACTTTAGTTTAATGCTTCCTTTTATATAGTTTTGCCAAGTCCCGTTTTCCTCTTTGGTATATTTCTTGTAGTTTCATGTTTTCCTAATTATTGAAACTGTTTCTGATGATAGGTATCCTGATACTATCCGGAAGTTACTTGGTCATCTCTTGCTTGCTAAGGATATGTTGAACAATGCAGTAGATAACAGAGACATGGTATGTTACTTTTACCACTCAAGATGGTTTCAGATCACAGTCCCAGTCATCAGGAATGTAGGTGTATTCCTGCCAGATGTAGACGGGTTAGCACTGGAGAAAACATCTCAAGAATTTGGGGTTATAAGAAATGATTATGGAGGAATATGTGAAAGGAGCATTTTGCATTAATTTGGAAGATGTTTCTCAAATCAATTACCATGTAACTCATTTAATTGAAAGTTTCATTTCAAATGATCAAGACAATTTGTTGGTTTTTGAATCAGTGTGTGTTTAGTCTGGTCACCAAACTGCTTTTATGTGAATATCTCACCTCCCTACATGTATAGGGAAGAAGTCTGATCAAGTTCAAGCTTGATTGGTAGGTGCCTGACCATGTAAACTCATTCCTGCTGATTGATTACATAGGTCAGAGGTTTATAGCCATATTCTGCTTGTCAGCATGTATGAAAAAGGCATTAAACCACACGGTATGTAGATAATGATGATACAAATTTAAAATAGAACAGATTTAAGTATTTAGGGTCGAGACCAAAGGCCAATTGAGGTCAAAGGTGAAATTTGCCTAAATTGTGTGAAAAAGTGTTTCGTGAACCCCTCCTAGACCGTAAGTATGATCATGTTCAAACTTGTTTGGTAGGTGCCTGACCATGTAACCATGTGTCTAACATCAGAGGTCAAAGGTCCAAAAAACCTAAACTTTGTTTTTAAGCCCCTTCTGCTTGTCAACATGTAGGAAAACCCTATTAAACTACACAATATGTAGAGAATGATGAGACAAATACTAGAGTAGTCTTCTTTGTATGTTGAGGGTGAGGTTGAAAGGACAATTTAGGTCAGAGGTGGAATAGGAGAGGAGATCTGTAAGTCCATGGAGTACCCTCTAGTTATAACTGTAACATGCTTGCATTAGAAAAGATAGGACTTTATCTTAGTTTGATTATTACCAATTGTAAGTGAAGAAATGAAGTATTCATTCTTATATTTAGCTTAGTAGGAGGTCAATCTTTCATTTCCAAGGGAGTTCAAAATAAATAATACCAATTTATTTTGGTAATTTTGTTTTAAATCTGAATCAGGCAATTAACAATTCAGTGCCTTTAAATGTAATACAATTAACAATGAAAGCAAACAAAAATCCATCTTATAAGAAACTAACAAAGTATTTACGTGAAAGACTTAAATAATTTCCTTTTTGTACCCGTTAAGGACATTGTGGAAGGATTTTGTCGTTTGATGGTATCTTTGGGTGAAAACCACTCGAAGATCTTAATAACTGAATGCACTGGTAATGGACAAGAAGCTGTGGCAGAGTATATGAAAATAGTTGTTGTAAGTATGTTTCAGTGCCAGTATTCATCCTTAAATGTAAGAGAAACCATGAATATCAGATCAGACTGGGGTTGACGTAAGTAGAAATTGGTGGGAAATATTAAGAATTCCTGGAATGACATATGACAGAGAATTACATGTAGAAACAAGAAAGGTAAGAGGCATTTGGTAACAGATTTACATGGACTTGTTTAGGGAGGAAGTTGTGACAAAGAAAGTTGATAGTTCTAGCTTATGACAAACACACATATAGTGCAGAATTCTTACGTAGATGCAACCTTAGGCATCTTGGTTCAGACAAACTTAGAAATGGCACAGATTGAAGAGCTCATTTGAAATACATTTCAGAAATTTCTGTCGTAAGATAAATCAGTATTTCCTTCTGTTTTAGAGATAAAACCGACATTGTGATTTGAGATTAATCTGAAATGTGTACAGCATACAGCATCAAACTAATCAACAAATTGTAATGAGCTAAAGTTAGTTTCATACTGAAGGTCACAGAATTGTGTCATGAATGCAGTCTCTGTTTATGTGATATAATTAATCATGGCTGAGAAGTAGAACATATCTGGAGATAACCAGGAGTGGATGCACTCAAATGTGACTCGTTAATAATTTGTTTTTATGTTCTGTATCAATGGTTGCAGGATCAAGGTGCAGTATAAGAGTTCTTATGTGTGGCTTCCCCTATTACTATATGATTTCAAGAGAGAGAGAGGGAGTAACTGTAAAAGCATGCATTGTTGAAATGTATAATTTATTCCTTCTTTCGTAAGGGATTCCACTTCAAGTTTCTCCATGCCTGTCCTCTGTCTAACAATACAACAGAAAGCACACTTGACACAAACAAACAGTAGATAATATGAATCAACTGAACAGTATATTTCGTCTTTGCTACTTACCAGCTAATCAGATACTACATATACTGAAGATTTGTCTTATTTTGCAGGGTTTTTCTGTCATATCTGGTCATTATCCGGTAGATGAAACAATCAGTACCATACCTCTCATATTCTGGTACACTCTACAGGTAAGTTAATGTGCAAAACTTGTCAGATACAAATGTGTTTGTATTTGAAAGTCTTTTAATTCAGAGACAAATGTTCTTCTCGTATGTGTCATTCTGCAGATTGTTTATGGTCATGCCTACTTAATTCTCCTAGGCACCCCAATATACTCACAAAAATGACTTCATGTGAATTTGTAACTCTGAGTTTTAAACTACTTGAAATTTTTGTCTCATGATAAACATGGATGTAGTTTGTAGCCAAAGATATTGCAGGATGCCTAAAATAGTTTTCTTTCAAGCTTGCTTTTAAATTAAATGAATGAGAGCGGATGAATACATCTTCCAATACAAAAAAGGACTAGAGAAGTAACATAAACAAGTGAATGTGCCACAGAGAGAACTGAATTATTTATCAACGAAACTCAAATTCTTCAGATTTATGAATGGTCTTATTGGTTAGAGTGACATAGAATCTGTTGTATTCTGTAAAAGGTATGTATTGGTTGTGGATACATTAAGGCTGAGGTATATGATTTATTTAGTAAAATGTAAAGTGACACTGATCTCGCTAAAATTAAGAAATATATGTAACCATCTCACGTTTGATGGTACATATTGTTTTACCAAAATGAGAGCTTCAAATTGAGAGTGATGCCATAGTTAGGGGTTAAGTGGACTTTATTATGTAAAAGCTTAACTAGTGAGGCCATAGTTAGCTGTTAGCTGGACTTTATTATGTATAGGCTTTCACAAGGGATGCCTTAGTTAGCTGTTAGGTGGACTTTATTATTTATAGGCTTCACAAGGAATGCCTAAGCTGATAGGTGGACTTGATTATATATAGGCTTCACAAGGGATGCCTTAGTTAGCTGTTAGGTGGACTTGATTATGTGTAGGCTTCACATGGGATGCCTTAGTTAGCTGTTAGGTGGACTTGATTATGTATTGGCTTCACAAGGAATGCCTTAGCTGTTAGGTGGACTTGATAATGTATAGGCTTCACAAGGGATGCCTTAGTTAGCTGTTAGGTGGACTTGATTATGTATTGGCTTCACAAGGGATGCCTTAGTTAGCTTTTAGGTGGACTTGATTATGTATAGGCTTCAAAAGGGATGTCTTAGTTAGCTGTTAGGTGGACTTGATTATGTATAGGCTTCACAAGGAATGCCTTAGCTGTTAGGTGGACTTGATTATGTATTGGCTTCACAAGGGATGCCTTAGTTAGCTGTTAGGTGGACTTGATTATGTATAGGCATTACAAGGGATGCCTTAGTTAGCTTTTAGGTGGACTTTATTATGTATAGGCTTCACAAGGGATGCCTTAGATAGCTGTTAGGTGGACTTGATTATGTAAAGGCTTCACAAGGGATGCCTTAGGTAGCTGTTAGGTGGACTTGATTATGTATAGGCTTCACTAGTGATGCCTTAGTTAGCTGTTAGGTGGACTTGATTATGTATAGGCTTCACTAGTGATGCCTTAGATAGCTGTTAGGTGGACTTGATTATGTATAGGCTTCACAAGGAATGCCTTAGTTAGCTGTTAGGTGGAATTCATTATGTATAGGCTTCACTTGTGATGCCTTAGTTAGTTGTTAGGTGGACTCCATTATAGGCTTCACTAGTGATGCCTTAGTTAGCTGTTAGGTGGACTTGATTATGTAAAGGCTTCACTTAATGCCTTATTTAGCTGTTACATTATTATTTATAGGCTTAACTTGTGATGCCTAAGTTGGCTGTAAGATGGACTTTATTATGTATGCCTTAGTTATTGATGATATAATTAGCTGTAAGGTGGACTTTATCATGTAAAGAGTTCATGCATATTTTGCTTTGTTCCAGTGAAGTTGGTTTTGCTAATATTTACAACAGGTTTCTGTGAGTACCTTTGGGCTGCAACTTTCAGGCCTTGTGTTCTTCTGAATAACGTTTGTCGGAGGAGACAATGTTTCTCCTTTAGTTCTAGTCCTTTAGTACTCCCCCCCCCCCTTCCAACCATCTCCCCTCTGATTGTAATAGATAGCCACTCATACCCCTGTGCAAACCGGATTACTGTCATTGCAACACACAACCTCTAATGTCAAAACAGGATTTGTAAATTAGTGCACTAGTTGGTATCAACTGGATCTTATAGTAACCCTCCCCTCCAAACTACCTGGATAATTAAAAAAGGAGGAGAAAGAAATAAAGAATAGGAGAAGATATTGGTCATTGTTGTATTTGATGTATTAACAGGAGCAATGGAACCTCTGTTTTATATTTACTTCAAGTAAGAGCACAAGCACCTGTATGCAGCTAGTTAAATCTTCTGTAGTAATGGATATGTGATTTTAGATTATACCCAGTTAGAGAACCAGATAATTACTTGAATATATATTTATACATAGATTACAGAGGTATCAATGTAGAGTATGGTCACTACAAACATGGTACAAGTTAAGATACTGGACATGGACATGACCTTTTGTTTTGTCTTTTTTGTTCTCTGCTCAACTGGTTTAGGACTCTCAGGTGTTCTAAGAAGACTCATGAACAGGTTGTTGTCTAATGAGACCTATACCTATATAATGGACCTATATCAACCCTTATAGTACTCGCTAATATCTGCATAATCCACATATCTTGAAGAATTTGTTCAATTTTTTTGTATTTTGCTTGCTATAGTCTTGGATACTTGTTTTCTTCATTGCAATACATATGCATTAATGTGTGTTGTAGCGCATGAGTGTGAGTCATCGCTCTAAGTTATCTTACCCTGGGGAGAGTTGCACAGACTTAATATGTGGTTGCATATTTAGATTGAGATGGAAATACTAATCCTGATATACTCTATGATATCCAGAGCAAGCAGAGTTTGCACCAAATCATGTCATTTATTTGTACAACATAATAAAACAAAACTTCAAGGTGGTAGGCTTAATGTTGGCAGAGGTCTCAAGGACTGATACACAAGATTCAAGCACAACTTGCATGCAATTTCATCTTTGTGGGTACATCTTCATTGTGTCCTATACTCTTTTTGTGGTTCAACTCTAATTAACTATTTCTATTAATTGTCTCTCTGTTTAACTAATCCCAAGAAGGTTTTAATTAAAAAGTGAAGGAAACAAAAATGAAGTAACTGGTGTAAACTGACGGAATATTTGGTTAGGTTTGTAACGCAGAAAAATAAATGATTGCAATATGTAGATTACATCAGACTATAGCTGGAATTTTAAATAGAGAGAGAAAAGGCAGAGATTTTCACGTAATGAATGTCAACAACCATTTTAGGTAACAATGGAGCGTTATTGAAGAGTAGCATGTCTACCATGTGTTTCATCTACAAAAGACTAAATTGAGTAACGTGCAACAATTCCTTTGGACTTTCTTGAAAGCATGCGGCAAATGTTGTGATTTTGGCTAGATCACAGAGAGAGCAAAAACCAAGAAAAATATGATCATTTTTTATTTGTCGGTGTACTTTATCTGTTTGTCTTTGGTTTCTTCATTTGTTTATTATACATTTAGTCAAGTGGGTACTATCAGCAACATACTCTGGCATGCCTTCATAGTAAACATTTTGTTCATTATCATGTATACAGACTTTCCAATCAATTATAATTTTAACCTTAAATCATATTCAATCAGAATTTATGCAGTATTTCTGATATCACAGAACAGATAGACAGTTCAGTATTGTCACTTATATACTCACATGCTTTGGGGTTCTGTGAAAGTATATTTTTTGCTGACTCTTTAACTTAGTAGTTGAAGAGATGGGGAAATCTTTCATTTAAGAACTGTTTTGAGAAATATTTTTCTAATGTGGAAATGACATTGTTATCATGATGAAGAATTTTTAATAACTGTGCTTAAGAAAGTTTGCATAAATCTGCAACCATTCCTGTCTTCCAAAGTGTGCCAGTGTATTGTGTCTTAGCTTATTTGCTACTAATAGTTTTGTCAAAGCCTTGGAGATGCTCTGCGTTTTCTAAGGGACTGTTTATCACTTTACTCCCAAGAAAAGTTGCCATTAGATTTCCATTATGTGATAGTCACTCTCAGTGCAGACATCTAAAGAGCGAATGTGATAATAGTTTTTGGTGTAAATCAGAAACTTCCTGGCAAAAGATAAATACCATTGATAAATAATGAACAAACTTCACCTGCTAAAAATTTCTCAAGGTGAAAGTGAATTTGTTCAATCTTGTAAATTTACCTGTTCTGATTTATACTATGGAGGTCATTAGTAGTATGGTGTAGTTGATAATATATGAAGGTACATTTCTAGGTAGATGTAATGTTATCTATAGGATTTTAATTCTTATTTCATTGAGTGTGTTGGTAAGCTATGTCCTTTAAGAGATTGTCACGTTTGGTGACAGCACTTAATTTCTGCTTAAATTGACCTGACTCACTTGACCTAAGAGGCTAACATGATTATTAAAGGCAATGCACTCATACATGGAAGGTAAATCTCACAATATGTAAAACAGTGAATGTTGTTCTTCAAGAAACAAAAAGAGTAGAATAGTCTGCAGCTGCTCACCACACTATTGCTTTTATATTATACCCGTTTATATGGAAAATGATTATTTTCACTATTAAAACAATTAATTTAAAACACTGTTAATTATATTCATTACTTCTGCCAATGATATATCATTAGTTGTCACTAGATGACTGAATGACTGTATCATTAGTTACAGGTTGATGTTGGTATTGTATAGTTGTGGAAGAGGTCTAACATAGTTATGTTCAAGTCTTCCCTGCTTGTATCAACAATCTTGTGGCAAAGCTTTGTTCATACTGTCTGCTTGCAACATACCATTGCCTCCTGATCAGGTTTACCACATATAAGGGTGACTCCTGTGAGAATCAAAGCATTGTTACCTGTTGCAGAGGATTAAGTGTTATTGTATATTATTATATCATGTTTGCTGGAAGATAAGATTCAAACTGTGTTTTAATAAGGACATGTTTACAGTGTTGTTTGCTCTACTATTCAAACAATTGTTACTGTAAATTCTTTGCTTGCATATTCTATAAACATTTTCAAAGGAGAAAATCTAACATAAACCCAGACTCATCAACAGAGGCTTATTGTCAGAATGTTGTTTATTGTACAGTTCAAATAGGTCACTGATATTTACATGATGCAAAAGACACTTGTATTTGTCATGATAGGCTCAATACCTCAGATTCATGTGAAGAAGGTCCTTTTATCCAGAATTTCTCACATATTTTGAGAAATCCTTTGCTATACTTCGTTGACAGACTGTATCCTTGACTCTACATTAAGGAACTCTATTCTTAAATTTCAAACCTCCCAATTGCAATACTACAGTGAGCTGTTACTGGTAGGTAGGTGATGGTTACCTGTTTAGTGGATTTTCACATTCACTGTGCCATTACAAGTTTACACATCACCAATCTTGCTTTTAGGATAGAATTATGTGTAAGTTTGGGCCAGTTATCACTTGAAGTGTGATAGTATCAAAACTTATACATCCCCATCTTTCACTTCTCTCAACAGAGGTTTATTTCCCTAACCTTCCTAAGCTGACCGTTTCCAAATTCCCTCCCCTTCCCCACCCTTCTTCTTTCCTCTAAAAGGAATCTTTGTCATAGAACTTCAGCTGAGTAGTATGGGCATTATGAATGACAAAAGGACATGCCTGACAATTGCTTGTCCACCAAAAATTCCAAAATAACTCCCATCTCCCAGCTTTAATGATAATAATAATAATAATAATACGACTTATAATGCGCACACACCACTCAAAGAATGTTCATGGCGCAATAGACAATGAGAAATGATACAAATAATACAGAATAATACAAAACAATGACAGAAGAAAAACTGAATGGTACAAGATCAATGGTACAATGATAGTCTTTGTCTGTGTCATAGATGCAGAATTAGTACCAACATGGAGGTAAAATAGACCATAGCAGCTCAGAATGCATTTGCTTGCTGTTTTCTTTTCTTTCTGCATTCAACATTGATCATTATTGTTATTGTCTTCCATGTAGGATGAAATCTTGAGTTGCGATAAGGACCATTTTGTGAGGTGTGTTCAGTTTTTTGTGCCATATTATTATGAGTTAATCGAAGCCCTGTTGGTGAAGGCACAGTACCCATCAGACAAGGAATACACATCTTGGACTCTTGGTAAGTATATTGAGCCAGGTTTGTATGCTAAATTGGATAATCATTGATATTTGGGCAGTATGTGTGTGCCTACAACTACTACTGATTAAGGTTTAGCCAGTGACTGTATACATTGACTTCAGTTGGGGAAACACGATTTGTCTGGCTGTAAGTGACAGTTGCGCACTTTGCAGTGATTCGCATCAACTATCTAGTTTCAAGAAACGTGTACTTAACTCAAACAAGCACAGGTCCTTAATAAATGAGAGGTTCATTGTGCAATCATCAGTTGTTTATCGCTCACCCATCAGTTGTACGTCTATGGGTCTTTAGGACTACTTAACTAGGTCAAGACAGCTGAGTTGAATTGCATCTAAATCTGTCTTGGTCAGTTGACTGGGCAATTCAATCATTTCAGTTTGCTGGTCCTTCAGGTCTAGTCTAGGTTGTTTACATAATCTTCTTTATATAGCTCTCTCTGTACAGCATTATTAATGACTTGAACAGGATATTTGTTTCTTCAGGAAAATATTAAGTTTCTATCAGTATTACTTAAAAGAATTGTCTGGTAGCCCATAGAAGTTACCTTAAGAAACGGTAAACAACTTTCCAAACATGTTTTCAAAGTATGAGAATGCTAATATTGCGTTTGACAGAGAAATAATTTTTTAATCATTAAGGATGGATATTTCAAATATACTTTAAACAGTAGCGAATGTGTTGTCATCTGGCCAAATGCAGTTTGCAGTTTGCAAACATAATCCGAGCTGCATACTGTTCCTACAGTAGGCACAACAAAAAATGCGTTTGAATACAGATAAATTTCTTCCTTCATCTTCTGTGAAATTTCTTATCAATTAGATATGTTTTAAAAATATTGTTAGCCGTCATAAACGTAGTGTGTCGGTGATTTCATGGTCTTTGTATAACACAAGACAAGTTTGAACAGCAGACTCTTTGTTGTTTATATTGCGCGAAAAATGTTTGCATGTAGGCTGCTGTAAAATTTACAATCGGACAGTTCTATGAAGCCTAAGCTTCCAGGTACTACAATCTGCTCTGACATCGATTTTGCCATGTTTCACCTTCTGAACTTCCAAATGTTTGTGAAGCTTCCTTTTACTGCAAAGTTGGTCTGTGAATTTTTATTTCAGCGATTTTGAAGAACGGTTTATGAACTGGTGAGAGTGTATTATGTGCTATGCTATGTACGTACCAACTGGGCATGTAGGCTGTATACGTATGTTTGTGATATGTACGTAATATATAATAGGCAATCATGTGTGCATGTACATGCGAGAGTGTAGTTGCTTCAGAAATTGGAGTGCTGACTTCAAGTAGCTTGTTTGCCTATTTGCCTGCATTATGTCGTTCACCAAATTGATGTTTGAACAAATGGTGCTTTTGGTGAGAAACTGGTGAATTTGACAACCAGATTTCTACAAGAAGAAAACATCAAATAGGGACAATTTTAACCTGGTAATAGAAAGAGAAAAATAAGAAGTGTGTAGACAATGTATCAAAATCTTCCACCAGACAATTCCTTTAACTAAAAGTAACAATGCGTTGTTCCATACACACGTTAATAAGTGTCAATTCGATAATCGATTTATCACCATCAAAATATTAATACTTTGTGATTGTTCTTCACAGAGGAGAAAGAACAGTTCAGATGCTATCGTCAAGACATCAGCGACACATTTGTGAGTTTTATTGCCTTTTTCTATCGTTTGGTTGCAATACTTTGGTCTAGCCAGATCTTTCCGTGTTAACATGTCCTCATGACCTGAGGAGGTACAGATAGTCAATGGATCAAAGTAAGATGACACCATACAGTCAGAGTATCATATCAATACTGATGAGTTTGGTTACATTGCCTAGTAATTACAGCATTCCAGCATTAGTATTAAGAGATAGATAACAGGTTCATCTACCTTCCATGGATGTCTATGTTAGACTGCAAGCACTCAGGAGGTATAATTAATATAATTGTATCAATGGTTAGTTTGATTGTATAATCCATTACTTGCAGCAACAAGAACACCTTACCATATATAACTTTTTCATTGCCTTTCTAAGATATAATTATTATTCACAGCTTTTTTGCCCACTAAACCTTGCTCAGTTGGCTGAAAAAGAGATATAGGCAAGGCAGTTTCTTTGCCATCCTTAGTTATTGCAGAGCGTAGGAAGGACTGAGTATGTAGTATTCATTACTTTAAAAAGTAGATACATACCATCAGTTTAATATATTCAAGTAAACATGAAATCTTATATGATGTATTTTCTTTGTGGTGATATTTTAGATGAATTGCTTCTCATTGCTGCATGAGCCTCTGCTGAGTCACATCTATACGATTCTTATGAGGATAGTTCAGTCACCAGATACACAATGGCAGGTAAGAAAGCTTCCCAGCTGGGATGATGGCTACAGTCATTTTGTCATGTTCTCACAATGACAATCAAGGAATTCTAGTTCCTAAACACTGACATAGGTAATACAGTCATTTGTTAGATACTAAAATGCTTCTCTAGAATCTCTAAAATGTTACCATTTTTACGTTGATAGATGTGCTGTGTGCAACGTATGAAAACATCACTCTTGTAGGGTCTTTGTTATCTTTGTTAATGTTATATAGCAATGCTAGTAAAGCTTCATTGGTAGATTCTTTGATAGTTTTTGAGATCTTATAGATTCACTTAGTTTGTTATGTTGCTTTATTTTATCAGCGGGCGGGTGTTAAACTATTAATGTGAGCCATGTTCATAATATTTTGTTTACAGCCTGTAGAGTCCTGCCTGTTTGCCTTCCAGTCCGTAGCAGAGGGAGGTAACATCAGAGATTGTCCCTGTCTCAATGATCTCTTCCGACTCCTTGGTCAGGTGGATATGTCTCAGACTTATGAATTATCAGCGACATCTCTTAATATGCTTGGTGAGAACACACAGCATTTCATTCACAAGTGGCCATGGGCCTTTATAGGTACATGCTTCTGCATCCTTATGGGTAGGCCACTGCAAAGATGTGCAATTAGAATGTGGCTGATATGTGTACTTCCTTTGTCTTCCAACTGTTTCATTAAGAATATGGTACACATTTTAGGTATTTTGTTTACACTCTTTTATTATCATGTTTTATTTCTTAGAATATTGTATGTTATTAATACATACCTTAAGTGTTGTGTTGTAATGATATCCGAGGGATTGGTTGTCATTGGATACATGCCCTCTGTTTCTGTTCTACAGGTGCCTTTTCGGAATGGCTGTGCTACAACACAGAGTCCTTAGAGGTTGTGATTCCTCTTCTTGTTCATGGTAAGTATTTATTCTCAGATTCATGGAGGAGATGGAAATAAGTATTGTATAAATTAATAATTAAGACGTGTTTGCTTTAATAATCTCAGGCAATTCTGATGTGTACAGGGATGTGTGTGTATGGAGCTGTACGTGTGGTATTGTCATGACAATTACAGATTATGATAAATTAGAACTGTTACAGGTTTATATACAGCAGTTCATGGTTACATGCAGTTAGTTATATAGAGTTAACATAGGCAAGTTGATACATCCATTTGCAGTTAGTGTTTGATTTTTTCTCCTCTGAAGGCATAAATGAGCCGTCACTTTGCAGCCCTGCTTCCATGGCACTCAAGGCTATTGCTACTGAATGTATCTTTGAGCTGGCTCCATATGCCGAGACAATTCTCACATCATGCCAACAGGCTCTTGCTGCAAATAACCTTAAGGTCAGTTGTTTATTTTTATGATCTCGTCTCTACATGTTACTAACTGGGATTTGTATTTTTGACCATTTTGCCAAAAAGAAAAAGAAAGATGTCACAAACTCTCCTGAACCATAAGGCTTTTGGACCTCAAATCTTGTGAGTGTATGCCTGACATATGATGTAGTGCCTCTATTAGGGATGACATCGTAGTCAAAGGCCATAAATATAACATTATCTGGACAATTAATGCACATAACAAAATGTGTCCTACTCATGTAGGATACAGTGATGTTTAGATAGTATTAGTTATGGTAAGATGTCAATGGTCAACAATGTTCAATGGTTCAAACAGGGGTGTCCACCTCAATCATTATGCTCATGCACTTGAGACTGGTGGGTGTACAGGGGTGTCCACCTAACTCATTAGGCTCATGCACTTTAGACTGGTGGTTATATAGGGGTGTCCACCTAACTCATTAGCCTGATGCACTTGAGACTGGTGGGTATACAGGGGTGTCCACCTCAATCATTATGCTCATGCACTATAGACTGGTGGGTGTATAGGGGTGTCCACCTCAATCATTATGCTCATGCCGTTTAGACTGGTGGGTGTACAGGGGTGTCCACCTCAATCATTAGGCTCATGCACTTCAGACTGGTGGGTGTACAGGGGTGTCCACCTCAATCATTATGCTCATGCACTTTAGACTGGTGGGTGTACAGGGGTGTCCACCCAGGGAGTTGTTATGGAACAACTCCCTGGTCCACCTCAATCATTATGCTCATGCACTTAAGACTGGTGGGTGTACAGGGGTGTCCACCTAAATCATTAGGCTCATGCACTTCTGACTGGTGTGTGTACAGGGGTGTCCACCTAAATCATTAGGCTCATGCAATTGAGACTGGTGGGTGTACAGGGGTGTCCACCTAACTCATTAGGTTCATGCACTTCTGACTGGTGGGTGTACAGGGGTGTCCTACTAAATCATTGGGCTCATGCACTTCTGACTGGTGGGTGTACAGGGATGTCCACCTTAACCATTAGGCTCATGCACTTCAGACTGGTGGGTGTACAGGGGTGTGCACGTAAATCATTAGGCTCATGCACTTGAGACTGGTGGGTGTACAGGGATGTCCACCTAAATCAATAGGCTCATGTACTTCAGACCAGTGGGTGTACAGGGATGTCCACCTAAATCATTAGGCTCATGCACTTCTGACTGGTGGGTGTACACTTAATCTTGGATGAACTTCACATGCAGTATGTAGGGCTACTGTGGTTGGTAACAATCTTGGATGAACTTCACATGCAGTATGTAGGGCTACCGTGGTTGGTAACAATCTTGGATGAACTTCAAATGCAGTATGTAGGGCTACTGTGGTTGGTAACAAAACTGCTATACATATTTTGTTAAAATCAAAAGTGATTTGAGGTCACCAGAGGTGGATGAACTTCATAGTTGGTATGGGGATTGCCATATAAAGTACAAGAATACTAATGGTTTTAAGAGTTCATAAGTTATCTGAGGTCACTGGAGGTCAAAGCATGAAAACATTAACTGGTTCACATTAGTGCAAGAACCTTGCTGATCATGCAACTTCTGCAGTGTTACATTTGATATTCTCATGAGAAATGTGGCAAGGTATCACTAAGCCATTTGGCTTTTTTTTTTTTATCGCGTCTAAATGATCGGTTCAAGAAAGAACTGACAAAAAGCTACAAATTGCAGACCACTTGAGATCAACAGTGATGAAAATTAAACTGTGCATTGGTTACCAAATATGCTTATATCCACAAGAAATCACAGTGTTTTATATATATTGAAAAAGTCTGGTTAACCTTCATGTTTGAATCTTGTTTCTTCAATATATGATGATTCTCATCTTCTTGTCAGTGTAAATGAATTAATGGATTCAGTTATTTCTTTAGTTGACTTTAAATTCGGTCAATTTTTCTGGTTCAGTCAAAGGACAGTATACGAGTCATGTCCATTGTCGGTGTGGTCCTGTCTACGATGAAACTTGAAGATATAATGAGTTACTTGGAGGCCATCTTAAATCCTCAACTGGGAGTATTAGAGACAGCTGCAAAGGAAGAGGTACGTACACAGTCAAACAACTTAACTTCTGCAATTTTTCTGACAAGAGCAAATGAATGAAATTTGCAATAAATTATTGTGAAACTGATGAAAGTTGTGTGGGTTTGGATTACAGGTAAGCCAAGGTGCAGATGTTTGTATTTTAGTAGGATCTTCCTGGGACAAACTGCCCTAGTTCCGTCAGATGTTTCAATTTTGACACCTTTATTTACCATGGCTTTTCAAGAACTTCAATAAACAGTTTACCCTGTTTCTCTCTGCTACATCTTGTATAAAGTAAGACGAGGTAAAAGTGTCAAACAATTTCACTAATTCAATCATCTCCTTTTTTGTCCAGTGAACCAAAACGTCACTACCAAAACAGTTCAGCACAGAAAATTAAAAACACAACAAGAAACATTTCCAATGACATGGTCTTATAGAATCATATGAGGCTGGTCTCCCTGCTGACTCATTAACAATGTTAATGACTGGAATCAAACGCTGTTAAGCTCTTTCAAATTGTGTTATATCACAATAAGTTACCACAGTAAACACTTAGATTATCTAGAACTCTTTCAGATGGGCGCTAGATTACTCAGACCATTAGGTTGGTAATCTTACTAAACCTTAATAAGTTTTTATTAAAGTAAGATGCTGTTCATCAATTTAGACATCCTCCTAAATATGTAAATAAACAAAATGATTCCTTCCTGGAGGCAAAAGGAATCTTTCCATAATTGTTGATGGCTTGAGTGTATGTGTGTGTATGTGACACCTGATGTATGTTAAACACAGTAACTCAAACTTTTCATGGTGGATTAACTTCATATTTGGTATATGGGTCCATCTTATAGGGTACAAGAACCCTATAGTTTAGTGGAATTTTGAGCAAATGATATGGCAAGGAAACCCTTTGCCTTTATGCTTTCTAGTTCTTATTAGTATGATGAATCACATGTAACATGTAAGTTGGAAAACTGCAACAATTTCAAGCTTTTGCTTCATTATTTGAAATTGGAAAGTCAAGCCAGTGAATAACGTTGTTATTGACTTTTAAGCCTTTTAGTACGGACTAGAGTAAACACTGTACTTACTCAAAAGATGTCTTAAAACGGTACACTAAAAGAAAATAGATTGTCAGCTCTACTTTCTGACAAATGTTATTGTATTTTATTTCATTCACTTTGCCTACTTTGTCTTGCAGCCTTCTCCTAGCAATAAATCTACAATTGTTACAAAGTTAAATATGCTGGCTTTCTTATGTCATTCCTTGGATGTGAAACGAGACATAATCCTGGATGATGTGGAGTCAGACAATGAGACCTCCAAGATAACCTTACCAGCAGCTGCTGGTCCTCAGCCAGTCCTCCTGATTCTACCATCCATTCTTCCTGTACTTGAACAAGTCTTAAATGTTTGGGTGCAAGATACTGGAGTTGTAGAGGTAGGTACCATGTAGGAAACTTTGACTCTTAGCTTTAAATCTGGTTATCTGCAATCGATAATCTAAATATTGTAATAAAACTCTTAGAAATGGAAGAGGAGTATCGTGTAATATAAAGAAAAACCAAGTTTATTCCAAAAGAAATATTATTAGAGTAAACCAGAGAAATAAGATATGACTCATAATTGACAAATAAGGAGTAAAGTTTTAGAAAATATGTTGGAATTTTTGGTCCCCCTGGGACCTTTGTCAGCAATACTTGGCAGTCGAATGAAAAGTACAAAATGTAACAATGAAAGTATGACGCTAGATAAGTGGTTAGGGTTTCCGGATATAAAGCCGGAGGCCAAGGTTCGAGTTTTTTCACTGTTCATGATTTTCCAACTCATTACGATTTCAATTATATATATATATATAAAAATATATATATATATATATAGATAGATTTATATATAGATATATATATATATGTACAGAACAGTGAAAAAACTTTCAGCCCCTTCCAGGATTCAACTATATAAATATGTGTAACAATATGATAATATCTCCCACAATACTGAAAGGAGCTCAGTTTTTACACACAAAAAAACCCTTATACTTCTATACATTGTACAGCTCATAAAGTAAAGCTTAGCCAATGTTAACAATTGAACATCATGATGCACATTGGCACAAAGTAGTGTCGGTCATTGATACAATGACATAGCTTGTTGTTTTGTTTATCTCATATCTTTCTTTTTTGATGATAGGCTGTGTGTTCCTTACTTCAAAGGTGTAGTCGCACCCTATTGGATGATTTCAAACCGATGTCATCACATCTTTGTCAGCTTATTGGTCAGATCTACTCTACCATTCCACAATCTTCCGTTTTAGAGTTAGCTGAACAGGTAATGGTTGTATTTGTAAGGCAATATTATTGGTTAAACTTTTGCTATTGAAATTTGAACTTTATTGGAATCTGTCTTTTCATTGGCCTCATAAGTATTCATGAAGCTAACATTTACAGAGAGAAAAAAATACTTTGATCACTCATATTAAGTAAACATTATCCATTACAATTGTGTTAAAACTTGTCTTACTTAGTCGCATGTATTTATGACATAAATATATTTGACTGTTTAAAGTATACATACCGTAACTTTGTTTGGTTCCTGTCTTTGTTTCAGATATTTATCCTGTTTGGGTCTGATGAAGATATTAAGCCTGTTGTTCATGGTTTATTAGTTCAACTTTGTAATAAAACCTTTACCCTACTTCCACAAGGTATGTCTTCTTATTCAGTTTAACTATTGTATATGCTGTTTTTAACCACTCAGTCACTGGTGGTAATTGGCTACTGTTTGTTGTAGCTTCATATGTGATACCACCAGCTTTTGAGATGCATCTCTTACAAAATCAATTGTGTGCTGTTAACAGGCTAGAAATAGAATAGCTAGATTAAGATTTCCATGATTATAATGAAACAAACCTCTCTATGATGGGTATCATGAACCAAACCTCTCTATGAGGAGTACAATAAACCAACCACTCTATGAGAAGTATAATGAACCAACCACTCTATGAGGAGTACAATGAACCAACCACTCTATGAGGAGTACAATGAGCCAAGCATTCTATGAGAAGTATGATGAACCAAACCTCTCTATGAACAATAAGTTAAACCAAACCTCTCTCTGAGGAGTATGCTGAACCAAATGTTTCTTTGGGAAAAAATGATGAACCAAACCTCTCTATAAGGAGTACCATGAACCAATCACTCTATGAGAAGTACAATGAACCAATCACTCAATGAAAAGTATGATGAACCAAATCTCTCTTTTAGGAGTATGATGTACCAAACTTCTCTTTGAGGAGTTTCGTGAACAAAACCTCTGTATGAGGATTATGATAAACTAAACCTCCCTATGAGGAGTACGATGAACCAAACCTCTCTATGAAGATTATGATGAACCAAACCTCTCTCTGAGGAGTATGATGAACCAAACCTCTGTATATGAGGAGTATGATGAACCAAACCTCCCTATGAGGAGTATGATGAACCAAACCTCTATATGAGGAGTATGATGAACCAAACCTCTCTATATGAGGAGTATGATGAACCAAACCTCTCTATATGAGGAGTTTGATGAACCAAACCTCTCTATATAGGAGTATGATGAACCAAACCTCTCTATATAGGAGTATGATGAACCAAACCTCTCTATATGAGGAGTATGATGAACCAAACCTCTGTATATAGGAGTATGATGAACCAAACCTCTCTATATAGGAGTATGATGAACCAAACCTCTCTATATGAGGAGTATGATGAACCAAACCTCTCTATATGAGGAGTTTGATGAACCAAACCTCTCTATATAGGAGTATGATGAACCAAACCTCTCTATATGAGGAGTATGATGAACCAAACCTCTCTATATGAGGAGTTTGATGAACCAAACCTCTCTATATAGGAGTATGATGAACCAAACCTCTCTATATAGGAGTATGATGAACCAAACCTCTCTATATGAGGAGTATGATGAACCAAACCTCTCAAAATGAGGAGTTTGATGAACCAAACCTCTCTATATGAGGAGTATGATGAACCAAACCTCTGTATGAAGAGTGTGATGTACCTCTTTATGGTTAGTATGATGAACCTTGTATGAACACTATGAAATTATTCATAATTACTGTACCTAACTGTTGTCCTCTTTGTTTACAGGTGCCAGGGATTCTACAGATGTACTACAGGGTTTTTTATCAATGTGCAAAAATGTAAGTTAGGAATACTTAGCAGGCCTTGGCAAAAGCTAGTAAGACTTCTAAGATAGTAAAGTAGAATTGTTCCCAAGAAGTGAAAAACATTCCCCCCCCCCCTTCCAATTTATTATTTTGACTACATTTCTTTTTATTGAGAATCACTGTCGTCTAGAATGGATGTGAGGGAAGTCAAACTAGTCCAAGTCCACCTCAAGGCTCTTGTTGTATGTGCAATAGCTGTATCTGTAATACCTTGTTTGGGCTGTGTTTCTGTTAGTCTCAGTGCCACTAAATGACAATGTTTCTTATAAGTGGTTTCATTGCTGCCGGTCTGAAATTGAAACTAATTACTTATCAAAAATATTTCAGTCAATGATCAGATTGAGCAGAATGAATCAGCAACAAGTAGTGTTAATTTTGTTTTCATTTTATAAATATTGATGAAATATTTGGACAATGCACAGATAATTCCAATAATTTGTCAATAATTTACTTGTAGATATTACGGAAGCAGATTGACCTGCTGACCAACCCAGAGATTCAACTGCCTTCTTTGTTCCAGTGTGGTCTAATTGCAATCACATTACCAGAGGACCATACCATTAAAACAGCTTGTGCTTTCTTTGTAAGTAACCCTCTTTTGTCCCCCTGCTATTATGACAACACCAACTTGGTAAAAATACTGAATCCAAACAATATCACTTACAGTTATCAGACTCAACAAGCAATTGTGTTTATTGCCCGTAACTGAGAGCAGAAGTCCTTGAGAGTTTTGTAACATCTATATACCAAAGTACTGCATTCCTATGCAGATGAGGAAGGGATGGGGGATTGGGAAGGGGTACATCAAACAAGGGAATTCCTGTGCAATATCTTTATAAAATTTGACATTCAAATTGAAGTGACCCATTTGGATTTGGAAATAAGGCAGGGGCTTACTTCCGTGCTCCTCCACATAAGTTTCATATCATTATATTCTTCAGAGTCCTTCAGTAGTTTGATTCCATGGTCGCAACAATGCTTGTTGCCTTGTTATATTTTACTTCACAATTAACCAAGATTAAACTGGTCATTCATTTTTATGTTTTGTGAACACGTTGAAGGAGTTAAAGAACATACCTGTGCAGTTTCTCATAATGAAATCTTTGAACATTATTTTGTGAGTCATTCTACAAATTTATATCAGTGCATGAAGCCATGGCTCATTTATATCATCTGGTAAGTCATTTTCAGGTCATTTCAGAGGAATTGTTTGCTCTAGGGGAGGAGATAAACATTAATTTGATTTTAATACAATGCTCTGTTGATCTTTGAACCCAAGGATGCTCCCACAGAAGCACATCAGGGATTTAAAAGACAACATTGAGGTCAACTTCAGTTAGTTTGATCTCTATACTATGTAAACATCTCTCATTGTCCTTTCTTGATGTAGACAGAGATCAGCAAACCTAGGATTATAGAATACCAATGTTTTGTAACACTTCATTTTGCTAGGCCACTGTAAATTACCCAAAGTTTATGTATTAGTCTTTACATCTTCTCACATCATTGAAGTGATTTGATTTTTGTGCAGAGAAAAAAATGTCACTGAATAACAACTGCTATTGAAGTGAAAAGATTCTAGTTTTTTCAATGTTTGCCATCAATTAATGCAAGTTGTGTTTATATCTGATGATGTGCTTTCTGCCCTGTTATAGCTAGGACATTGACTTGATCACTGCTGGTTAAAGGTTATCCTAATCACAAAACATGAAATTATTTGTTGACTTTGCTATGACATCAGCTAGAAAGAAACATAGTTCTTGTTTGATGTTCATCTCCATATTATCCATGTCAGTGTAACTGTACATCAGTTTATTCCCTTGAAGTTCAACCTTTCCTGTCAACTGTCGGGGATTGACTTTAATTAGTGTTATCTCGTTTATCAGTTATAAGTGACTCATTAGTTTGTGGTAACAATGGGTGCATCACCGTAAGGAGTTTGCTTGTTTGTACACAAGAAAAAAAAATGTGTTGAATAATCGTTAAACTGAAACTAACTGCCAAGAACGCTTGCAACTTGTTTGTAAGCGCAGAAATGCACTAGTCATTGCAGCTCTTTCACGTACTGCTATTAATCATGATCTGTTATAATGATCTGTCATGTTCTTATGTCATTTGAGTTTACTGAACCAGGGAACTTTGTGTCTTGTTCAAATTACTGCTGATGCTGCAGGAACTATTTTCAGCTTCTTGTCTTGTAACTCTGCAAGTTCAATTAGAGTTCTTGTTGAATGTTTGCCCTTTAGTTTGTGCAGAGTCAGTTTGTGAGATGTGGGTACAGGGACATGTGTAGTAAGGATTGCCAGTATCCTTGATATGACACGTAACACTAAGCAGCTATCACTAATGGGTGGAATGAAATATTCTATTGTAGTTGGTAAACATCCAATTTGAGTACTTCATGCCATCCTGCAATATGTTGAATTGCATTGTATCAACAAGAGTCACTCTTCGGTATTTCATTACAAGAAAATGGCTTAAAACTTCTCTTTGATTCTAACATGCATAGATCATAAATTTTACTTCTTATTAAAGCCAATGGACAGTCATGTGTAGTGTAAAAGTTACAGGAGAAAACTCATATAGACTTATTTGGCTTCTGGGTAACAAAAATAATAGAACAGTCAGTGACAATTTCCTACCATTGTTCTTGTGATGCAAATGAGGAACCACTCTTTTGTAGATAATGCTATTTATGTTGGGTGCAGTTCGTAATTTAGTGTTCAAAATGGCACATAGTGGTGCTATTTATCTGGATATCTCAGTGTCACCTTCAAAGCTCTGTGCATAAGATATAAATAAGGAAAGAACTTTCTATTACAAGTTTGAAAATGGCGAAGGAAACTCCACTCATAGCAACCAAAGCCAAAGTAGTCCTAAAGAATAAGAAAGGCATATAGGGAGGCCATACTTGTTTTACCTCACCCTACAACACAAGACATCTAAAACAGGTTAAGTTATCGTCATTGAGCTCAGTTCCACTATAGGCATTTACTAAAATACACACATAGCCTACTATATAAATTTTAATATATCCAAGTTGAGCTGCCATGTCACTTGGGGAATATGAAAACACTAGTAAGTAGCATCCATGCAATTGTGTTCACAAACAACAAACCTGCTATCCATGATTTCTTGATGTGAATTGGTCTGCCATGATTTCTTGATGTGAATTGGTCTGCCATGATTTCTTCATGTGAATTGGTCTGCCATGATTTCTTCATGTGAATTGGTCTGCTATGTGTTCTGCATGTGAATTGGTCTGCCATGATTTCTTGATGTGAATTGGTCTGCCATGATTTCTTGATGTGAATTGGTCTGCCATGATTTCTTGATGTGAATTGGTCTGCTATGTGTCCTGCATGTGAATTGGTCTGCCATGATTTCTTGATGTGAATTGGTCTGCCATGATTTCTTGATGTGAATTGGTCTGCCATGATTTCTTGATGTGAATTGGTCTGCCATGATTTCTTCATGTGAATTGGTCTGCTATGTGTTCTGCATGTGAATTGGTCTGCCATGATTTCTTGATGTGAATTGGTCTGCCATGATTTCTTGATGTGAATTGGTCTGCCATGATTTCTTGATGTGAATTGGTCTGCCATGATTTCTTCGTGTTAATTGGTTTTCCATGATTTCTTCGTTTTAATTGGTTTTCCATGATTTCTTCGTTTTAATTGGTTTTCCTTGATTTCTTCGTTTTAATTGGTCTGCCATGATTTCTTAATGTGTTAATTGTTCTGCCATGATTTCTTCATGTTTAAACTACATTGCATACTACTGCAACCAATTGAAAATGACTCGCAATAATTTAAGTGTGAAAGATCAAATAAGAAATACCTCAATAGTGGTTTTGAAATCTTATAACCTTGATTGTAAAACTTTCTCCGTTTTGGTTGAACAGGTAGCATGGATTACAAACAATGGCAAACATTCAGGACTTCAGGAGTGTTTACAGCAACAAGGAAAGTCTTTGCTGGAGATCATTCTTAAGGTAATTACATTGTACCTATATACGACTGCCTTTTCTTGCCAAAGACTGTTTTAAAAGTAGAATGTTTTGGTAATTGTTGTATCTATAGTTAACAATGAAGTAGGAGGAGGTGTTAGGGAGCCATGTCTCTATTTTGATGATGAGCAATTATATGACTTTTCAAAGTTGGTTAGTCATTGTGTGTAATGTTGTTGAAATCGTTTTTTCAACCATTCAGGGGATAAGTGGTGCAGTTGCTCGGAGATCGGTGGAGAATATGGCAGATGTTCTTTATGTAATGGTCAAGGATGGCTTTCCAATATTCTCAACCTGGATCAACGAACTGCTTTCAAACCCTCAATTTGAGCTTCCCCTGGTTTCCAAGGATCAAAGAATAAACTTTGGAAGGTCTTTATTCCGGTAAGTAAATTCATTCACCTCATGAATTGTGAAGAGCTTCCTATTCATATGAAGATTATAAATATGATCTCTGCCATGTGTTGATCGTATATACTTCCTGAAAATTAGGCCCCTGGTATCACCTTTATGCCCTCAAAAGGATAAAAATAGATTGCATACCATGTAGAGGTTCCATGGGTTCACTGTAGTTCTTTGTATTCAGTGAAAGTTTAAGGATGAAAGCTTAGCAACAGTATAGGAAATCTTTCCTGCACTAGAAGAGCCCTGGAGAAAAAATGGAAGAACCTTTCATTTATTCTACAAGAGATATTTGGCCATTCAGCTTAGGAACAATGAACATCTCATTAGGAGGCACAGATGTCTCTTTAAGGACCATTGGCAGTGTTTATTCGTAAAGCCAAAAGTTAGTTGCTAGTCTCAATCATGGTATATGTCTTATTTAAGCTACTAGCTGCAGCTATCACTAAGAACTGTTGCTTTGAAGCAGAATGGTCACTATGGGTGATTTAATTACTATTTCTTTATTGTAGTAACATACATGTGTGAATGGGTGACATACATGGGGGCGGGGAAGTGTGTGGAGAGGGTGGGGAAGACTGCAAGAGAAGATCAGAGGAGACAGTAAAATTTTATTTCAGGTAAATTGAGATCAAAGCTTTATACACATTAGCTCAATCTCAGATAAAACAGAAGGTCATTTCAAGTCAACAGGAGTCAAAGTTATTCAGCTTGTCTATGCAGTAATTCAACATACAGCAGCAAAGTCATGAAAGCCTTGTGAATACACAAGCTCCAATAGTACAGCGTGGTTTCTACCATTTAGACTGTATACATTGTATGTAAATCCCCATTACTATCCAGAATGTTGGTATAGATGGGAAGCCAACTCTCAATAAATTGCAAATCTTGTAAATAGGATAACTAATATTATACCTAGGATGAGTAGCATACTTGATGTGTGGATATCCCACATTTACTTTAGTGTGCGAGAGATATCATTGTAGTTTCACAGATTGTAAGTCTCAAACCATTGGTAAGTCCTCAGTAAGCGTCATATCCCTATTAGAGCTTGGTGCAACCATAGGGCATTTGAAAATATTGTGTACAGAATTGCTTAACAACTTGTAGGAACATGTTTGTTTAAAATGTAATGCTTAGTTCCCCTTTTAGTACTTGTCACCTTTTACCTCTTCCACACCAACCATGATTGAACTTCATGGCTTGGTATGGAATGCTGGCTCATGCAATACATTATTCTTGCTGATTACATGAGGGCTTGCTGACCGAGAATATATTACTGAAATATTGGTTTTCAACTCTTGTTCAGAAAGTAATGGAAGAAGTAAAATCCTTTCTCTCATGCATTGACTGTGCTGACTGTTTTCTAACAGTACAAATGCTTTTCAGACTTTATTCCTGAGAATGAGAGGAAATGTTAGTCAGGGAAACTGGAAGTTGCAACATCCCGTTGGTTGTGTTAGAAACCCTATTTTCTCTTGCATTTAAAAGTAATTCTGCTGTCATATTTGCATTGTTTCTGGCTGAACTGAGTAGTGACCTTGCAGACGGAACTTTTGGTTTAATCTGTAGCTGAAATGTGAACTCTGCAAAATTAGACAAACAATTGTGCCAATTTACAATAGATTAGTAGTAGGTCATGGCCTTAGTTCTTCAGAGAATAGTGTCAAAGGTTATCAAAGGGATGCTCCATTTATGGTTTTACTCCACTATAGTTGCTGAGCTTTAGTTCCAGGACAAATAATGCACATGTTAGTTTGCCAAATTGGTTTTCCTTGAAAGGGTTTGCCCTTCTGTTAGTTCTTCTACTACCAGTAGCATATGTGTTTATAAACCAGGTAAAAGGCATAGCCAAGTTTTGCAATAAGTACAGACGAATGTGTGAATTGTTAGTAGAACGATTGAAATTTGTTTGGAGTATACAAACTTTATATTGACAGACTAGAAGTGATTAAATAGATACTAACAATGTTAAACTGCTCTAGTGGAAGGTATTGTAATATTGGGACCTTAACTTTGCAGACTGCTCAGGGAAACCATCTTACTATTAAAGAAACTACATATTAATGCAATCAAAACTGAATAACCAAACTTTATAAATAGTCAATAATTATAATGAACACAGATTCTTTGTTATGTGTTTATATTACAGTGAGAGTAGTATCAGTAGTTTAGTGTGCTGCTATATTCCCACCAGATTCACTCAAAGTGATTTGCTATTGCAGTCCTATTTATACGCACTGTTTACCAGTTAATTGCTTTGTCCAGCTTGAATCTTCTATCAACACAGTGACCTAGACAAAGGTATATCTGCTTATTTAATAAATATATATTGTCTCTGTGTGCATGTGTTCATTTTAATCATTTGAAGTACTGTAGTTATAATTGGAAAGAGTTATGAAATTAACATTATAGTTGTTGTTTAAATGTCCTAACATGGCATGAGAAGTTACATTGTAAACACCATTATTTGCTTTGGTAACTGTTTTGTTGTATGTAATGTTGATGGTAATGAGAAGAACTACTCGGAAGAACAAAATATCAATGGTAATCGTTTCTCTGCTCATTTATTTCTACTTTCACAATAACTACTGCAGGTGTAAGTAGAAAGCACTCACTTATGTTATCTAGGCATAGTTGTAGATTCATGCATTTTCATGATATATTCTACCAAATACTGGCATTTTTAACTATTTTCCTTTAGAACATGCTCGGTATTATAACAAACACCCCATGCACAATTAAGTTTTGGGAAGTGGTACAAAACTGAGATTAACCATAACTAAATATATGATCAAATACCTGTTAGTATATAAATGATAGTAATTTCCCAGTCAGCATTTTATTTTCTATTTCATGATACAGAACTAAAGAGGAGTGAAAGGTTTATAATTGCCAATTAGGTCTTGATAAATCAAGTCCCTTGTGAGTGAGATGCTTTAATCAAAGAAACAGTCACTTTAGATTGTCTTGTTTTATTGGGTCAAATTATCAATTTGTAGGTCTGTAAGTTTGTGAACGTGTTGACTCATATACACCTTTGTTAATTCATTCTTCATTTTTGACTGGAAAAAGAGTAATGATTGATTGATTTTAATCAATGAAACATGGTATCTGTTACCTTGTATTTCATCTGAATTTTGTTATTTACACAGACAGTTCTAACTCATGACATGTTTACTACTCATAAAATTCAGTTAGTTTGCCATTTATTGACCTCATTTCAAATTGTGTCAGGATAACTCTTATATGTCTTAAAGGTAGATCACTTTGTGGATAATGATTGATATACATCCTCAGTGTCCTCTCCTGGGAAGGTTGTTTGAGGTAGAATCGGGCAGACATTGAGATATCACTGTATCTGTGTGCTAATATTTCTACTTGAGAAAGGCTGAATAGTCTTAAAACCTCAAAAGAATTGAGCAGTATTTTACCCACTTAAACAGTCGTTGCCCTGCAATGTTTGTGATTGTATTAAAATCTCTAATTAATGTAACAAACACTTGCAGCAATACTCTCACAAACAATCAGCATGTACTGATGGTACATCACGGTAAGCTTGTATGATGTCCTAGTGATTATTGTGTAGTAATAGTTTGATGTTACTTCAGTTGGCTCTCTGTTTAGCGAATAGTGACTCATGATGTTATGTGTTGCCAGGAAGTTATACCTTAACTATTAGCAGGCTTATATTGCTGCTGGATAGATCAACGTTTGAACTGCTCCTGTGTATTCACCTCCCATTGGCTGTTATTGTTCATGCTCAATTGCATCATTAGGTTCAAGCATTGGTTGATTGGACCTGGCTGTTTTGTGTTGTAATGTTACCCCCCTCAAAATATGGAGAACTGTTGCATAGTAAGTAAGAACACTAATATTGAGGGATGGTTATGAGGATTTCATTGGTTATAATACAGGATTAATCTTAGTGGTTGTATAAGCAGAAGAAACAATAGTTTGGTTTGTTTAATATTTGAGAGGCTTGTTCATATGTAGGCACTCCTTCAGGTCCTGGTTTCCTGTCATTGTGGTCAGATATCAATGTGTAATAGATATGATGATCCCAAGTGAATGGATTTTGACTTCTCAATTACAATATTTTAATGCAAAGAATGTATATGATAATGCACTCTTGTAGTCTTTCAGTAGTGACATTGTAATTTGACTGTTTACCTCTTGTGAAGGAGGACAAAGTACAATGAACAAATTAGTGAAATTGACCTTTACTACAAAAATGATCCAACTGACAGGGAGAATTGCAGCAAACAAACACCAGTATCTAGACAAGTATTTATAAGATAGAATCATAGGCTCTAATTAGGGGACAGATAATCAAAGGACATGTCTTACTTCACGTTTGTCCTCTCAACTTTTGTGGAAGAAGTCATATGCTTTTAGTAATTGCATTCAGCAAGTAAATCACGTTTACTCTTGTTAGATATGCTATGTGCATTAAAACAGGTAAAGTGGCAATACCTCCCCCCCCCTCCCATCCAACACTCGTCATAAGTTTAAAGGCCTTTTTGACATACTTCTTCCTTGGTTGCCGATATGAACCTTGCTTTTCCACCTTGTACCTCATCCTTTGTAGAACTCAAGACTTGAAAAATGACTGAAGGCACAAATGTTTCAAATACTTAAACCATTTGGGCAGTCCAGGGTGTATTTCAATATTACTTTCATTCTTTCGTCAAATTGACTGGATTTGCGAGTCTAGCGCACAGCCAATGAGGTCTTCCATGAATGCAACACGAAACTCAACAGGAAAATATAGCATGTTTACAACATGTTTACAATACGTTACAGAGTATCAAGGACAAGATGTGTAGGATGTCGTCCAAGGGTGTTGCCTTTATGAAGTTTTAAACAATATTTGGTTGCTATTAGAATGTTTCAAAAGAATGAATTAGGCCTAGTCTTAGCCAGTGAGCCTACACCCTCCAGATCTGTATTAGTCTAATCCTTTCTAAGTTTCCTTTAAGATAAGAGATCACATTGATGAGCCTCTCCCACACCCACCATCTCTACTCTTTGCATATGGATATAGTGTCATTTACCCCTATATTTCTCACATATTTTTGGGTGTTTTACAAAAGATCATCTTTCTTATTATGACAGCAGTTAAGTTTTCTCTTCTATTTTTGATTGCTTAGCAACATTCTGATGTCCTTCATAGTTCTTGCCCTCTTCTTTTTTTCACACTTTTTGCTTTATGACACAAGAGTTTGTCTTTCCTATTATTTTACAACCTTAAATCTTCTTTGACATTAATGTGTCTTGACCTTTGACCCTACCAGTCTGGCTTTTAGAAATGATCTAGGAAGTATATATGGTCCAAATACTTTATGTTACTTATATTCATTCCCAGGAGATTGTCAATTTTTTATGGTAAAAGGTCTTAGAAACAGTAAAAATTCCTGTTCCTTTTAAGTCAGGAGGAAGGGCATGTTAAGGGGTTAGGGTATCTTTCTTGCTGACAAAAGGAACGTAAACTGAGCAGCAATTGTTTTAAGAACAAAAGCAGTGAAGTGGCTCGTAACTTAGTAATAGCATCTGAAGTCATGTAGCTTGGGGACTGTAAGGTACAAAAGCTAAGATGAAAATGCAAAACTATTAAAGGGATGTTCTAGTGGCAGACATTGTGATCTCATTTGGAAAAGAAAATATTCCACACTTGAACAACCCACCTAATTATATTGTCCCACACTTTCAATATGGTTCATTGTTTGTCAGTTATTTTGGCTGGCTAAACCATTGATTCTTCCTTAAAGACCAAATATGGAGGCAATTTTTTTGGTTGAGATTTTCCATTAATTTAGGAGTTTACATACCCATAATCAACATGTGTAAAAAATAATCTTCGAAAACCTACTATAACCCATCAAAAACGACCACGAAAATGGACATTTTGGGTAGTCACGTGACATGAACCTCTGGAATGTCTGAAAACAGAGATTGACCCAAAGGAGCCTCTGGTCACCGTGTGACGTCAAAGTTTGTATACCGCGAAAATCAAACGCTGATATAGGCACTGTTTGTACACAGATAGCGAACAATTGTACTGTTTTTGACTTCCAATTTCGAGCGTTTGAAAAGCTGTTAGCTTAAAACAAGAACACATGAAGGTTAACAACAAGTTTTAAGACAATTATAAGCAGAAATTTTAGTTAAATTGCTTATTTTATTAGCAAAATTTCCACTCAAATGGAGGCATCTTTTACATAGCGTAGCGTCAATAGGTCCGTACGGTACAATATACTTACATAGTACTTACTCGTTTTAATATCCAAAAGTATACAAACACAGAAAAAGTATCCTGTCAATAAACAAATTTAGCAGTGAATATCCTAATCCACGTTTCTTGTTCAATCCTGGGCGAAAAACTACCGTGAGTCTGTGTAATTCCATAGAGTTAGGTCTAGTTGAAACAGGCCTTGACCAGTACTAACATCCCACAATCACAAGACAGTCACTAACGAAATAAAACGTCCGATCGCTACATACTACCGTTTTTATTCAACTCCTTGGAACATGCAGATGTCGGAATAAACAGAACGGACAATATTACACATGTATCACAAACTCACGATACTGGAATACAACAAATGAAATAGATAAATCCTAACATGGCTATTTACACATGCTGTGAGCCAACGCCGGCGAGAGTTGTAACTAACTACCGTACATGTACTAACAATGCTATACCCTTGGCACGGTATATATATACGGTCATCTCTTACAGTAAATATATTACTGTCAATTGCGTGATATAATGTTACATGTAAGGACGTCCAGGGCGTGTTTACGGTCAATTTCACATTAGCTATGTCCGACCATGGTCCGACACAGCTATCGACAGTATATAATTTTCACAGAATGAGACATTTGCAGCATACACAGAAGCAGGGTCATGCATGTGGACTCATGGGCATGAGATACTCCGGGTGCTGAAAAATCTTTCCGCGTGGATCTCAAAAAATTGATCCAAAGTCTGCGGCGTTTTACGTCGGTTCTTTTACTCGGAAATCTAAAAAAGCTGATGCTTTTGTTGGATGAGGTATAACTGCAACCTCCAACAACACAGAATTGTGACATTTTGAGGAAAAAGGAGTAATATCGTTGGTGTTTTTGGCAGCTCAAGTATACTACTTTACACACTAAAAGTATAGTTGTGAGTGAGGTATACAAACGTTGACGTCACATGGTCACCTGATGTCTTAGGAATGTTTCAGGAATGTCTGAAATAGAAGCTGACTTTTCGTCCCATTTTTCACTTATTTAACGTCCGAAATTGGTAAAGTTAATTACAGCAATGTAATTGGAGTCAGTTAAGGATTACATACATGAAAAATGGTGGGATTTTATGTTCATCGAAAAGTCTCCATAGTTGGTCTTTAAGAGTTGATCAAAGTAGGTGGTTTGTAATGTCATCACGGCTAATGGTCTTCAAAAGCATTACTTTCCTATTTAGTCCTCTTGTTGTTTTAGCCTTGAAACCTGACATATTTGGAAAGTTTGATAACCTGTCAAGGTTCTCTGTATTTGAATGTCATCAAAATGCAACATTTTGTATAAATATATATTTTCCTTTGTGAATGTATAACTAAGTTGAATTTACAAAGAAGAACACAAGCATTTTCAGCTGAATTACTGTGATGATGACATTCACTTTACTGTTGCCATTCACAAAATATCACAACATTTGAGACATTCATATCTTTACCATTTAAAATGCTATGGGGATGAGGTTTTCACCTAAAGATGAACAAAGTTTCTAGCATTTTTAAGAAGCAATCATATTCAACCACCAGACTATCCCTTTAAGAAAGGTATATAGTTACCTGAAGCAGACAGTCAAGCAATAATATCCACAGAAGTGAGTTGCATGTGAATGTAGTGAAGAGAAGTACCCTACATGATAAAGCTGGAGTTAGAGAGGCCTGGATAACTTGTGTGCTACCATAGCCATTTATAAAATGCTAAAATATTAACCTGGAACTTGCAAGATAAAGTAGCCATGGGAAGCAATTGTGACTGTTAAGTATGAACGCCTATCTGAATGTGACATTGTGTGAGGTTTGGTACAACAGTTTGCGATAGGATAACTTTCAAGGTACAGAGACTGTAACGTTGAGAAATTTGTTAAATTGAATGGAAAGTTAAATAGATTTGATGAATGTGGCATGGTATGGATGTAAACAAAACTAATTATGTCCACCTTTTACTTGTGGTGTTTTTGTTATTCCAACCACAATATTGGCACTTTTTAGCAATAGTCTTTAGTATTTGGTATCATAGGACTTTTGTATCTGTTGTAAAGTAAGGTGAAGCCAGGCGTTGGTGATATTCTTTATCATCCATGTGGCGACTTATTCCTAGTTGTCTTTCAAAATCCATAAGGTGATAGTAGGTGACGCAAATGCAGCGAGGGTTGGGGACCTTGTTGAATTTACTGTGAACATGTTTGTTAGTACCACCTGTTTCTCTCCAAATGGACCACCGAGCATAACAAGGCTTGCAAGAATTGGGGCATTTTCGCATTAATGTTACCAAACTTGTAATGATAGCAAATGATAACATTTGTGAGAATACTATGTGTTTGCACAGTGCTCACTTATATGACTTGTTCTATTCCATAAATATGATCATTCTCCATTACAATGCTGTGCACTAATTTAATTCAGTGGAATGTTTTCCTGTCTTTTTAGAGAATAACTTTGGTATGGAATTCCAAAAGTATTCACTCTTGGGACATTTGAAACTGCATTTTCTGAACCATTTTGAGAAATTTGGTTTAAGGAATTGATGGAGTAAAGTTCTTTTTGGAGGAAATATGATTAAAGGACAGATACTAGGAGCAATATAGGATAGGCATTGTTAGTAACATAATGAGTAGCATAGTAACTAGTAGCATAGTGAGTAGCGTAGTCACTAGTAGCATAGTGAGTAGCATAGTCACTAGTAGCATTGTTAGTAATGTGAGTAGCATAGTAACTAGTAGCATAGTGAGTAGCGTAGTCACTAGTAGCATAGTGAGTAGCATTGTAAGTTACATGAGTAGCATAGTAACTAGAAGCTTAGTGATTAGAATAGTAACTAGTAACATAATGAGTAGCATTGTAACTAGTAGCATAGTGAGTAGCATAGTGAGTAGCATAGTCACTATAGCAATGTAGTAACATAATGAGTAGCGTAGTAACTAGTAGCATAGTGATTAGCATAGTCACTAGTAGCATTGTTAGTAACATGAGTAGCATAGTAACTAGTAGCATAGTGAGTAGCGTAGTCACTAGTAGCATAGTGAGTAGCATAGTCACTAGTGGCATAGTGAGTAGCGTAGTCACTAGTAGCATAGTGAGTAGCGTTGTTAGTTACATGAGTAGCGTAGTAAGTAGTAGCATAGGGATTAGCGTAGTAACAAGTAGCATAGTGAGTAGCTTAGTCACTAGTAGCATTGTTAGTAACGTGAGTAGCATAGTAACTAGTAGCATAGTGAGTAGCGTAGTCACTAGTAGCATAGTGAGTAGCATAGTCACTAGTGGCATAGTGAGTAGCGTAGTCACTAGTAGCATAGTGAGTAGCATTGTTAGTTACATGAGTAGCATAGTAACAAGAAGCATAGTGAGTAGCGTAGTAACTAGTAGCATAATAGCGTAGTAACTAGTAGCACAGTGAGTAGCATTGTTAGTAACATGAGTAGCATAGTAACTAGGAGCATAGTGAGTAGCGTAGTAACTAGTAACATAATGAGTAGCATAGTAACTAGTAGCATAGTGAGTAGCATAGTCACTAGAAGCATTGTTAGTAACATGAGTAGCATAGTAACTAGAAGCATAGTGAGTAGCGTAGTAACTAGTAACATATGTAGTGAGTAGCGTAGTCACTAGTGGCATAGTGAGTAGCGTAGTCAGTAGTAGCATAGTGAGTAGCATTGTTAGTTATATGAGTAGCGTAGTAACTAGTAACATAGTGAGTAGCGTAGTAACTAGTAGCATAGTGAGTAGCATTGTTAGTTACTAGAAGCATAGTGAGTAGCGTAGTAACTAGTAGCATAGTGAGTAGTTTAGTAACTAGTAGCATTGTTAGTAACATAGTAAGTAGTGTAGTAACTAGTAGCATTGTTAGTAACATAGTAAGTAGTGTAGTAACTAGTAGTATTGTTAGTAACATAGTAATTAGTGTAGTAACTAGTAGCATTGTTGGTAACATAGTAAGTAGTGTAGTTACTAGTAGCATTGTTAGTAACATAGTAAGTAGTGTAGTTACTAGTAGCATTGTTAGTAACATAGTAAGTAGTGTAGTAACTAGTAGCATTGTTAGTAACATAGTGAATAGCATAGTGACTAGTAGCATTGTTAGCAGCATAGTCAGTAGCAAAGGATTTATTCTCCTAGCCTTGTGCATGCTATGTACGGGAAACCTCACATTCTTATCACTTAACATTTTGGTGATTAAGATAAACTACTGACCTAAAAATATTAAACCATGTGATACTTTATTTGCCATATAAAGTAATATGTCCTAGGAGAATCCACATCTTTAAGTGTTTGTTTTTCATCTCACTGCGGTCCGCAACATTAATATTGCACCAGTTTGTGTAAATGGATGTAGTTTTATTTATACTTGGTTGCATAACTTGCTACATAGTCTATTATCTAAAGACTTAGTCAAAGAAAGAACAGAATATGATGCACTTGTTGTAAAATTCAGTGTGATCTCTCGCTGGTGAGAGAACAATGTACTTCAAATAAATTAATTTTGGTAATTTTTATGCCAAAGTAAGTAACTCAGAGGACACATAAAGTTGTCAAACTATTTTATACAGTAACCTTACACTGGAACTCAATGTGAGGCTTACTTCATTGACTGGAAGTTTGGAGATCTACACAGTAAATCTAAAATCAGAGATTTTTTATTAATTATGCGATGAGTTCGATTTTCATGTCAACAAATAAAGACACCATTTAGTATGCATAAAATGTTAATCCCTACTTTTGTAGAACGGGCATAATATGAGTTCTTACTTCGTCTTCGTCTTCGATACGGTGACACATCCGCAAAAAGGGACAATATCTCACCACACACACGTCAAGAGAGTAATTAATTAGATCTGACCCGAGTACTGATATAAGTGACAGGATTCACAGAACCACTGGAACTACTAATGAGGTCTGAAGGCAGACTATTCCAATCCCTAATTGTATTTGGAAAAAAACTATACTTATAGCAATTTGTACTGGCATACAGCTGGCAGAAATGCATATCATGCATGTTCCGACTCCTACGCAGAGGCTTTCTTAGGCAGTCAATAGGGATCTGAGCCTGACCATAGATGCCCTTAGCAAATAAGATGATTCTACTTTGTCTGCGCCTCTCTGCCAAGGGCACCAGGTTTAGGTCCCGTAATAGAGATGAGTACTTCAAAAAAGCAATGAAAGTTAAAAAAGACATCATCATCCTACAGCATCAAGCCTAGCTGTGAGGAATAGAGGAGGAGGACAGCCACAGACAGATGTTTACTGTAATTCATGTCTGCAATTTTATGATGGTTTCTCAGTATCATTTAAAAGTTACATGCTTTTATTCAACTGAGTTAACAACAGGAGTCAGGAAATAAATAACATACCAAGTTCCCATTTTATAACATTTCAAAATAAACAGTTATCCATTATCAACCAAAGTTTTATTAGTAGAAAGTCATTTTATGACTACCTCAGAGGCATTGAGTTGAAATTTGATGAGACTACAATTGTAGGTATTTTCCACAGGAAATGAACTATAAATCAAAATATTTCAAGGAATCCCACAGCTTGTTTAGAATTAAATTTGAAGGGACCAGACATATAATGATCTTATGGTCCATTCACACCTCCTGGGTTGGACCTTTTTCATTTAAATCATAACACATGTGCTTTCCATGTGTGCATTGGGTTGGAAAGCTTTTTATATGTTCTAAGGGATAAGTTTATTTCAAACCTTTACATTAGTTGAATGGTTATTGCTCCATGCTCTCCTGGAGGTTCTTAATGTTTGTATCTTTACACATTTTCATACATGTTGTTGTCAAGCTCTAGCAAGAAAATAGCAAAAATCAAAAACGTACCATTAGTTGAAATCTTGTGTTTTGTTGTGGAATGGTGTATGGATTGGGCCAATAAAAGTAAAATGTATTACATATCATTAATTTATCATGTTTTAATGTTGGAGTGCCTGATTTTAATCCCAGTGTTGGTGGAATCAAATGTTAGCAGCATGATCCTATTTTTTTTTTCATGCACTTTTCGTCTTTAACCACTCCTGTTGTATAATAAATCTTGACTTTGCTAAATTGAGACTATGATGTCAGTGATTGCACAAGCTTGCAATTCAAGACTTAGAACTGATGTTTGGACATTAACCTTCTTAATGAGATAACATCAGACAATGATCAAATGTTTGTACCTTTTCATCTCCATTGTTTTAGAATGGATTGTTGATTCAAGGTAGACAACTTCTCTGAAGGTGTCAGCATTGTTAGAAAGCAGGATTCTGCGTCCGCAATTCTGTGGGGCGCAATGCTTTGGCCAGGGATGCAAAATCTTCAAATTGCTTGTGTCCTGCGGATGCATCCTCTTTTATTTTGAGAAACAAACCCCTACCTACTTTCAGAGAGATAGGCAAAGTTTCATCTAAGTTTTAAAACAATCCATACAAAACTAATTGATGGGATAATCTGGTCTCTATCTCACTACTTTGACGATGCCACAGAGCTTTTGCGGTTCTAAGATGTTACTCTCTTAAAGCAGCATTTTGCGTTGGGTCGCTTTTTTCCACCTTTTTAACATGTGCATCGATTTTTTTACATGTATCAATCATAAAACAGCAAACTAAGATACCATCCAAGTTTCACCCTGCCAAGAGCGTTAATTAGCGAGTAATTAACGATATATATCGATAACGAGTAAAAGTGTCCTCGACAAAGTTTTCATATCTGCAAATCCACTAGTTTGAATTCCACCAATCAGTGAATAGTATGTTTATTCATGAGCATTTTGCGTTTGGTCGCCGTTTTCTACTTTTTTGACATGTCCATCGAGTTTTTTGCATACATCAAATCACAAAACAGCAAATTAAGATATTAGCCAAGTTTTTCCCTGCCAAAAACGTTAATTGGCGAGTATTCCACATACAAAATTTAATCGCATTCAGTTCCCAAACCCACTAGTTTGAATTCAACCAATCAGAGATGCAGGTTTAGTTATGAGCCGTTGCTAAAAATAGATACAAGACTTTGCGTCGGGAGTTGTTATGCAACTCCCTGGTACAACTGCCATATAGACTGTACACAAATCAAGCGTGGTGTTAAATTACGTATCTGTCAATGACGTTCATAGTGTTTAAATATTCATATTATGGGCGAGGTTTATTGGGTTCGCAACGGAAAATATCTTGGAGAACAACAAAGTGAAAGTTGCAATTTTTTCGACTTTTATGCCACCATTTGAAGTAAAATATAAATAGATAAGCTAGTTATGTATGTCGTTATGGCATAGTGGAGTCAGTGAGGTTGAGAAATATCATAGTCCAGGATGCAAAATGCTGCTTTAACATTTGAGAATACCATTTCAAAGAAATGAAACCCCCCAAGTTCTTTTTTACAGACTGCTACTTGACAAATCAAGGTCATTCCCAAGTCACATATTATAATAATACCCACACTTTGCTACGGCTAATTGCTTTAAAACATTGGCCAGCATAGTTGTACCATACTCGCAAACTACAGTGTCCCACCAAATGGTTCTCACAAGTTGCTTTTCACGCACGTAGTTTGCCAAATGCTCTAACAAGTTATTTTGGAAAGAAACCCATTCTGCGCAATACGTATATTCATACCTGTTTAGTAGTAGCACTGTCTTCTAAAGTATGAATACCGATTCTGCGCTCAATCCTCGTAGTACATTATAATGTTATCTGGTGTGTCGTACTTATACCGATACTGCACATTACATATTACCATACCTGTTATTATTTGCATTACGTATATTCACACCTATTCTTATACTGATTCTGCGCATGATGTATATTCATACCTGTTATTATACCCATTCTACGCATTACTAATACTTACCTGGTAATTCCCATACCTATTATATGCTACTGTACTGTTTGTGGTATTACTGGGCTTCATAGTGGAGTGTACTGAACTAAACGTTCGCGTTGAAATGAAAGACACATTTAGCAACTTCTGGCAACCATCAAAACAAAAAAAGGGCCTAACCTTAGTATCAGAAGTTTCTGGAGGCTTTAAATCAGCAAACAAGGCAATTTTCAAATGTCCTGATAGCAGCAATCCAAGGTATGGAATCAACAAAAGATATTACTACACCACAATTGGCTAGCCAATATCAGAACACCATCAATATTACCCTTACGTAAGAGTAAGCCTTGTGCATTGCTTGAGTTATACCCCTGTTCCACTGATAAAAGCATGGTAGATCATTGATTAACACCTAATTACAAGGCTTGCTGTTTATGCAATGAAGATTTACACAGTGTCACTGAGAGATTTGATTTCTTCTCAAACCTTCACATGTGATGAAACTAAAGATTGATGTTAATGAACACAATGCCAAACTTCAGTAATCTATCACCAACTAAAGTTACACTCAGCCTACATTATTGATGTTACTTTAGCATACCCTAGGTTTACCTTTAGTGTTCTTGTCTAGCGTAGCCTGGGCCTTCTTAATAACTCTTGATTTTTTTGTAATAATGACTTTCAGATGCCTTGTTAATATTTTAAACTGCATTGGGCTTATACGAATTGCAAGGCCGAAAGTTCTAGCCCTTGCAACAACAGCTGAATATTTTCCACAGGGAGTCACAGAAAATGGCATTGTTAGAGAGTTGTTCCTCCCTGACGTTATCAATATGGAATTTCAAGTGTATTACGTAATCAATGGTGGCTTACTGTATATTGTGGTGAAGCCTTAGGAGCCAATTTTTAAAGCGAGCATATTCGTCCAACAGAAAGCGGTTCACTTTAAAATTGAATATCAGATAATTTTGAGGTTACTGAATGATATAAATTGTCTTGATGCCTGCCTTCATTTTTCCTTTAATCAAAAGTGGTTCAGTTGAGTCACTCTCGGATTTCTTCTAGTCTTTATTTCTTACATATGAAGGAAATTCAAACTAGTATTACTGTTTCAAATGAAATAGAACTGTTCAGATATGTTTATTTGATCTTCTTCATCACAACCGTTGTTGACATATATATGTAAGTTGCAATTGTCCAAAAGGGAAACTTGCCTTATGTTTTACTGTTGCACTTGAGTTAAAGTATGTTTGTATGATCTGAAAAAGAAAGTTGCTACAAACGTTTCTGGGAATCCCATAAAGCTTCATGGGGTTTCCCATAGACCAACTATGTGCCTGTTCTCTGAGCACTGGTACATATATCTTGCTTTGAGCACCTTGTGATCAAGTTTTTTGCGCAGTTCAATAATAAAACCATGTAACAATCGAAACCACTCAATGATAAGTAATTTAATTCAAGGAAGATTGTCACAAACATGGAGACTCAAATGAAATTAATTTTGTGACTCTCTCATTTAATCTTCTTTTAGTGCAAACATTTAAGGGATTCTTTTTGCATGTTAAATTGCTATGCGATGTTGGGTAATACCTGTTGTGCATTATAGTGTGTGTTAAAGAGAGATTTATATGAATACTGAAGCATTTTTTGCCTGGTTTTACTTTTGTATAATACAGACAAAATATATTAACCTGTTGTGTGTGATACAGTGTCTGTTAAAGAGAGATTTATATGAATACTGAAGCATTATTTGCCTGGTTTTACTCTTGTATAATACAGACAAAATATATTAACCTGTTGTGTGTGATACAGTGTCTGTTAAAGAGAGATTTATATGAATACTGAAGCATTATTTGCCTGGTTTTACTCTTGTATAATACAGACAAAATATATTAACCTGTTGTGTGTGATACAGTGTCTGTTAAAGAGAGATTTATATGAATACTGAAGCATTATTTGCCTGGTTTTACTCTTGTATAATACAGACAAAATATATTAACCTGTTGTGTGTGATACAGTGTCTGTTAAAGATAGATTTATATGAATACTGAAGCATTATTTGCCAGGTTTTACTCTTGTATAATACAGACAAAATATATTAACCTGTTGTGTGTGATACAGTGTCTGTTAAAGAGAGATTTATATGAATACTGAAGCATTATTTGCCAGGTTTTACTCTTGTATAATACAGACAAAATATATTAACCTGTTGTGTGTGATACAGTGTCTGTTAAAGAGAGATTTATATGAATACTGAAGCATTATTTGCCAGGTTTTACTCTTGTATAATACAGACAAAATATATTAACCTGTTGTGTGTGATACAGTGTCTGTTAAAGATAGATTTATATGAATACTGAAGCATTATTTGCCTGGTTTTACTCAGATTGTATAATACAGACAAAATATATTAACCTGTTGTGTGTGATACAGTGTCTGTTAAAGGTAGATTTATATGAATACTGAAGCATTATTTGCCAGGTTTTACTCTTGTATAATAAAGACAAAATATATTAACCTGTTGTGTGTGATACAGTGTCTGTTAAAGATAGATTTATGTGAATACTGAAGCATTATTTGCCAGGTTTTACTCTTGTATAATAAAGACAAAATATATTAACCTGTTGTGTGTGATACAGTGTCTGTTAAAGATAGATTTATGTGAATACTGAAGCATTATTTGCCAGGTTTTACTCTTGTATAATAAAGACAAAATATATTAACCTGTTGTGTGTGATACAGTGTCTGTTAAAGATAGATTTATATGAATACTGAAGCATTATTTGCCTGGTTTTACTCAGATTGTATAATACAGACAAAATATATTAACCTGTTGTGTGTGATACAGTGTCTGTTAAATATAGATTTATATGAATACTGAAGCATTATTTGCCTGGTTTTACTCTTGTATAATACAGACAAAATATATTAACCTGTTGTGTGTGATACAGTGTCTGTTAAAGATAGATTTATATGAATACTGAAGCATTATTTGCCTGGTTTTACTCTTGTATAATACAGACAAAATATATTAACCTGTTGTGTGTGATACAGTGACCTGTTAAAGATAGATTTATGTGAATACTGAAGCATTATTTGCCAGGTTTTACTCTTGTATAATAAAGACAAAATATATTAACCTGTTGTGTGTGATACAGTGTCTGTTAAAGATAGATTTATGTGAATACTGAAGCATTATTTGCCAGGTTTTACTCTTGTATAATAAAGACAAAATATATTAACCTGTTGTTTGTGATACAGTGTCTGTTAAAGAGAGATTTATATGAATACTGAAGCATTATTTGCCTGGTTTTACTCTTGTATAATACAGACAAAATATATTAACCTGTTGTGTGTGATACAGTGTCTGTTAAAGATAGATTTATATGAATACTGAAGCATTATTTGCCTGGTTTTACTCTTGTATAATAAAGACAAAATATATTAACCTGTTGTGTGTGATACAGTGTCTGTTAAAGATAGATTTATATGAATACTGAAGCATTATTTGCCTGGTTTTACTCTTGTATAATAAAGACAAAATATATTAACCTGTTGTGTGTGATACAGTGTCTGTTAAAGAGAGATTTATATGAATACTGAAGCATTATTTGCCTGGTTTTACTCTTGTATAATACAGACAAAATATATTAACCTGTTGTGTGTGATACAGTGTCTGTTAAAGAGAGATTTATATGAATACTGAAGCATTATTTGCCAGGTTTTACTCTTGTATAATACAGACAAAATAGATTAACCTGTTGTGTGTGATACAGTGTCTGTTAAAGAGAGATTTATATGAATACTGAAGCATTATTTGCCAGGTTTTACTCAGATTGTATAATACAGACAAAATATATTAACCTGTTGTGTGTGATACAGTGTCTGTTAAAGAGAGATTTATATGAATACTGAAGCATTATTTGCCAGGTTTTACTCTTGTATAATACAGACAAAATAGATTAACCTGTTGTGTGTGATACAGTGTCTGTTAAAGATAGATTTATATGAATACTGAAGCATTATTTGCCTGGTTTTACTCAGATTGTATAATACAGACAATAGATATTTACCTGTTGTGTGTGATACAGTGACCTGTTAAAGATAGATGTTTTCCTCCCACTACTTCTTTAGCAATGTTGGCGGCTTCCTTTAGCGTAAAAAAGTTTTGTTGTATGCAGCAGTCATGACCTCTGTGGCAGACCAAGCCATGAATGTTTCAGGTCAGACTGCAGAGCGCTAAAGCAACTGAACTATTTTCCTTTATGTGTGAGAAAATCTTTCACCTGAAAAGTTTTGTTCATTATGTTGACTTGAATCTTTCCAGATGTGTAGGAGCATCCCATCATAAATCTGTCAGGCTCGTCTGCCACCTTAAATGAGAAAGGAGCCTTATCTGGTATAGGGATGGTTGAATAAATTGTAGAAACTTTAACTGAAACAGCAAATGGCTATAGACATAAACATCAGTCCAAGTATTTTTAGAGATGAATAGTGTAATGCCAGAATGGTAATGGTATTACCATATTATCAAAGTCATCATAATAAGTGATGAAAGGTAACAATGAAATATTTAAAAGTAGGTTGTTCAAGGTAATGACAAATTCAGCAATATATATGTGTACCTAGAAAGACATTGGTATTTCTACTTTGTGGGTAGGACTTGCTGTATATTTACAACTTTCTCATTAGAGAGATACTTCTGTAACCAACATTATTCTTTTGTTCTCCATTTTCTGAACAAACTGTTTTGTTACCAAATTGTAGAAAATAACCACACAATCATGATGATGTAATGTTTGTAACAATTTTGGCCCAATGAATGATTTTAAGTTGTTGAATTGTGTGTCCACCATCGGCCAGTGCCATTAGGTACTAAGATGTTGGGAGACAGGTTAGCAAGGAGCAAGAAAAAAGATTCCAAAACTTACTGGTTTGGTTGTTTAGGAGTGACAAACTTACCTGTCTTCATTCCCACCTCTCTCCCTGGGTGAGGGGGGAGGGGTAGAACACGGCTGGATGGTGGAGGGGAGGGGGGAGGGGTAGAACACGGCCGGATGGTGGAGCAGTTATGACAGGCTATATAGATAGATTGCTGTCTCAGGAGTTGGGTCCATACCAAGGGTTAAGAAGGTCCCCTACAGCGACTTCTGTGTCTATCTACAGTTTTAGTGATCGAGTTCAATGTTTTGAACTGAAATAGTTTATATGTTATCAAATGCTAATTACTCTTGTAAGAGGCCATATTGCACGGTTTAGAAAGAGTATAGGTTACGAGGGGCCCGCTGGTAGTGAGTTCTCTTCTTTGACATATGATGTCATAGAACTGCGTAGTCAAATGTTTTGCATCTTACATGTTCACTTACTGAATTGAAGAGGGTTGGTACCTCTATATGTATAGAGGAGGCTACTTCAAATAATGTAGGTTAGGGAAGTCACTTTGAGAAGGGGAGGTGTTATCATGAGAAGGAAGGGCATTGACCAGAGACGTCTGAAGATAGAGGGCGCACAGTGTTAAAAGTTACCAGTTCATTCTAGGCACAGTAGAACAAGAGTGCTAAGGTTTTGGGGAGACAGGTAAGCTTGTTACTTGTAACTATCCAAACCAGTTAGTTTTGGAATTTCTCCTTTCAAGGTTTGCTGATCTTTTCTTTTCTAGTAATGTTGTTGTTATTCCAGCTTGGATAAGTGGTAGTTAACTTAATGTTTATCATGGATTCCCAGTGTAAATTTATCTGTTACTTGTGTTAGTTAACTTAATGTTTATCATGATTTCCCACAAATTTGAATATCTATTGATCTTTGCTTAATACATTCCATTGAAATTTACATTCTGAAGCACAATCTGTCATATTAGTCCACTAAAATTGCACCACAAATGATTCAAGTTTATAGCAATTTTAAGGTTTGCAAATCAAACAAGGCAAGACATGAAATTGATAGGATACAAAGAAGTTTGTGTTGAATGAAATGGTCATTATGAATTCACTTACGAGGAGCATTACATCATTAACAAGACTTGCAATTTCAAACATTGCAATGTATAGAGCAAATACAAATCAGGAGATTAGCACATTAATCAGGAGAGTAGGAGATTAGCACATTAATAAGGAGATAGCAGGAGATTAGCACATTAATCAGGAGAGTAGGAGATTAGCACATTAATCAGGAGAGTAGGAGATTAGCATATTAATCAGGAGAGTAGGAGATTAGCACATTAATCAGGAGAGTAGGAGATTAGCACATTAATCAGGAGAGTAGGAGTTTAGCACATAAATCAGGAGAGTAGGAGATTAGCACATTAATCAGGAGAGTAGGAGATTAGCACATTAATCAGGAGAGTAGGAGATTAGCATATTAATCAGGAGAGTAGGAGATTAGCACATTAATCAGGAGAGTAGGCGATTAGCACATTAATCAGGAGAGTAGGAGTTTAGCACATAAATCAGGAGAGTAGGAGATTAGCACATTAATCAGGAGAGTAGGAGATTAGCACATTAATCAGGAGAGTAGGAGTTTAGCATATAAATCAGGAGAGTAGGAGATTAGCACATTAATCAGGAGAGTAGGAGATTAGCACATTAATCAGGAGAGTAGGAGTTTAGCACATTAATCAGGAGAGTAGGAGTTTAGCACATAAATCAGGAGAGTAGGAGATTAGCACATTAATCAGGAGAGTAGGAGATTAGCACATTAATCAGGAGAGTAGGAGATTAGCACATTAATCAGGAGAGTAGGAGATTAGCACATTAATCAGGAGAGTAGGAGATTAGCACATTAATCAGTAGAGTAGGAGATTAGCACATTAATCAGGAGAGTAGGAGTTTAGCACATAAATCAGGAGAGTAGGAGTTTAGCACATAAATCAGGAGAGTAGGAGATTAGCACATTAATCAGGAGAGTAGGAGTTTAGCACATAAATCAGGAGAGTAGGAGATTAGCACATTAATCAGTAGCGTAGGAGATTAGCACATTAATCAGGAGAGTAGGAGTTTAGCACATAAATCAGGAGAGTAGGAGTTTAGCACATAAATCAGGAGAGTAGGAGATTAGCACATTAATCAGGAGAGTAGGAGTTTAGCACATAAATCAGGAGAGTAGGAGATTAGCACATTAATCAGGAGAGTAGGAGATTAGCATATTAATCAGTAGAGTAGGAGATTAGCACAATAATCAGGAGAGTAGGAGATTAGCATATTAATCAGGAGAGTAGGAGATTAGCACATTAATCAGGAGAGTAGGAGATTAGAACATTAATCAGGAGAGTAGGAGATTAGCACATTAATCAGGAGAGCAGGAGATTAGCACATTAATCAGGAGAGCAGGAGATTAGCACATTAATCAGGTGATAGCAGGAGATTAGCACATTAATCAGGAGAGCAGGAGATTTCCATTGTAAAAAAAAAGGAGTTTGCTGGTAAAGTTGGCAGGTCTGCATTTGGTAAGTTTTCCAAATATTTGAGACAAAATAGGTTGCATTGACTTAGCTCAATTCCTTTAAATCTTGTTCCATTCAGTAGAGATACAGTTTGGTTGTTTCAGCTTATTGAGTAGTGTCACAATAAGTACACAAAGTTAGTATCACAATCCACATCTCCCCTGTATCACTCTAATACTGATAATTCAATCGCCTGGCAAAGGTCCAAGTAATAGTTTATTGTTTGGAATTGATGTTGCCAAGAACAGATTGACCTGGGGAATAAAGGGCAAAGTATTTACCTATAATTATAACACACACACATACAACTTCATTGCTGTAAATCACTTTCTCCACAGTATCTTGGTAGATGTTTCCTGAGTTTGTGTTTACCCCTGATGTGAACCCTAAATGTGGCATAGTTGGGAGCAATTACTGAAGAAAGCACTGTTGAATTGGTACAATTCATGTCTGAGTCAGTATTTTTGTGTCAGCCTCCCTGGTTTCGTTATGCCTATGACCTTTTGCTAATCTGTTGAAAGATATGTTTAGTATCTAATTTAAATCCATGCTCTGCTTGAAATTAATAATATGATTGTCCATAAACAAATTCAGCAAGTTAATTGCATCCAACCTTTCCCCAAACATTATTTATTGTTCAGTGTTGCCTTAGAACCTGTCACAAAAGAAGTAATAATGTAATTTAGCTATCATGGACACCTGTGCATTACATGTGTGCCTGCACATGATACAGCTTCATGAACATGATAAGATAGCGTTTAAACCTTCTCAGGAAAAATCAGGACCCAGACTTTGTACTATAGTCTGCATGTCACTCAGTTTGTTGCTTGGTTTCGATGATAATCGTTACCTGTCATGATGCTGTGTGGGCGGCGGGGGGGGGGTGCTTTTGTGATGCCCAGCTTGTTAACATGATATCTGAAGAAGGGAAGGTCGCACCATTTTGATATTAAGTGTTGACAAGTACCACGTTAAGTAAAAGAATTGTTTTGTTTATTGTAGAGGTAAAAGGTCATTTGGGGTCACCAGGAGTCAGATTGTGAAAACCTTGTAAACATGATATTTCAAGAACGGCAGCTTGGGCAGACCTCATATTTGATGTGTAGAAGTACCACATTGAGCACAAGGAGCCTATCGTTTTTGGTGGAGGTTAAAGGTCATTTGGGGTCATCAGAGGTCAAATTGTGAAAACCTTGTAAATATAATATCTCAATATTGGAAGCTTGGGCAGATCTCATACTTGGTATGAAGATGTATAACAAGGGAGTTGTTATGGAACAACTCCCTTGTATAACATTGAGTAAATGAAGCCTATTCATTTTGGTGGCGGGCAAAGGTCATTTGAAGTCAACAAATGCCAAACATTTACTTCACTCCCCTCTTACCTGTGTCTCTACACTAATGCACCTTCCTAAGCATAATCTTGCAATGGAAGCTTGGACAGATCGCATAGTTGGAATGTTATTGTACCACATTGAGTACAGGAAGCCTAATGTTGTGGGCAGAGGTAAATGGTTGTATGAGTTCACCAGGGGTCAAATTGTGTAACATTTTTTACACAATATTTTCAACAAGGACAGATGTCATATTTAGTATGTTGATGTATCACATTTAGTACATGAAGCCTGTTGTTGAAGCCATGGGTCATTTCAGGACAGCCTGTGTTATTGTGTATATATGGTTTGTCACATCACACTGTTTTTCACTGTATTACTAAGATCAAGTATGTTGTACACCCTCACTATACATTACATCAGCCTCATGTAGAAATCTGCTCTGAATGTTAACATCATCAAAACCACAATGCATTTTTGCATTCTGGTATCACTTCTGCTTATTTTTTCAGCAATTGTTATATATGATGAATTACATGAGGAGGGCTAGTGGTAGAAGTGTGGAAAGGATTTCATGGCTCTTGTGTCAAAATCAGGAACTGTGTTTACATTCGTCCAATCCAATCACAAGATCAAACACATTTATAAGCTTCTTACTAATTGGAACTAAGTTTAAGATTAAGTAAACCCATCATTTGCATATAACAGTGAAAAACAGTTTACCTTGAGTTGTTTAATCTTTTTAATCTCTCTTGTGCTGCTTCTAGTAGAGGGACCTATACTTGAATCACTTTTAGTTCTTTAACAGACATGAAATAGTTATATATTGATTTATAAAAATAAACAGTTAGGCTAAATTGTATATATTGATATATAATAATAAACAGTACTAGGCTAGTAATATTGTATTACGGTGTAACTTTGCCACATAATAGTGTGAATAATAATTTATTGATCAATGAACAACCTCAGTCTTTCTGTCAATCATGACCAAAAAAAATCATTTTGATCAATGTCTTTGATTCTCTACATTTAAGTTAGTCCTTCCTTTCATTTAAGCAAGTAAATATGATCCAAACCTGCTGTAAAGAATGCACCTGGCTTTCGTCAGATTTCTCTGGAGGGTTTAACTAAACAATGTTCTGATAGCTGTCAGTTAAAAAGTCTCTTTTGCCTCTTCTGTATTGCACCACAGAAGCTTTCTTAGAAATTGTACCAAAATGTGTAAACAGGTAGTACTCCCATAGGCCTAACCTTCCAAATATCCAGCAATACTCAAAGATACACACATGCCTAATAAAACCAAGAATGACCCCATGCTCTCCTTGCACTGAGCAGCAGTAACAACAAGAGCTGACCTGGGTAGTACAGGGTGTTGAATCCTTCCTTCATTGAGAACACAGTGTACTGTCCTGGCAATGACAACACTTTACTTGCTTTGTACAGCAGGCTGAGTTTGATTGATGTTTGTTGGTAATAGGAAATGAAGGCTTCTAATATGACTTGGCCATGTTAACTGAGTGAAAGCAACATTAATCCATACTTGTACTGGACACTTTGGACAACCATGAAAGAAAATCAGGCAAGGGTAGTTTGAGGTGGACGGGGGGGGGGGGAGGTTGGAGGGTTGTCACTTTGTCAGTAAATCTTTCAGCCAGTCAGTTTGTCAGATATGGTTCCTGTTTTCTTTGTTTTTCTTGTGAGATTGAAACATTGCCAGTTTGATGCACGATTTATCCTGTAAACACAACATTTCATATGTGAATCCTTCTGTTTGTTACGGAAAGGAGTGGTTTCATCCAGCTGCTTGATGCATCAGCATTGACGCACTCCATTCCCCTCCCTGGCCATTAAGTAGTAAACATAATGGAGTTTTGTAGTCCACAGTATCAAACTAACCAAATTTTTTGAGATTTCAGTTATTCAGGTGCTCTTTTCTTTTGTATATTATTATTTTATTGTAATCAATTTACAGTGCATGAGGCAGATAATATTAGGCAATTGAAGTGTATTAGACCAGAGATCTAAAGTACTGTATGACTTGACATTTTATAATTGTTACAGGGATTCATTGGTTACATGTGCATTCTCACGTTGACTTGACTGCATTAAATGGCGTAACTTAGTAGACAATCCTAGAAATTAAATGGAGGGCTATCTTATCAGTGATGGATTTTGGCCGCTGTTGATAAACACATTTGTTCTGTAAACTTGATATCAAGTGAGCAGCTTGTAAGCTATGTCAATAATTTGACATGTTTTTTTCTCTAGAGCCTTGATCAGATTGATCTGAGCTCTTTGGTTTTTAAATGTTATTATTTCATTAACTAGTCACGCCTAAGTTAATTCCAAACTAAGACATCTTGATTATCATTGGAAGGATTGAAATATTTAATGATAGATCTAGCTATGGTATGAGGGTTATGAAAGACTTGGGCCAGTGATGTAGAACAGAATGAATTGGATCTAGCTAGGATATGAGGGTTAGAACAGAATGTATTGGATCTAGCTAAGGTATGAGGGTTATGAAAGACTTGGGCCAGTGATGTAGAACAGAATGTATTGGATCTAGCTAGGATATGAGGGTTATGAAAGACTTCCAAGGGCCAGTGATGTAGAACAGAATGTATTGGATCTAGCTAGGATATGTGGGTTATGAAAGACTTGGGCCAGTGATGTAGAACAGAATGTATTGGATCTAGCTAAGGTATGAGGGTTATGAAAGACTTGGAATGTATTTGTGTACATATAAAAGACTAGTTAGAGTGTACTAATTGTATGATGCCATCATTGAAGGGAGGGGGGGGGGGGGGTTCTGGGGAGCTCTGAAGCATACAGGGAGTTGCAGAAATATAACCTAGACTGACAATGCTGTTTATTGACAGTATTTAAATACAACAAAGTTAATCGTGTGCATTCAGTCATCCTTTAATGGATTATATCATGTTTACCCAATGACTTGCCACATTTAAAACTTCATTTTCCAACAGTAAAAAGTGCATTGAAAGATCAATAAAAAGTTGTCTTTATTAAATGATCCAAATTTTGTGTGTTAAAGTATTTCAGAGTTGTTTTTAACACTATGTATCTTTTTTATCACAACAGGAACAAAGTCAACAAGCGACAAGTTCAGGATTCAGTGAAGGAGTTTAGTTTGATGTGTCGGGGTCTCCATGGTATGGAATATGCCCAATAATCTGCTATGATGTCTCACAGTCTCCACCGTACATGGAATATGGTCAGCCTCTTACAGACAAAGGACACTCAGTGGTCTGCTATTGTGAGGTGTCCAAATAATTTATGGCAGTTTCTCAGTGACACAAAGATACTCACAAGTGATTATAATGCAACCATAATTGATTAGTTGATTAATTATCATTTGAAACATTTCAATAGTTGGATCCTGAATATATTTGACTGTAGCCTAATGTGATTGCAAAATAGCAAAACCACCTGTTCTAATTATTTTACAGGAATACCTAAACCTAACTGTTGTTGGGTACCACAGGTAGAAGAAGTTGCTAAGTGCATGAAGAGATGAGTTTTTCATACATAGTTAGGTTTATGATGTCTTTAAGAGAGTTTTGTAGCATAAAACATACATTTATGCTGTTACTGGTGCTGGTTATTTCATCTTCATAGCTCCTTTATCTATTTAAACTCAAAGGTACATTGTTATATATGACATGTTAATAAACAAAGCACACAAATTAATTGAGTTTACATTACAGAGCATCACTAACACCATTTCTGTTTGTATAGTTACTGCTTTCTCCATTTTCTCATATCTTGAAACTTGGATGGACTGCAAAGAAGAATAAAATGTAATCTGCATTTGTAATTAATAACAATAAAACTTAGTTGTATAGTCACTGCATATGTCATACTCTGAGAGTCTGTATATAGCCTATGACAACATGCCCTTAGACCTAGCTAAACTTTGGCAGGCTAAGACTTAGCTGACCTAGCAGTAGAACTCACCTTCACTGCCATCTGCCACAGAGGGTTTCAGTGATAGTCCTAATTCACCCTAAACCTTGGTGTATGTTTACTCTGCTGATTTTATGTAAATTTATTAAGAAAGAAACTGTATTTTCATAGATATTGAAAAGTAGGCCATTGTGAATACCCACAATCCATTTTGTATGGTCAAATGCTATTGATAAGCAGACTTGAGCAAACTTGAATTTGTTTGTATCAAAACTCACCACAGCTGATTATTCATTTCAGGTCATTCCTTAAATCCAGGCATGAATTGTGTCTTAACAGTGCAAAAGAGATCTCTAGTGACAACAGTACAAGGTCATCTAAACAGTGCTTGGTATTGGAGTAAAATTGTAGGCAGTCACCTGACAAGGGTTACCTTACTTTCAACTAACGGACAGTTACTAACCAGATACAAAACTAGGTTTCTATAAGGTTGCCTAACACATTGAGTTTGACGGAAACAGATCTCTTCTTCTTCAATAATTTTGAAAGAAATTGTATGAACTGCTAGTGATCAACTCATGATAACGTTATGTTCTGCTTGTCAAGCTATGACAGCTCCCTCTATTGATTTGAGTGTGGATCAAGCGTCCCATTTGCTGAATTCACATAAATCTGCTAGTTAGGGTTAAGGTGCATCCAATTATATTACATGGGTTGCTTAAACTGCTGCACAGTTACTGACCAATGCAATATGCATCTTGAATCCCTTCTAAGAAGAGTGGTCCCATCATAATATAAATTAAAGCAAAGTTAATCATAGCATTTTTCATCAAACTCATCCTTGTCATGGTCCAATTAATCCCCAACTTAGCCTTAGTATAACTTTACACTGTCTTTTTACACATGCCGTTAAATAAGGCACTTTTATGTATCTGTGGGTAATATTTACATTACATACATGTATAATATGGTCACATCCTTGCCGTGAGAGAAGGTTTGATACCTTTAATGTTGTTTCATTCCGTACAATATCAGTGGTAAGGGTAGACACTTGTAAATATATTTATTATGTACATTCAGCATTCTTCTCTACTTATCTCAATTAAACAGTTGCTTACATATTATGAATTTTATTTCACAAAGAGCAATAAATCTAGTAATTATATGTTATGAACAGATCATGTTATGAAATGGGAATATTCCACATAAGGTTACAGTATCAAGGACTTCTGCTTGTTGTAAGAAGTCATTTGAGGATTGATGCCCTTTTTACATCTGTCAGGACTATATGACTATATTTCCCAGTATGACTTAATTTTAACAGTAATCTTTAGCTTCATTTTAAACCAAATGGCACCTTAGGATGAGTTCAACAATGTGTGCCCTTGTACTTTGTGCTATTTGGGACTATTTGCTTGTGAAGTGCTGACTTTATAGGCTCTGTGTTAAATTAGGAGTCCAGTTATTTGATTGATGAGCATCTGGTATTACAAGTGTTGAATGTGTCCTTAAACTGATGGAAACTGATATTACTTGTCTGTAGCATCTCAAGATTAATTTTGTTCCTTATGTTATTGATAAAAGAATGCAGTGTGTGTACCAAAGCAAGCTATTCAGTATGTTGTAGTAGACAATACATATGGATCAAAGACTACACATTAAGGCAGCTTTTGACAGCAATTAAGGGCAAATTTTAAATTCTGTTCAAGATTTCAAATTCCATAGAATGCAGATCACTAAGCTTGATTTGGTAAGTTTTATTTGAAGTTTTTATGAAAAAGCCAAACATTTCTGACAAATTATGATTGCTGAAAACTTATAAAAAATGAATTTATTGAAAAGTTCTGGATGAAGAAATTAAAATAATTAAATGGATCAAATTAGTTATTGCTTCTTAATGTCACCTGACATTAAGCAATGTATTGCTTCTTAATTGGTGAAGGTATCTGTTTGATGACTTGTTTTGTTATCAAATGCATTCTTATTTTATGTTAGTAGGTTTGGTTAGAAAGCTGATAATATTTGACAAAAAGGGAAAAGAAACCTGCTTTAAAGTGTGTCACAGAAGTAAATCTAAGGGCATGTCTTGTTCAGTTTCAGCCAAACTGTATTACTACAAAGATCAATTTCATTTTTACCAACAGTATGATTCAATTTATCCTTTAATAAAGGTGTAGGCCATCCGCATTTTATTATCTGCTGCTACCAATCATTATTGTACCACTATCTGTCACCTTCTCTAGGGGTTCCTTGCATTTTGTACTTCTGGAAAAAGGTTTGACAACCAATAACCTATCACCTATTTATGCATGCTAACATGATTTATATGCAAGTGGTTGCTTGTAGTAGGAAATCATGAGAGCCCTGTATGACCAGCTGTAAGGTACAATATTACACAGGTATATAATCAAGTTAGATGTAACTATGTCATTCAAACAAGAAAAGATACAGCTGCTATTGGGATTCAGTATTTCACCTGTTCCAACATCTTTCCAGACCTTTTCCAGGCAAATGTTAGATTTGTTTAATCCTTAGAACTGCTCTCCTGGTTGATGTTGGTTAATACAACATTATGTGACATACTTTGGATTATTGTATGTATTCATTGTTTTGTATTATTTAGGACAATTCAGCAGGTTGCTGCATAACAGTAGTACCACACTAACCAGGAGGAGGGTCAGGGGGGCTTATAATACTTAAAAAGGTGACACACCATTTTGCAATTATGAAAAGAACTCAGCTGTGAAGGAATACAGTAGATATATCAATGCTTCAACTGTAAATTATCTCAAAAGATGAAAAGAAGCCTAATTACTAATTAGGCAGCAAGTAAGGCAAACATAGCAAATAAACATGTTGTTTGTATTCATAACTTAATTGTTTGTCACTCATGTTAACTTTATTATTAAACCTTATTGAATTTTTATCGTTCACAGAAACCTTGTAATGTCAAGTAAGATATACCGATAACTACCATTAAATATGTTCATACCATTAACTTGGCATCAAATTATTAATATATCTGGAATTATATCATTGGGTTTAATACAGTCTTCATGAATGCTCACTATTCAATATCATCATTGTCTTTATCCTACTGTAACTGCAGTTTGCAATAAGAGAGTCTCCCAGTAAAAAAATATAAGTGGCCTTGTTTGTATTAATTTGATGTACTTGTTTGACTGGTCTGGGCTTAGATTTCTGGGGTTATAGAATGCCTTCAGAGCTAGTGGCAATGTTTTCATGTCTTGTAATAGTTTTGCATTGTTTAGTACAGGGTTTGTTGCCAGACTTAACCATTGGTTTAATGTTTTGTATATCATGTATCTTGTGAATAATAAAATCAACAATTTTGTAATCAGGCAAAATTTCTCCATGACAATCTTTGTGCTCTCCTTTAATTGTGTTTAATATTTCAAATGAAGGTTGTATTATGTGATCCACAGTTGATGGATCAAACAGGGATACCAACTTGGTTTACATTGTACACTCATGCATGGTAGTATGCAGAGGTGTAGGCTGTAAAGAGGGCTCAATGATATTATCAAACCAGTTCAGGTAACATTACAATAATTATTACATATCACAGGGAATTTGATGGAAATGGACCGGTGACCTCATTTAGACCAATCCATGGGTCATTGTACCTGACACAGGAAACTAGTATGTGACATTTACACAGTTGTACTGTTTGGCAGTCATACTAAAGTTGAAATACTATGTCTCCTATTACTGTTATGCCTGAGTAGCTTGCTCAAATAGATATATCTTTGCAATAAAAATTAAACCTCACCCACCACCATAATTTCTAAAACTGGTGCATTTTCTTAATCAAGTACTAAAGACACAAACAAAGGTATTTCTTGTTTCTGAGACAGTGAAGAGACCAATGATGTCATGAATCGGAAATAATGGTGGAATCTGTGCAATGGTGATGTACAGGGGCTGACTGGGTCTTAAAACCGGCCCGGGCATTTTCCACCTAGACCGGCCCATTATTCATATATATGCTACTTACAAAGTGATCGCCGTCCTGGGGGAGGGGTCTAAGGGGAGGGGGGTCCGCCTCCCCATAGAGATTTTTTTGAAGTTAAGGAATGCCTGGATGCAAAATGGTGCTATATTTCTCAATTTTGTAGGTTACAATAATCCTTTAAATATGATCCAAAAATAATTTCCAGAAGCAACACTTGATTAAATTGAGGAAAGTTTAAAACGTAAACAAAACTAGACATTATATGTCTTAAAAATATAGACAATATATGTCTTAGACTGGATTTATTTAGTTTTTTCAAGCATTTTGTGACAACATGCTTGAAAAACATGGAAAACTGTTAAATCCATTAGCACGTACGGGTTGCCAATAGCATGTTCTTTTGTTACGAACTAACAGACTAACTAACATGGTGATGTCATGAGCTGATTCCCACAGTTAAAAATATATTTCTACACAACCCGTCTGAATTCTATTAACTACTGTGAAAATGGGCTGTAAGTTTTTCCAGGCTCGCCGGCCCACCGGGCATTGGCCGTGTGGCCAGTCCACCACTAGTGATGTATGTGTGTGAATGTGTGTGTGTGCACATGTGACACTTGCTTGTAAACACGATAACACAAAACATTAATGGTGGATTAACTTCATACTTGGTATGTGGATTGGTCTTATAGAGTACAAGAAGGCTATCATTTTATGTGCAGTTCAATGGTCATTTGGAATCAACAGAGGTCAAAGTCTGCAAACTTTGCGAACAAGATAACTCAAAAGCGCATCTTTTTTGAAGTTCACAAATGGTATGTAGATGCAGCTTGTTGAGTACAAGGACCCTATTGATATTGGTGGAGGTCACAGGTCATTTTTATCGATATTTTAAATGATAGTCTGAAAATCAATTAACCACGATAACACAAGAATTACATCTATCTTGAACTAAATACTTAGTATGTAGATCCAGCTTGGTGAGTGCAAGAATCCTATTGAAATTGGTAGAGGTCAAAGGTCACATGAGGTTAACAGGCATCAAAGTCTGAAAACCTTTTACACATGATAACTCCAAAATTAAAGCTACAATTAATCTGTGAATTCTCCAATGCTATGAGTTTCTTTTAGTGAACATAGTTTGGTCAAATTCAGTTCAGTTTATTGCTGTGAAGGGGCTCGTCTTCAATGGAACAAACCTGGCATCCAGGTAAGGAAATCTGCTTCAGAGTTCACACTCTTGCTTTAAACAAGCACTTAAACCTCCTATAAGGGTTAATCCCTCTTTTTTCCTTCAAGTTTACAACAAAATTAATCCTCTGTGTATTCTGTGCCACAAATTCCAGTATTTGGAAGTTTTTCACCAAAAAGTTTACACTTTTATTACTTCTACTGTTAATTTTACTCTTGCAACTACAACAATTTCGAGCAATAGGGCAATTTTTATCATGTATGAACGAAAGGGGAAAAGAGGTACATATAATTACCAAAGGAGACTTGTAATTTATGCAAAGGGGCACTTTAGCTTCCCAAACTGGGAGAACATGTGCCCTTCCCCCCCTACACCGTCCCCTCCATCCACTACCCTGCTTTTGATTGCACAGACCACAGATGTTTATTATCAAACAACTGGCGATAAACTGATAAAAATTAACAATAATTTCAACTCAACTTGTTTGTTTAATTTCTTTATCTTCCAAGCAAAGGTGTGCCATTGTTCCACCTCTCCATACATTCATAAGATAAATCGTCATCAAACCAAAATGTTAATTGTCTTCAATTATTGTCAGCTGGGAAATCAACGAAAACATGCAAAACTAATTCATAGGTTGATTGGTAGAACAATAATTCTTTTGGCTGCTGCAGCTGCTTTGTAAAAGCTTACTAATGGATGTAGTCATGGGCGCAGATCCTGACGGGGACAGCGGGACTCATCCCAGCCAACCTTTTACAGTAGTGGGGACATGATATACCGTGTCCCCACCAATTTGTCTTGACCAAACACCGTATTTCAAATTCCCCTGTATTGAACTTTGGCGCAGTTTGATCCACCATTGTGCAAATGACATGCAGCAGTTCTCATTTCATTATATTTATCCACAGTTGTTAAATATAGGACGGAAATCGCATTTGCGGCAGTCTATAATTGTTTTCTGGGAGAGGACCCCAGACCCATAGTATTCAAAAGTCTACTTGGATTATTTGTCCCCTTTTTTTCTGCAAACGCCCGTGTATTTTCCCAAACTAAATTTCTAAGCCATGAGATCTAAAACTTAAGCAGGTTTGGGAGCATCATTGGGTCTGGGAAGTGTTATTTCCGGCGATCTGGGAGGTATATTTGCCAAACGCGCGAACCCATGATCGTGCTCCGCTTAGATAGTATCAGGGAACAGACATGGGTCGCCACCATTAGCTCAGTGGTTAACGCCGGTGCCTTTCAATCATGAGGTCCCCGGTTCGAGTCACTTCCAGATTAATGTATATGTCGTCCAGTTACAGAGTTGTTGACAATTAACAATTCATAATCATGGACGTTAAATATGAATGTGAGAGACTGACTTCGGTCAGCTTGCGGCTTTGATAGGCCAATGAGGCTTCTTCGCGAGTTCCTGCTTGCAGGAGGATCTAATATACATACATACATACATACACGCATACATACCATTATCCAAGACCGATCTGCGCCCATGGATGTAGTGTCCACAGGGAGAAGAGAAGCTTCTCCAAGAATCGAGGGGTCTCCCTACTGAGGATTAACTGCGGATTAAGACATATTTTGTAAGTTTCAGATTCTTAATGACCTGCCAATGATCGTCAAAACCCATCGGTTGGGATTAGGGACTCGAAACAAAAACATCTCTGCATGATCTAACATGACAATGCTATATTGACAACCGACCCTTATTTTGGGTGATACTAATCCAGGGCCGGGTTTGCTATTAAGCCCATCAAATGGGCCCATGATCCCTGACCTTTGAGACCCCCCAAAATTGGACTGTTGGGAGACTATAAATAAGTAAACAAAGAGGGAAAATGAGTTGTTAGAAAAGTTCCCCGAATATATTTATATGAACGAGTTCATACTACTTTCCTGTTAGCGGAAGATAGAAATGATTTATAAATCGGTGGTGTTGCCGAGTGCATTTTTTTCATTTCATTTATTGAAACCAGTATAAATATAGCATATTTATAAAAAGGAGTACACATGTCAAACTAAAGATAAATAAATATGAAAACCGTGATAGATAAGATATTCAAAAGATTGCACATCAAGAAAGCGTTAAAACTATGTTCATTACTAGAACTAGGTGAAACAATTAGTAAAATTAAATGAAAGGTTCCAAATTACCAAATTGAATGTAAATTGCAGCACGGTAGATGAAAGAGTTCTTATAAAGTTGAAATGCGGTGGCATTTGAAGCAATGAGACTTGGCAATCGGAAGGTTCGGGGTTGGATACCCGGCCGGTTCATAGTATCGTGGGTTTTCTTCCAAGAGCAATCTACCGTTTTCCCATCTGAAATTATTGTCTTTATTGAAAAGATTCCAAATTTGAGAAAAAAATATTGGATTGGAAGCCACCAGACATGAAAGTTGTAACAGTGACGGCGGAACCGGGGGGGGGGGGGCTTGGGGGGGGGGGGGGGGGGCTCAGCCCCCAATGAAAAAGTTGAGGGGGCAAATGCATGATAAGCCCCCCCCCCCCCCAATATTTACCAAGGCTCCGAAACGTGCATCTGCCCATTTTTCAATGCATACTTGTCGATCTGCCCGATGCACACGTATACTACATAGGTGTAATAATTTTAGCAATTGCTGGGGGACCCTGGTCCCTCGGCCCGTCCCCTGGCTATAAACCACATTGTCACCCCAACCGCGTCTTCACGCCCCGTGAAAAGTGGAAGCAGTGAGTGTGAGTACCGGTAAGGGTAACACAACTTCGTCTTAGGCCAATGACTTGCCTCATTTCAGCCAGTTCTCCAACATCCCCTTACTTAGTGGCGGAGCGTCCATATATACAGTCAGGGGGCGGATCCCCCCCCCCCCTCCTGACGTACTCAAATGGACTGCTGGCGCCCTTTTCAGCTTTTCACTACTTTTAACTTATTCGCGATTATTGACTATTTTATTGCGCTCTCATATACCTATTGACATTTGTCATATTCTGTTGGTGTAATTTTCCGACAAAATGGCGACGACACCTATTTATTCTCCGTTTATCTGCAAATTAGCAAGGCCCGGAAAGGGTCATTTCCTGCAATCTAGGGAGTAACTTTACTCAAAAATTTTCTGTACGCTCCGCGCCAACCTGTGGTGGCGCTCCGCTTAGATAGTGTCGAAAGCTACCTACAGACCATTCTTGCCCCCCCCCCCCTGACCAATACCCCTAGCTCCGCCACTGCCCTTACTACACTCAAAAACGTCTTTGCGAGTACACTACGAGTAATAGCTACTCTCTTAAAACACCATCGAATATACAAAGTACAATGTTTTTACAGACTTTTACGTGCAATCTGAGAAATTGCAGGCTTGAGACCCATATTTTAGGGCTAGGTATTCGCAGCATAAAACACTCGGGAAGTGCCGTTTCCGGCCATCTGGGGGTTTGAAAAAACTCAAAATTTTCTTGTACGCTCCACGCCAACCGATGGTGGCGCTCCGCTTAGATAGTCTCCACACATTAGCCCCCCCCCCCCAATAATTTTTCCGTTCCGCCGCGACTGAGTTGTAATCCAACACATTCGGGGTCGCTTAAGCAACGTAAACATAACTGCCTGATGTTTCTGAAGCTATATCAATGAAATGCTTCCGACACGCTCTTGCGCACATGCAGTGTACGCACATATTAATTATGGAAATCCTATGAATGTAGATGAAAATTATACAGTTGGTCGATCCTGTTCTTTGTTATTGGTATTGCAGCCTGGTGACGTTGATTATCTACAGCCAATTAAGGAACATTTTGAACCAACTTTGAATAACATTTCAATGAAAATTAACATTTACGGTTATAACTTTTAAGTTATATGCTGCTGTTCCACCTCTAACTTCTAACCCTACACCCATTCAGCATGGTACTTTCAAATGTGATCGTACTTCGAGATGCATCGTTTGCAGCCACCACACTGTTGAACCCAATTTCATCACCAGCCACAGCACCCAACTCACACACAAGGCTAAAGGTCACATCACTTGCACAACCTCTAATGTCATCTATCTGATCTTTTTTAGAGTTTGCGGCATCCAAGTACGTTGGTGAAACCAAAACCACCCTCGAGAAGCGGTTCTAGGGTCACAGATCCACATTCAACACCATGAACACTTTAACCTTCCCAACCATACCGTTAATGACATGTCCCTACATGGGATTGAATCTTGAGGTAACAGTCCTGACATAGTACCAGTCAGCAGAGCGAGACTATGGATGTAACGCCTTCGCACCATTCAACCTCATGGGCTCAACATTCAGGACATGACTAACCTTTCTTTAGCCCCCCCCCCCCGCCTTCCATCTCACCTTGTTTCCCCCTATGTTAGTCACCTCTCTTCTCGTAGCTCTCTTCCATCTTTTTACCCACACTTTTCTGTCTTTGTCCTTCTTTAGTTTGCTCCCTACCCTCTTCCCTTAATCCTCTCCTTGTCCCTCCACTGTTTATCTCCTACCTATCCTCTTCCCCTGTTGGTTTTTATCTTTCTTTCTTCTCTCCATCCCTTGTCTACTAATCCCCTTACATCTATCTCTTTGTGTTCATCATGCTCATTTACCTGTCTGTATTACCTGCTTGTATTTGTCCCTTCTGTTACTGTTACTTGTCATTTAGCCTTTGAAAAAGATCCTGCTAGGATCGAAACGTCAGGCCCTCTTACTTTTACACATATCTTTTAATTAGTTGAATTATTTTTAATTTATTCCTTATTGTACTTCCCAAGATAAAACTTGTCATTTTTATAGGTTTTTTTGTCGTACAACCTTCCATGAATCTCTTTGTTTCCTTTAGGTTTTTCATCTTACACATACTGTGTAAGAAGATAACCTCTGAATGATCAAGTAAGAACAATTGAACTCGTTAGAAACTGATAAATATGAAGGAAACTGTATACGGTGTGATTATTGGAAATCACACTTATCCTATCTTCCAAACAATATACAATTGTGAATTACAAAATAACTTAAAAGTTGAAGCAAAGTACATTTTCATTGCATTATCTTGTTTTCAACACGATTGGTTTAAATAAGTAGTAGATGAATAACGTACTGGTAATTAATAACAAGTTCAAGGAGCACTCCCGGTGAAACTTTGATCTTATACTATCGATATCGTTTGAGTAAATACTTGAATTGTCACAAACAATCGATTAATTAGTACAAGAAGACAATGAAAACAACTGATAAAATCGGCTTCTTGTCAAAGTAATCCCGAAATGTCACATATCTAAGTTCATCGTGTAGAATAACACGAACTGGTACTATGGGTAACCAGAATGCAAAATGCATTGATGTTTCGTTGACTTCATTGCACTAGACTTCTGCTTGTTAGCAACCAGAACAAGCTGTTCAAATTACACTATATGGCATGTTAAACACAGGGCCATCTACTGTACGTGGCAATACACACCTCCACCAAAACAATAGGGGTCTTGTAATCAATATGATGTATCCACACACTAAGTATGAGAAGTATCCACGATTCCCATCGTTAGATATCATGTTAAAGAGTTTTCAGAGTTTATTTTTGCAGATGATTTATGTGTAATTGTTTGAGATACTACAGTAGGCATAGCTGCTTATTTTTGATTCTGCGGCATGTTTTACTTTGTTCATCACTTACTTTTGGTGGAAAATGTTTAAATTTCATACTGCACAGAAACATAATTTTCCAACGTAGCACAATGTATAGGCCTAAGTGCCTAACCTTCGTTCATAAAAACTATTGATGTTGTAGATCTGTACTATGGAGACTTGAACAGCGATCAAAGTGGCGAGTGAATTTTGCGTTTTGGCGAGTAGAGTTATAGTCACGGTCGCCAAATAGTGAGTACGTTTAAAATGTTTCGAGGCCTAACAACCACTAAAACATGGTTTATCATGGTAGAAATCATGGATACTTTCCATACATGGTATATTTGCCATATTGAATACAGGAAACATGTTGCTTGTGACGTCAAATATCATTTGGGGTAACTAGAGGTCAACCTATGAAGCCTTAATACATAATTTCTAACGATTGGATTCGTGGATACTTCTCATACTTGGTGTGTGCATGGCTACATCATATTGAGTAAAATACCCCTATTGTTTTTGGTGGAGGCGTGTATTGCCACGCACAGTAATCGGGCCTGGTTATATCATGCCATAGTGTAACTGTACATAAAAATAGTGGTTTGGGCCATTTATACTGTAACAGCTATTTCTGGTTAACAAGCAGAAAAGTCTAGTGCAATGAAGTCATCGAAACCTCAATGCATTTTGCTTTCTAGTTTTTGACAAATTATTTGACTTTTGCGTGTGTGTGCGACTGTCCATGTGTGTCCATTTACCTTTTAAAACACTTATTCAAATTCCCAGAAATACTGTGAAAATAAAGGGGGAAATGGTTCTCGATGATGCATCTTCTGTTGTCACGTGGCGCTTATGACGGAGGTGAAAGCTGTTAACAATATCCCGGTAATAAACCGCTTTGAACCGGATCAGCGAATACTAACACGCATTTACATGCATATGTGGTACTGCAGAGTGGGAGAATAACAGGAAGCTTGGATTGCTTATACTGCGTGTACTCACTTCCTCGAGCAGAAAGTATTGTTCAACAACAAGGTTTACAATTCTGATATGGACAATTGTAATCGTCATTCAAGAAAAATAAGATTCGTGGTACGAACAAGCTAAAATAGAAAGGACACACAGTTGAACGGTCATCTCAACAGGCTTGCACGAAGGGGTGAAGGCATTGGTCCCCATCTACATCGACTCGGGTCGGATGAAATGTTCAATCGAGATATGTTTGCATTTAGTCGGGGATGTTAGCAATTATGCAATCGGGGAAACATTAAACCACTCCGCCGGGCGCAGGACGCCCTCAGTTGGATCCCGGGTCGTGCGCGGTACACCCATTTTAGACTCACACAAAATTTCAAAAGTAATTATCAGCACATCCTTGAGTTAAGACCTAATTGTAGACCAATTATAGTCCAAATTGGCTCAAAAGCTCCATTTGACGTATACATTTTCTATTTGTTTTTTTTTCTGGGGAGAAGCCCAGAGCCCCTACATAAGAGTGGTTATCAAAGATCCCACCACTACGCCCACTCCTTTACAAATTTCTGGATCCACCTCTGGTCCTCCCATAAAGGTTCCTGCCATTTCCTAATCAGTGGGGTAAATTCAGAGTTTTTCCCCCAGGCCGCGAAGTGCAGGCTATTTACTGGCTAAATGCCAGTGGATTTCGCCGAATGCCAGTAGCCCCCCCCCCCCCAAAGGGCCCTAGTATATTTCTATCGCTATTGTACTAATTAAAGGAAAATGCAAAGGGGAATTTGATTTTAGCCAACAAATCTCTATACAATTAATTTATTTAGCAAGTAGGCTAAAATTGTGAGTTTCTATAGGCTCCCTCGTCCTCCATTGTTGAAATCCTGGTGCAAGCCACGGCCCTGCATATCCAGTATAGGCCGGGCTCTGTCATATTCATTGATAAATCACCAACTATGGGAAACTGTCAACTTTTTTCCATGCATTTTTCGAACATTTTCGTTATCAGACTTGCATTTTTTAATTCAAATTCTTTGTTCTTATTGGCTATAACTTCCAACAAGTTTAACCAAGTCTAAATTTCGGCATTTCATTGTAACTTTCTACTGTTTTAATTGAAATTGTGACTTGACTCTGATACAAAGTGACGACCGTTCGCATATAGTCCTAGGAAGACGCTGATAATGGGTAAGGGATGATCAGTGTGGCCATTGGTCCGTCATTCCTCAGGACCCTACAAGCCCTACGGGACTCTACAGGATCCTACAGGACCCTACAGGACCCTACATGACCCTACATGACCCTACAGGACCCTACAGGACCCTACAAGCCCAACAGGACCATACAGGACCCCACAGGACCCTACAGGACCATACAAGCCCAACCTTTCAAGTAATATGCACTCTGCAGTTAAACTTTGCATATTCGTTATGGTCGCATCCAAGCAGACGTGATCTAGAAGGCCTGGAGAAGGGTATTGGTAGGTTCCATTAAATAATGCGGTGTTTTCTGAAACCTTCCAGATGGTACACACAAATAAACACACACACATATATATATATATAGGTTAAACCCTTTCTTACACTGCATAAGTTAAAGAAAAAAGCCTGAAGTGCACAATCATGTACGTCCTGCACCCCATACATCATTGGAGATAACTTTCGGTCTAAAACGTAAGTACGTAACTAAAGCGTTAGCAGGTGCGCAACCACGTACAGAGGTTTGGGGTTGGGATCCCAAAACCCCACTGGAAAACATAATATTACAAGAACAACCAAATGCAAAATGCGTTGAGGTTTCGATGACTTCAATGCACTAGACTTCTGCTTGTTAGTTTAACCAGAACTAGCTGTTACAATACCACTATGACATTTCATTTAATTTAATTTATTTGTTTCCACATTCAAAATATATTACACAATAATAGAAGAAAATGTATGTGACAAGTGGAGGAGGTCTGAGAAAGCCGAGGCTCTTACGAGGCAGACCCCCCCCCCCCCGTACAAAGACAATAAGAAAAGAAAAAAATGAACAATGCATGCAATAAAACAAAGGTTACACACACAAATAAACCATGTAACTGTACTTACGTTACAGAAGATAACATTATACAATTTAAAGAATTATCATATACGTAATGACAAAAATGAAAAAGAGAAAATCAAAAAATATGTATTATCTTAGACATCTTAAACTGTTCAGTAATTGGATAAAAGTAAATGCTTCAGATTTTTAGAAAAAGAAGCAAGTGATGGGGCATTTTAATCGTGTTATCAAGATAATTCCATAATTGGGTACCTGAGAAACTGAAATATTTTTTTTAATGTTAGAGCGGATACTATACAAATGTAAATTATTCGAGTGTCTTGTAAAATGGTCATGGATGTCTGAGTTTAAGCTAAAGTGTCTGCATAGCAGGGAGGGCAGAAGGTTATTGTTAACTTTATATATGAAAATACCTAGTTGAAATCTATGAATGTCAGACAAGGTGAGAATCTTTAAAGAGGTGTAAAGTGTGAGCTCTATAGTCTGACAGTGTGATTATACGAATAGCTTTTGTCTGAAGAATAAACAAGCGATTAAGGTAAGTGGGATGAGTATTACCCCATACAATGTTACAATAAGATAGGTGCGAGTAGATAAGAGAATGGTAAAGCGTAATGAGAACATTCTTTGGTACAAAATGACTTGTTTTATAAAGGACTCCTATAATTTTTGCCGTTTTGTTGCATACTGAATTAATATGATAAACACAGGTCAGTCTACTGTACGTGGCTACACACACCTCCACCAAAAACGGTGACATCCCTATGTTCCGACGTCTCTATGTTCCGACAATACGAAATCATTTTTGGACTCATAATTTTTTTGACCAACATTTTTCGGACCCAACTTTTTTCAACCAACATTTTTTTGGACTCAAATTTTTTGGACCCATTTTTTTGGACCCACATTTTCGGACGAATTTTATTTTGGCACCAAAATTTTGGTCCCAATAAAATTTGGTCCGAAACATTTTTTGTCCAAACAAATTTTGGTTAAAAAAAGTTAGGTCCGAAAAAATGTTGGTCAAAAAAATTTATGAGTCCAAAAATAATTTCGTATTGTCGGATGTAACCCCAAAAACAATAGGGATCTTGCACTCAATGTTATGAATCTACACACCTAGTATTAGAGGTATATCCACGATTTCCATCGTTAGATATCATATAAACGGTTTTTCAGAGTTTAACATCTGGTGACCTATAGATTTGACCTCACAAGCAATAGGATTCTTGTACTCGATATGGCAAATCGATATATCATGTTTGAAAAGTATCCATGATTTCTACCATGAGAAATCATGTTTTGAAGGTTTTCAGGCCTCGACAAATATTTTTTAAAGTACTCGCTATTTGGCGACCGTGACTAAAAATCTACTCGCCAAATTTCACTCGCCAGTAGACCTATGATTGAGGTTAACGTTTTCAAAGTACAGATCTGCAACATCAATACTTTCTATGAACAAAGGTTAGGCAGTTAGCCAGATACATGGTGGTGCGTAATCGCGCATTGGAAAGTCATGTTTCTTTGCAGTATGAAAGTTAACCTTTTCCCACCAAAAGTAAGTGTTGAACAAAGTAAAACATGTCGCAGAATCATAAATAAGCAGGTAGGCCTCCTGTACTGTCGTAAACAATTAAAAGTAAATTGTCTGTAAAAACACCTATACGAAGATAGCTTGGCTTCTGTTACAGTATGGCTCATATGTTACTAGGTATATACTATATACAGTAGCAAGGTGTGTGCGAGTCCTAAGCCTATAGTACCTTATACTGCTACTTTGAACCGCTACTCGATTAGCGCGACCTCGTACATTTGCCCCTTAATTCATTTTGTCTTTTAGCTGCAGATTGATGCGCGAAATATATCGCTAGTATTACTCCATTACACTGCCTAAATCAAAGAGATCTATTACGCAATGAAAATCTGAGGTAAGGGCATCTATCTTCCAAAATACCTAGCAGCAACAAGAGCAAACTTGTCTCAAAACTCCTTAAATTGTATTGTGCTTTGCGAATTATGACTGATAGCCAGTAGGAAAATGCCTTAAGAAATAATTAAGGAGATGTTTTGCCAGGGTGCGAAGACTCGCGCAAAAAGAAACGTCTAATGCCGGTAATCTGACCTAGTTTCGAATGAGGTGTAACAGAAGTGTTAGACACCACCATCGATCCCAGAAAATACACACACGGCTTGCTACCGTCGGTAATTAGACACTAGTGTACAGCCAATACATACAGCTACGGTCAATACCCACAACACAGTGTACAAACGATACAGCGATGGACATCTCAGGTCTAGATAAAAGATAACAAGGTATCACGTTTCGTTATTGGTCAGATTACCGGCATGAGACGTTTCTTTGTGCGTATGGAAAGCCATTTTAACATTTAATCGGGAATGTTAGATATCTTAAATTGTTTCCTATTTTAGATATCAAAAAATTCTATTTCAGATATCTAAAATTAATTTCGAGATATCTTAAATTTAATTCGAGATATCTGAAATTTTATTTCAGATATCTGAAATTGAATTCGAGATATCTAAAATGGATTTCGAGATATCTGAAATTCTAATTCAGATATTTGAATTCGAGATATCTGAAATTGAATTCGAGATATCCGAAATTGAATTCGAGATATCTGAAATTCTATTTCAGATATCTGAAATTGAATTCGAGATATCTGAAATTGAATTCGAGATATCTGAAATTGAATTCAAGATATCTGCGATTCTAATTCGAGATATCTGAAATTGAATCCGAGATATCTTGAATTCAATTTCAGATATCTCGAATTCAATTTCAGATATCTCGAATTCAATTTCAGATATCTCGAATTCAATTTCAGATATCTGAAATTCTCTGGTATTTCGAGATATCTGAAATTGATTTTAAGATATCTGCAATTATTTGTAGATATCTTAAATAAATTGGAGATATCTGTAATTTAATTTGAGATATCTGAAATTCCTTATTAAATGTTAAAACGGCTTTCCATATGTGCGCGAGTCTTCACACCCATTAAGTTTTATAAACGCTGCCTGGTCACAACGAAACTACATCCAACCTGAAATAACTACGACGAAAAACGTCCAATAGAACCGCCGTACTACAAAGTACACCGGCACGTTGTAGCCAATGCAAATATGTTCGAGTTTTAAGTTTTGAAGTTTAGATTCTATGGATGCCCATGAGCTCATTTCCAATTGCCAATAGCCTCCTATTCGTATGAGGCGTAATGACATGTTATCTGATAGGCTGGTCTGTGGGAGATACGGTAGCTTATAAAACAAGGTTTCCACAATTTGGCGTCTGGTGAACCCAACTGCCCTTTGACCTCAGTAAAATCTTGTAATGAACGTGTACCAACTACATACTAAATATTAGATTCGTCCAACCTTCTTGAATTATCGTGTTAACAAGGTTTTCATAATTTGACCTCTAGTGACCCCAAATGGACTTGGACCTCCACCAAAAAACAATAGGGATCTTGAACTCAATGTGGTATTTATCACACGAAATGCGAGATTGATCCAAGCTTTCCTTCTTTAGATATCGTTTTTACAATGTTTACACAATTTGACCCGGGTGACCCCAAATGACCTTTGATCTCCACTAAAAAAGTATAGGCTTTTGCACCTAAATGTGGTACTCATATACACCAAATATTAGATTGGTCCAAGCTTCCGTTCTTGAGATATCGTGTTTACAAGCGAGGCGTCACACACACACACACACACATACTCACTCTCTGCCTGTACGAATGCGTAGGTTACGATTATCATCGAAACCAAAAAGAAAACAAAAATCCGATAGCGTAAATATAAAAATATGCAAAATGCACGCATGGTACAAGCTAAACATTGTTCAACATTGTCTCATAAGTTGCAAAATATAGAACCACTTTGTTTGTACCTAAGGAATCCCCCCCCCCCACATTTTATCAAAATTTCTCACTGGGAAGGGACTACGCTTGTACCCCTCGCGGAAGTGATTACATCTCAACACCCCCTAGACCCCGCGCGTACAAAACTGTTGATTCTGTTAGAATACCAAAAATATTGTAATCACTTAATTGTTGGTTGTATCGAAAGAACGGTATATGTAGGGATAATAAGGCTCACATCGAGAGTTTGATATTTTTTCTTGGGGGGGGGGGGGACAAAATTTGGCCTAGGGAGGTGTTTAAAAGCGTCAATCACTATATCAAATTTAGTTTGTTCTAAAATATCTAGTTCTGTGCTTATGGTTAAGGAAACCTAGCTCTGAGAATAGATTACATAGTGCTAGTTATCCAAAAGCATATCATATACACCATAGCTATTTATTTTCTGTTTGCCAAGTTTTGCCGACCCCTTTTCGTCCTGAAAATTCTGGTGGGGGAGGGGATTCCCCTTTCCTCTAGCTGTTTCTCTCTGTAGCAGGATTTCTTTTTCTTACTTTTCGTACTATAACCAGAGTTTCATTTTCTTAGCGGCAAACCTGCATTGGCCAAAGGTAGCCTTTGTTACTGCAACCTTCGAGCTGCCACAAATTTGCGGTATAAAACAATCAAATCACCTTCGAACTCTCAATGATGAAATAATGGTTTGTAAAGTTGACTGACTCAAAGTCATCTTGAATCCTGTAAATTTGTGCACTCACGGATGTCAAGGAGATAGGATACGCTTGGCCATAGCAATACATTGACATATCTTTTCTTGTTCCATCTATTGCTCACGTTGTTACTATAAGCTTCTCGTTGAAACTAACACTGTACTCTCTACGACCTTCTGTTGCCTTTCACGGATAACCTACTGTAATTAAGTAAACCAGTTGAGGTACGCAGTGTGAATAAATCACTGTGAACTATTGTATGAAAATTAGTTTGTTAGCTTAGTAACTATTAGCATGGGCAACCTATCTGCGTCGTACTCAATCGCATTACAGGATTTTAGGCTATGAAAGCCGTTAGTAACAGGGAATTCCCAAAGGCCTTACGTTAAAAGTGTAAATGTGCTAACCAAATACATCAGTTTTGTGCATGGGAGAAATATGCAACCCTCTTCCAACCCCTTCCCAATCCCACCCCTTCCCAATCCCACCCCTTCCTAACCCATCCCCTTCCCCAGTTTCAAAAAATCATTACGAAGAAGAAGACAAAAAGGACAAGATTTAGCTACTGAGTTTGGACCTTAGTGTTAATTGCAGGATGGTTTCCAGGGGTTTATTGTGATATAAGTCTCATTCATGGTAGTAGTAGTGTCAACGTTAATATCGAGAAGTATTTCGTTAATTGTTAATTTGCGCAAACGTGCATTGCAGGGAATGTTGGAAAGTATATAGGTACAGGTTTTACTAGGAAGGGACAGGGTTGGGCCGGGGGGGGGGGGGGGTGAACTGGGTACTTGTACATTATTTCGGACCAATGATGTAGCATCATATTTTCGCTGACTGCATGAGCCTATTTAATGTAGGGGAGGCTTGTTAACATATCATGGTGGTATTGTTTCTGATTCATCCATCATAATGGATGACCCAGAAAGTAATCCGTATGTACATGAGATTCAATAATCGAATTAACTTCACTATAAAGTTGGTGCTGGAGAGAGATACTAGGAGAATGGGAGGGGGGGGGGTGGATATCATCGCAAACAGATTAAGAAAATTCATGTTTTTCTATCTGAAAACCTGCATGATACTACTCATAAAACACATACACACAATTTCCAATAATTGTTTCTTGTTTCGACTCATAGCAAGGTAACATGATTATTACAATCATAGAAAACTGTCAGCTTGATAAATTAAGTAATGAATTTAGTTGAAACTATCGATTGAAATCTTGCTTTGGGTGTCTGATCAAAAGTGCACGCTTCCAATCTTGCTTTCTGAATATGCCTTTCACGAGGTGCTTTTAGTTGACCAAACATTCAGGCTTGGTGACAATGAGCGGGCAAATCTATTTCGCAATAACTTATCCCAAGCGAAAATCACTTTGTTATTGAAAAGTAACAAAAGGAACTCTGCGCAAGCGTGACCTTACAACTTTCCGTAGATACAACGTCTCCATTGGGCAACGTATTACGATATGAATATTCACGTCTAAACTTGGCTCTCTCTCTGTCAATTCTTTCTACACATTATGCAAGGCTGCGTGACTTTTGATCTTTGAATGTTTGTAGGCCTTGCGTTGTTGATAAAGGTGTTAAGCAGAGAATCTCGGAAAGAGATAAGAGCTGGAATATAAGTCAGAAATTGGCAGATTACAAGTCACAACGAAAGTCGGCGGTTCACAGGAAAAGACACCGCACTAGAAAAAGGAATTTTTAAGTTGCAAGGAAAAACCGTCGCCATGAAGTACTGTATACTTCTCCTCGTTGTGGCTACAGCTCTTGGTGGTATGTACATTTTAGTTCTCTTTTCTAATGTTTTAAAAAAAAAAAAACTTTTTAAGTTTTTAAACACTAATTCTCTGCAATTAAAGGCGTATATAACCCAGGCCTCTAACATTTTTTTGTATCAAATAATCGGCTTGGACGAATCTCTCAATTACGTTCTCAATTATGTTTTCTTTGGTTTTCGATGTGTTAAATTTATTGTGATCTATTGGATGAAAGTAAATTAAGAAATGATGTTATATATGTTTCATACATTCGGTATAAATGTCTCACTTCATGCTCCTTGTGCTATATTTATTTTACTTGCTTGACACATCCATAAATGATTTTCCAGTGATATTTTGTTGATAGTCGCTATTAGTAAGGACAATTGAGCAAAGAGAAGGCAAATGACGTAAGAAGTGGGGTGATATCGGGTAGTGGTGGTGAAGGGGAGGGGGTAGAATACAGATCAAAACCAAGTGTATTGCTGGGAGCGGGCATTCAAAGTTCAATTAAATGCGAACAGAAACAACAGGCTTTCTAACCGAAGTGCTCCTTTGCAGTCCAACCTTATGCCCCTTTCTACCAATTAATTGGTTGGGCTACTCATGTCAGTGATCGTTGTCGATGCTGCGTTTTAATGTGCCACACATATTACATACCAGACTTGCAAAGGTTGTTATGGTGTTCTGACTCTTTTATTTTTGCCCTGTTTCTCTGAATCATTGCCAAATTGTTGAATGAAAGGTTGACCTTCATACAGTTTCCATGTGATACTGAAATTTCATATGTTTTGCTCGTTTTGTTACTACGCATGCGTAGAGAAGTTAAACTTTTCTGGGAGAGATTGTATGCAAATTTGCGGTCTCTGAGCCAGCTGTTTGTCATGTGACTAGTGTACTGGGAATCTTCAATTGAACAAAGCACCTCCGTGAATTGCGTAGTAACAAAATATGGCAACATATTCCAGCGTTAGTCAAGAGCGACAGATTGTTGGGGAAATGGTTTCTTCTGATTGTATGGAGGTAAATTGATAGGGATTTAGGGGGAGCATAAGGAACAATCAGTGGAATAAACTTAAAGAAGTTACAATTTGGACTACCCTTCGAGACAAAGTCAAAGTTCTATACAGTGAACTGTTACTGTTACTGTTAGGAACGTAGTGTAACTTAGCAATAGAATTAACACACACAAGACTACGTAATAAAATGTTTTACGTGTGGGCTACTTCATGAAAGTGGCGAATCAAAATAAACTAGTTCTTCCACAAGTAAATTGTAGCGTAGGCCTATTTTCATATGTGTCTTAATAATAATAGATGTTAGTTTCAACCTTAAGAGTGACAGGTTTGAACGAGAGGTTACTTACCACTGTCGAAAATGTCAATATTTTGGGTGTTCGTGAAACACACAATGGCCCTGATACTTTTCATTGCTTAACATTTCTTACCTGTAACTTAGACATTTTATAGGAGAATGAAATAGTGATTAGATAGTTAACCATCTAACAAATTTCCTATGGAAAAGCATTGAATTCCAAGATGAATCAAAGTTTATTTAATTTTGATCCACCAAAACATATTTTACCAACCAACTGTTGGTTTGAGGTTTGGACCTAACTGGTAGTATAATGCTTTGTGTTCTTACCCAAGTATTTTGTTTGGTACGTCTTGGAACAAACTCTGTTCTTATTTTGATTTGGTGTGTTGAACTGCAGTACAACAATTTTATGTTTCTAACATCCATGTTCCTTTCTTTGTATAAGGTTATTTTAAATCTGACACTAAGAACAAACAGTTGTATTGATGTTATTACTGAAGGATCACAGCTTATATTTTTAGTAATTTATCCCATTGCAACATACGATGCATAGTCACTTAGCAGATTGCTACACAATTTGTATGTTGCAACTTTGTAAACGCTAAAACATCATAGTTCCAATACTTTAAGTGATACAAATTTATTTCAGTGTCCCTCCTAAATCAACAGGCACTTGAATTTATTGTGACAAGTGCAAGAGACGACCTCAGATTTGAATGAAATAAAAAACCTTTCAGTTTAAACATTTTCCCAATGGTACAGTGTTTGTGTGTCAGCAAAAAGAGGTTTCAAATTTTAAACCTCCTGTAATCGTTTGCTGGGCTAGTTTATGATAGTATTCCCCCACTTCCCCAGTAAAGTTGGCTGGCGTAGTTTAAGTCTTCCATACCATTCTACGAGTATTACATGTGAGGCGCTCCTATCACTGCAAGTCTAGTTAATAATTGGCTGGTCCGTTTAAGAGCATTTTCAAAACATTCCATATAATTCCACTCTATGAGGCACTCCTCCCACTGCAAGACTTTACTATCCTTAATAGTTATATCAGGTGTATTCTTTGCAGAAAAGGTTGATCGTTTCATGGAAGTGAGACTTGAGAAACATATGAAATAACAATTTTTTGTACTATGTCACTGTTGTTAAGTTGCTTCTAGTAGGTCTCAATTTCTATTAACTTAATAGGTGATTTTCAAAGAATTTTCACAAGTACTTTTAATAACACAAACAAAAGTTAGATTAACTCTTGTATATTGTAATACGATTAGTCGGTGAATTAAAAAATTTACTCCATGTCCCACTTTTCTTTTAATTCCTCAGTGCCAATCATCCAAGATGCTGAAGATGTGCAATGTAACAGTAAGTACAATTATGTTGATCTCCCGTTGTATGTCTGTTTTGTTGACTGTATTTGATCATCCATGTGAAGTTAAAAGTAGATGGTAGTTTTATTGTAGGTGACAATGTTGCTAACTTATATCATATGCTGTCAAAAGTAGTATCAAAATGACAAGTAAAATAAATTCAGTATCACACAGCATAAGTTTGCCAACAAAGTTAAGTTGAAATTTAAATCTTGGTGTGGTGGATTTCTGTTTTGGGAAAATATTCTGTCATAGTTGCTTATCACTGTATCTCATTTATCTGATTAATTCTGATAGACTATGATTAATTAGTCTCTTATCAATTAACAATTAACTCTCAAGTATTTACTTGATGAAACAATGGTGCTTATTATCAACTTCATGCATGACCCAAAGGGTCAGGTTTGTGATAAGATTTTTCATCTTGATAAATCTTAAATCCTGTTTCCTCATAGTTTTCATATAGAGTCATTACCTGATTTCACTGTACGTGTTTTGTGAATGAGATTAGTTGGAAGTCTTTTAATTGTTCTATGTGATACAAACCATCATATGCTCCTCGCATTGTTCTGTCTTCTCATTGGTTAATAATCTCTTCAATTAATAATCTTTTTCCATAGGTCTTTTCCAGTACAAAAAGGAATATGTATTCAATTACATCGGTACCACAGAAACAGGAATCGTAGGAACTCACGATGTTACCTCAAACACCAGGATCGCCTGTGATCATGTAGTCATCAGAGTACCTCAGAAATGCGTAGTTGTACTGAACATAGGACAATGTGAAATTACACCGGCAACAGACCAGGTAAGGAACAGCTCACCTCCATATATCTTCACTCATCTTTCTCTTATTGTAAACTGCTACAATTGCTGTTTCATGTTCAATTTATCAAATTTCCTTTTCTCCATAACTTCAAGACCAGTCCATAATATCACGAACAGTGTCATTATTTTTGTTCAGTAAAACACAGTTTGTTTGCCTAAGTATGGAAATGGTATATCCATTATTGCTATAATTCTATGCACTAGAGATCTTGCAGGTTGAAACTGAATGCAATAACAAGAGGAAATTGTATATGTTATATTTACAAATGTAAGTTAACTTCTAGAAATATTCTGTACTGAGTGTACTCTTCCCTGTTATGATGACAAAAGGTGTGTCCCTCCCTTAAAACATTGCAATAGACTTTACAGACTGTAAGAATGTCTGTATTCATTTCTTTTACAGACAAGGGCATTTGCCCAGAATCTGGAGCGATATGAACTTATGGCACATGTCAGCAATGGTTTGATGATTGAAGTGCTCCCTAATGTTGATGAGACTATGGAGGTCCTCAATGTGAAGAAGGGTATTCTCAGTGCTCTACAGATGGAGTGGACTGGCTCTGTTCAGGAGGAACTTGTCTCAGATCAACTGTCCATCCATGGTAACTGCTCTGCTACTACTACTCATGTTCCAAATTCTGACGAATTCACAGAAGAATTTTTGGTGACAAGAGACCTTAGCAGCTGTACCCAGAAGCCCTTCAAGACACCTCTGTTGTGGTCTGGACTTGCCTACTTGCAGAACATGGTAAGGAAACAATGATATACCAAACAGAGTATAAATAGATATTGCTATCAAATTAATCATGGATACAAGTATTTATTTGAAAAATGTTCATATATGCATACTAGGATAAGCAATGGCGTATTTGATTCCAACTGTGTTATTTCCTAATATTTATTCTGGGTTATGGAAAGTCTGCATATTGTTAAGGGAGTGTATTTAAAAGCTAATGATATTTTTGAAGATTGATATATGACATAAGTATTCAATTGTTTTGCAGCTATGACAAATGTTTCTCTTTTATTTGTAGAGCATTGGAAGCAACCTGCTCAACTCCTCACAACAGTGTCGCTATGAGACTTATGACATCAAGGGTCAACACATGCAAAGAGCAGAATGTAAAGAAGTCCACTCTTTCTGGCCTATGAGCATCTCCAATGACCGTGGTATCATGACTACCGTGACTCAAGTACTCGAGCAACAGGACTTGCAGAAGTTGAACTCTCTTGACTTCAAGGCTCTGAGATGTAAGTTGAATGACTGAACATATCATGTCTGTCCCTATCTCTTGTTAAGTGCTGGCCAATGTATACTTCATTACTCTCTAGAAGTGATTAGGGTTAAGGTGAGTCATTGAAATTAAAATATCTACCTTACTTTGCTCCATGAGGATAACTAATTAATTTCTGTTTTAATGTATCTGCTGTATTTTAGCCTACTTAAGTTTATCTTAACTTTATTAACAGATGATAAGCGTTCTACCAACATTGTTCAGGAAATCCCAAAGGTTGAGTCCACGGAGGAATTGTCTGTTGATGAAGCTATGGCATACATTAAAGACTTGGTCAAGTCTACTATTGATGAGGTCAAGATGGATTCTCCAAGGAAGTTCGGTTACTGGGTCAAGGCTCTCAGGAGCTTGAACAATGACACCATCCATGAAGTCTTTGAAAAGACCTTCTACTGTGAGAAGTACTCTGATAAGTGTGCCAACACTGTAGGCAAACCAGAACTTGCACGGTGAGTTCATGGTCCATCAATGTAAAATCTGATGAATTTAGAATGTTTTAGTTTGATCTTATAGAAACACCTCACACATGGCACAGGAATTGGTTGGAAAGTTTTCTTTTAATACTTTTTTTTAAAAACTTCATTCTTGTTTTTATGATGTATTGCAAACCTTTGTGAACTGAACAAAAGTGCCTTTTTGAAGGTGGAAAATGGGTCCTTTTGCTAATAAATTGATACAATTATTTACCTCCTAAACTGCATTTTCTTCCAGTGAGTACCTCTGGGATGGCCTGATCCAGTGTGGAACTCTTCCCTGCTTCTCTGTTGTCAACACTGCCATCATTAAGAACATTATCCCCAAGCCTCTTGCTCATGTCATGATGTACACAATGGCCTTCAGGGACTACCCAACTTTGGACATCATCTCCGAGGCGGTGAGAGTTGCTCAGTTTAACCGCACCAGGTCCATCTTCTTGCCAGTCAGTACCATGATCTACAAATACTGGCTTGACCATCCAGAGATCCACAATGAACGTGAGGTATGTATTTTATAGCTCTGGCAAATTAATGATATTGGAGTAAGCCTAAATATTTAGCTCAGAGAATTTATTGGAAGTTTGATACTGAACGTTGTTGGTATGTTGAATTCTTTGTATGTTTTGTCCCTACCACACAGTTTTCCCATTAATAAATGTTCCGTGAAGAAGCATTCACACCTTCAGTAGTACATTCAAACTCAGTCTAAATGAATCAAGTATTGAATCATTCTGCTAAGCCTTTTGTTATTTTTATCACAGCTATTGTAGATCTGCTTAGGAACAGAAGATCAAACAGATATATGTAGTTGTATGTATGTGATATACCTGTGTGATATATATTGTGATATACCTGACCAAGTGTTTCTTTCCATAGCTCCCTGTTGCCATCCAGGATTTTATTGAATTGTTGAACAACATCATCAACAATGACTGCACTTTGAATTCAGACCCCAAATCTGTGGATGCTGTTGAGGAAGAACGCCAAATTTTGCTGGCCATCAAGGTGTGTTTAAGTTTTTTTAAACATTTAAATATTTCAACAGTTGTGGTTTCTTGAATCATGCAAGTTACTCCTTAGCAATGAAGATGATACAATTAGAGAAGATATATTGCTCTGGAAATGAAAAACTAATGTAGAAGTGAGATCATAACTTAACCATTATCAGTCATGTTGGGATCTTTCTAGTGAATATCGGAGGATAACATTCACTTTTAGATGACCTTATCCATTCAACTCTATCTCTCAAAATACAACCAGCTTTTCTATGAATGACATTTTGTACTTTAAAACTAGTTTCATATCATGTAGTACAAAACTTATTAAATCAAAATGGACTCTCTGATGAAAGGAGGGTTTAGTTCTCCCAAAATAACAACTAATTTCCTTGAATCCTAGGCTCTTGGAAACCTTGGACCTGTTGCACAGAAGTATGATGCATCAGAATTCCGCAAGAGGCTCCACTTTGAGCGTGAATTGTTGAAGTGTGCCATCAACGAGAAGGTCAGCTACAACATTTCACTGAATGCTGTCCAAGCTCTCAGACGTTTCAACATGTCCATTGTCAGCAACTTTGTCATCAACAACCTCAAGGTGGCTTTCCTGAATGTTTCTTTCGACGTTGAAGTCCGTATTGCTGCCTACCTCATCTACATGAAATCTGATATCAAGGCCCCTCATCTCATTAGTGTGTATGAGGCTCTTAAGAATGAACCTGTTAAGCAGTTCAAGGCTTTTACCTATTCCCACATGAGCAATATCCTGGAATCTGAAGATCCCTCTGTGCAGAGGTATGTATTATATAAGAATCATTGATTTACAGAACTAATACAAGCAAACCTCCAAGAAGATATGTTTTAATTTTTTTTATGTTCAGCTAAAATGTTAAAACTATGAAAACACTTGGATTGAATGAAGAAGTTAATCATAAATATATTGTCTCTTCCCTACAAGCCTGAGGAAAGAACTTGCTTTGGCTATTGGTGAAACAGAGTTCCCAGAGTACCCTAAGAACATCCTCAAGTATTCAAGTAACATCGAGATCTCTAAGATACTGACCATCCCATACTTCAACAAGACCTTCGGTGGATCCATCGAGAGCAACATCATCTTCAATCCAGAGGCTCTCATGCCTAAATCTCTCATGCTTAAATCTGCTATCAATGCCATGGGCAAAGAATGGGAACTCATTGAGGTAAGGAACAAATATAACTCCATACTTCAAACCTTAGAAATAATTCATCTTACTTAAAAAATATCTCAGACCTACCTACCACACAAATGCAATCTCACCTACCACTCAGAATGCCTACTGATAATGTTAATGCCACAATCCATTTAAGTTTTTGTGCTAAATGTTAATCATATTGTCATTTCAGACTGGCTTGGATGTTCAGGGCTTTGAGGTTATTCTCGAAAGTGTCTTTGGTCCAGCTGGTTTCTTCCCTAACAACATGATGCAGTCAATGTTCCGTGGAGCCGATGAGATGATCATGTCCAGAGTCCGCAATGCTAGCCTCCCATTGAACTGGCTTGCTAGTGTAATGGACATCATCATGTCCAACACACCACTCAAGGATCTCCAAGCAGCAGGATCACAGGCAATTGCTGATACCAAGAACAGTGCCTCAAACCTCCCTAAGAGCCTAACACAGAAAGTGCCAGTACCACAACCAGAACCACTGGTGAGTGAAAAAAATGTAACAGTGTTTTCAGGATCTCTTCTACTGTATGTAAAAATGTATTTTGATGAATGATATAGTGCTAAGTAACTTTATGTATAACTAAGGGAAACTCCAGTAAGCATGAGTGATAGCTGTGTGTGTGTTTGGTATTGACATATTTTGTATAGGGCATGGTAGCAATAACAGGTATATTTCCTTTTGTTTGTTCTGCAGCCTGAGAATGGATTGGACAATGATATTCAGGAGAACTTGGCTAACATGCATGATGTTATTAACAAGGAACAAAAGGAGCGCATTGCTTCCATCTACCTCAGGATCTTGGGCAATGAACTTGGTTATGTGACCCTTGATGACATCAAGAGTTTAATTCCAGTTATTGATAAACAGATGCTTGAAGGCATGGTCCAGGAGGTAGGTATTTCACCCTTGATTCAAGTAACCCTTTAACCATGCTTGTAGATATAAGGTAATGTAAAACATACACAGATGGTGGACAACTTTGACCTAAGTTTGCCGACTAACTTAAGAAATGCCTCCCAAACTGTGAAAGGGCAATACTATTTTGTTTGGAATCCTATCCTATCCTATCCTATCCTATCCAATTTCCTTTCAATCCTCCATCAGATATTTTTCATAGCCTGCACCAGACCATATTAAAATTTGACAAAAAATACATGCTTACATCGGGAAGAATGTAATAGATGAAGGTAACATCATTCTTCCAAGAGGGAAAACCTAATGAATAATCTGTCTCTTTGCAGTTGGGTCAAAAGTTGACTGAAGGTGTAGATCTTAACACCACCAGATCCATTATTTTCTTGGAGCGTGAACTTGTTCTTCCAACTGGTCTTGGTATGCCACTTAACTGCTCTGCCAACGGATCACTGGTTATGTCTGTACGTACTCGTGGACAGCTCTCCATTCAGCTACCTTCTGCAACTGTTTCAGGACGTCTTGCCCCAAGGTCAGTTTCTACTGTCAGATTTTGTTCCTCCAATTTCAGTTACAAATCTCCTGAAAAAAAAATATGGTGAAAATAAATGAAAGCTAAGATGGCATAATACAAGCAACGACAGAAATGACCTATAAAAGTTTGAGGCAATAGCTATAAAGAAAGCTAAGCGGGCATATCTGTAGGCACTGGAATCTTTAGTTATAAGCTTTCAGTAGAAGTTTTTCATTCATAGCAGTTGGATTTTCATTCACACAGTTATCTTTGTGTTTTCTCCCAATAGCGCTGGCATTGAAATTCTTGGCACCATGGGAGTCCACATCCCAACAACCAAAATGCATGCTGGTGTTATGGCCAATGCATCAATGTACCACAGCTCTAACATTGAGGGTAATGTTACCATTGATGGACCCAAACTGAAGGTCCAAGTTAAGGCTCTTGATAAACCAATGAACCTTCTCAACTTCTCTGTCAACTATTTTCTGCTGAAACCCAACGGTGAGATGAGCTTTATCCCAGGAATTATGGAGGATGCTGTCAAGGTGAGACAATACAAGACAATACAAACAAGTTCAACTCTCAATCATCAAGTTTGATCATTAAGATGATTGTTTTTTTCTTACTAGAAGAACTATTCGTATGTTAGTTTTAAGTCTGATATACTTTTGTTTCCTATGAAATGTTTGGGTGGTCCTGAAGGTTTCCTAAGCCCTCCGATTACAAACCTTTATACAGATCTGTTAGTGGATATTATGTTAATGCACTCAAGATGTACTGTACATTGAAGATGGTCCTGTGTGCGTTCAATATAAAGATACGTCAATTGCATAGTGAAAGTTTGAGTAGACTAGGTTGTGAATATTAGTGTTCTCCAAAGTAAGCTATCCAATCTTGCATTGGGCTAAAGAATTTATCTGACCGACTGAAAGTTTTCTTATTGTTAGACCAAAACAAAAATTAAGTGGAATGTTGCAGTCTATGTGGCTTCAAAAGTTGCTGTTCAAAATGCCTTATTGTTATTTGAATGCTTGTAATTTTGCTTTGTTTTCAGTATCAGCAATGTGCCAACCCCGGCAAGATCCTTGGTGCATCACTATGTATGTCCTTTGCATACCCCAATGCCAGCTATGTTGAGATTGCCCCAAGGTTCCCATTGACTGGACCTCTTAGCTTCAACATCACCCTGAACAACACCGATCAGTAAGTTATCATTTATCATGTGAAAAAATTAACAATTTTGTTGGGATGTGAAACGTAATTTTCCTTCCTGCCAAGAAATGGTATAATCATGTACAGCTTTTGTGATGATAACATATTTCCTGATCTATAGTTGCCATTGTTGAAGTTGCAAACATCACATTGTTCGGCCTTGTATGGGAATTAGAGTATAAGTCATTCATCCTCTAACATTGTAGTTAATTAATTGGCATCATCTTTCATTGATTCCAGGACTCTTGGAGCTTACACATTTGTAGCAGAATACCGCCAGGTTGTGAAGGGAGGAGCTAAGCCCAGCAAGGTTCCCCGCAAGAAGAACTTTGGCAGCATTGGCAAGAGCAGCACCTATGTGCCACCAGAGGAGGTTATTGACATGATTACTGTTAACTTCACTGCACCAGGTTGGTTGACAATTTTGCAACATGTTTTGATCAGTATTTGCAGTCCGATGTTTGAAGGCTAATTGAATCCACACATCCAGATGTTTAAGATGACTTGTGTTAAGATGATTCTTGTTTACAATTCATTTCTCTTTAATTTGAATGAGAATTGCTTGTTGACTCAGTATTGTTAATGTCAAGCATTATTTCTGATCAGTCCCCCACAATAAGTACTTAGAATCATGTTTGAAAGCAGTGGTTTGGTGAGAGGTGATAAGCAATTGATCAACAAATAATATTCTAATTATCCTATCAGTATTGAGAAATAAATCAATTTTCAAATGATTGATTTATTATTTTCAGGTGATTCTATCAGACGGGATGTGATGACTGTTCTATCCTTCCATCGTAACAAGACAGAAGCTAAATGGTCCTTTGATATCCCTGAGTTGAATGGACTCCAGATCTTTGCTGGTCTCTTGAACATTAGTGATAAGACTACTGGTGAGACAGGCATGCACCTTGTGTGGAATGCTACCTACAATGAGATGAAGTCATCTGTATCATTCACCGTGAAAAACTCGACCATGGTTGGCAAGACCAACTACACTGCTGTCTTCAATGCCTCAGTAGAGAAGCTGCACTATGCAACTGTCATGCAGCACATCAACACTGGTTCATTTATGATCACAAGCATGAATGAAACTTACTACTGGTAAGTTAGCGTTAAAATGATATTAAGGCGACATTAATAATTAATGTAACGTAGTATTTTGATTCCATTCAAAAGAACAACAAACTGCACGATATGGTGGATGTAGTTTCTCCAGAGTGGTTTCTAATTGAGCTAAGTATTCACAATCAGTTTTCTTTATTGGTATGTAAGTATGAAACCAAGTATGGAGCAAATTTTGTGAACTTTCATTTGGTTATTATGGTTATGGTTAGGTTAAGTAAAGCTAGAAGCTGGCATCCAATTATAAACATATGTTTGAAAGGGTCTACAAGGTGGTGACAGTTTTTCCGGTTTTTCCTGCAGGGATGATGAGACACCAATCTATGAACAGCTGTCTTGGCCAGTTTCTGGATATGCCATCAAACCTGAGAAGTACTGCACCTCTGTAGGCCTCCTGAAGTCTCTGAATGAAGGACCAAGAACTGATACTACCCTATTCATCAGCTCATTGGGACAAAACTTCACTGTCGAGAGTGTGGCCCTGAGTCTTCCAGAGTCATACACAAATGAGATCACCAGCAAATTTGAAAATACCTACACTGTATGTCAACATTTACTTTTCGTGTTTGTACTAAATAATGAATCGGATATTTTCTCCTTGACCCTTACCTTGCCAATTCTGATATTATTGTTGGAAGGATACCTAGTTTTGCAAGGTTAACTCATTAATACACCAGGAAAGTAGTGTGTGATGTCATTTGTGATAAAGGATTTACAATAACATCACTATCTCTCTGTTCGTCTCCATAAAGTTTCACATGAATGTTTGCTTTAAAAAATGTCCGTCAATGTGCACTCTGGTAAATGTTCATAAAATTTGTGTTTTTTATTACCATCATCCAATGAATATAACACAATTCACTGGCGGTTATCCCCATCTGAACCATCAGGCAAACTTTTGTTAACTCATAAATAAGGCACAATTATTGAAACTTACTTACTGAGGGTTATTCATCAGTTTTATTCTTTGCTTTCATTCTTTGCTTTACAGGACTTGCCACTTGTTGACTTCTCCTACCAATATGATAAAGCTGTGCGTATGGGTGTGAAAGAAACCTACAGATATCTGGATGTCCACCGTGGTGACTATGCTCTCTTCTACCAAGAGGATGGCGAGAAGGTCTTGGAGTCTAACACCATGAGCCGAAACTACACTTTTGGTGTGAAGGCTACCAACAAAGTCCTGAAGAAGGAATTTTCTGAATTTGGGGAAAAAGTTTTGGGTAAGTACTTTAAGCATTGTTGGAAGATATGCACATTGCTCAATTTGGTGGTAAGTGCTCCACACTACCCAAAGTATGATGCATTCTGTGAAGGCAAAGCCCATCAGTGAAATTTGTTTATGAATAAAGTAGATCCTAAGCCTATTCGAAACCATAACACATCAAAATAGATTAGAATGTCAAATGCTCTGTAATGCTAATTTCAAGTACCGTGCGGCCATTTCTTTTCATCTTGGTTATGCTAGAAAAACCCTATTGAGAGTTTAATTCAAAGCAGTGGATGCAGTCTCCAAGTCATCAATTAAAAGTTGGGACTCAGAAATGTTCATCAAATGATATTAGTAAGTTGAGGCATTGGGTGATAAACATGTGATTCTTTCTTCTGTTAATATTTTGTTTCACCTTTTTGATACTCTTAGAAAAATTCGGTGATGAAGCTTACGACATTAAACCAGTCAACTTCAACACAACTCTCCACTTCTATTTCAACAATGAAACCATCTCGGAACCCAGTTACTTTACTTCCCTGAATGTCACTTCTTCCGTTCCCACATCACTTGACCTTACAAACCAAACTAGGTTGGGACTTGGATTTACTGCTCGTCTCATGAAGGAGTTGAGTACTCCAGAGAAGAACTTTGGATATGTCTTGCAGCTGAACAATACCATTCCATTCCTCTTGGTAAGACAACTGACTGATTGACATCATTTTCATTGTACATTTAAATTTCAGTAATGCATCAAACGTTAATCATGATTAGGTTGGGATTTTTGCTTAATGCATTTTGCAATTTCAGGTACAGTTGAACAAAAGGTTGTATGAATTCAAAATATCAGCCTTATATCAAACTCATGATAACAGATACTGAATTTATTCCGAACAGATCCTCAGATCAAATAATTACTTTCTAAAAAAGTTGGTTCTGGGACAGTGATCATATTTGCTCATTTTATTTTATTGGTAGACCAGGCTTAGTAAAGTGATTCATCACACCTTTAGAAACCATTGGGCAGGTGGCTGAAGTAGTATGTAACCTTTGTTTGTAAATAATCTTATTTATAGTCCTTGTATTTGTTTTCCAGCTTGACTTCAGCAATGAAGTAAGAATGAGCAACAGCTCTGCAGAGGGTTTCAATGTGTCTTTCAGTCATCAGACTCTGGAACGCAAATATGGCAAACACATGAACATTGACATGTTTAACCTCATTGACATTTACAACATGTCACTGAAGAATGGCTTCAACTTCACCTCTCCTTACTACAACTACAGTGACGAATTTGTCGCTGCGATGGATGACATCTATGGCTTGGTCATCAAAAGCCAGATTGGCCAGAAGGGAGTACTCCTTCCCAACATCACTGACTTCCTCACTGACTGTGAGTAAATTACTGACACTTTAAAGATTAAGTCACCTGCCTTGTTTTCTTAATATTCATCAAACAAATAGTGTTTAAAATGTGTCAGTGTATGGCTTCGTTGTCATTGCTGATCACGTGCATACTAGGATAAGCATGACTGCATGTATAAGAGTGCTTTTTCATATTTATGTCATTTATATCACCCTCTAGTAAAGTTCCAATCAATTGATGGAATATTCTAGTTTTTTTTAGCACTTATGTTCCCTAGTTTCACCATGGAAAGTTGCACACATGAAATGAAAGTTTGACAACCATGCAAGGCACTTACTCAACTATCACTGGTTGATCTGGAATTTCTTTCTGCCATCCTTCATATGGTCTCTATAACTGAAACTCTGGGAATATCTGTTGCTACTTAAATGAAACAATCCACTCACTAAAAAATAAAAAGGGGAGATATCATTGAAAGTAGAATGAAGCAGATGATGAGACACGGCAAGTTCCTTTAGCTAATTGATGTCATTGTCTTATTTATTCTCTGCAGACTATTTCACCATGAAGATGTGGCAGAACAGCAGTCTCGGCTTCCACTTGACCCACAAACTTATCAATATCTCCACTGACCACCTGATACAATTGGATGGGCCAGTCACCAACTTTTCTCTCAGTATGGTGCCATTCTTTATGCGTGACCTCTTGAACAAAACCTACCATTCCGAATTTGAAGCTATCAAAACTACCGTCCTCGAAGTTTCCTACAACATCACTAACTCAAGTCTAACTGTTGGTAATGATCTGTATGTAAGTACACCATATATCATGAACGTCAGCATGGACCATGACTTAGTCTTGGACATGAACAGGGTGAACCATTCCTTGATCGTTATGATGAAGAGGCCATCAGTCAACTTTAATGTCGAGCACCTACTTCAAGGACCAGAAGACTCTGGTGTATTTACAGTCAGCACTCTGGTGAGTGGCAATCTTGGCACATTTTCTGAACTTACTACCACAGTTACTGGTAAGGCTAAGTACGGCAAATCCCTCAATTCTAACCTGGTTCTGAGCAGCACCATGAAGACCCCAAAAATTGCCAACGTCACAATGGGTGGTAGCTTCATCATCAAGGGAATGAAAGATTACACCAAGTTTGATGTAATGGAATTCGGCCTGGAACAAGAAGTTGAATCCATCCTTGGTTATTCCTACCTTATTGGTACTGCCAAGTTTGATACATTCAAGCGCCTCTTCAAGTTCTCCAAGTCAGAAGCTGGAATCAAGGGAATCTTCCAATCTCGATTCTTGAACTACACATCCGAGTCCGGCATTGAAGCAAGTGGTTTCAATGACTACATGGAGTTTGACAGATTGAACACATCTTCTGCGGTAAATGTCACCAGCCCATTCATGAGCTTCAACATCAACTCTTCATCTGAGATCAACAATGTCGAGGGCATCTTGGTTGCAAGTAAAATCAGGTCCATCAACAGCTACCACTTGGATTCAGTCATCGGAAATGCTGATTACAGCTTTGGCTATGACATCAGTGACATTTCATCTCCACTGGACTTCCAGAAAATAAATGGCTCCTCTGGTTTCAACATCACCTCTAGAATGGTGAATGTTACAACCACCAATGGGCTGGATTTCACAGGTGTCCGTAACATCTTCAGTTTTGACAAAGTCAATGGCAGCATGAGCTGGAATGTCACATCCATGTTAGGTAATGGTCTTATGAGCCAGAGGTTTGAACTTAACAACTTTCAAAACCTGACCTTTTATGATAGCGCTATTGCTGAGATGAATTATGCCATGAGCAGCAAATATTTGGGTGCAGCTAGACTTGTTGAAACGTATGGTATCTATGAAAGTGAAGGACTCTTGACTTTCGGTGAGGCAAACTCTACTATTGAAGGAAGTGTTACAAGTAGTTGGATCAACTCTTCTTTGACATCGTTTGGCAAGGTAAAAAAGATGAAAGGACTTCTTCATTCCAATACTGTGCTTGGTAGATTGAACTATGAGACCACTTCACGTCTTTTTAACATGAGTGGAAACATGTTCTCCAGCACTAAGGGTATGGATGGCCTATTCAAATTTAAGAACATCATCAACAGCCTTTCCCATGAATCTTCTACTCCAGTCTCTAACATGACCATGGACATTTCCACTAAATGGGTCAGTGCATCTGGGTTTATGATGCATGAACTTGCAACCAACACACTTGCCTTCAACATCACCACACCTATTGGCAGCATTGGATCAAACATTTCACACATATCAGAGAACTCTGAAGGACCTTTCCAGTTTGATCTCACCAGCCTGAAGGCAGAAAATGCATTAATAAGCAGGTTTTTGAACATGTCGTCTGCTGGCTCAATGCTTGCAAAGCGATTTGAAAGCTGGAACACCTTCAGCGAACTTACAATCACCTCTGAAGGTCTACTGATGTTGTTGAAGTATATGAACAGCTCTGTGGGCATGACTACCTCCATGATCAACATGAATGGCCTGTCCTTTGACAAATTTTACATGACACAGAATGCAACCTCAACAAGTTCAAGTTTTGCTGCAAAAGCCATGCAGGAGACCAACATAAACAACTTAAGAGGAATCTTTGACTTTGATGTTGCCTCTACCATGGGTGCTATGAACATCAAAAATCGCTACATCAACTTCACCAATGGAATGATTACTGAAATGCTTGACAGCAGGAAGTTCCTTGACTTTGACAGCCTCAGATTTGGTGCCAGCACAAATTTCTCCTTGCCAATTCTGGTTTTGAACAACAGTGTTGAATATGAGATTCTTGGCATGAGGAAGTTGGTAGAATCAGAAAAGATTGCTGCTGCAATGAAATCAAGCTTGAAGAGTAAGTTGTTGTCTGTTGAAACTGCTGCTGGCTATGAACTCCTGGGACAGAATGCTCTCTTCAAGTTTGAGAGGGCAAGCATGGGTGCTAACATGAGTCTTTCAACTCCAGTGGTTAACATGTCAACAGCAGTCGGCAGTGAAATGACTGACTCCAAGGCTCTTTTCAACTACACCACCTTCAAGGTGGGAGGAAGTGGCTCTGTCAATGCTACCATCGTTTCTATGAAGGCAGAAGCAGGCGTTGAAATGTTAAACCAGACTAGTCTTCTCAGATTAACCAAGGCACATCTAGGAGGTATGATGGCTGTCACCAGCAAATTAGCCAACATGACTTTGGGAACAGAAGTTGCAGTACTTGGACATGACAAATTCATGCACTTCGACCTTTTTTCACACAATGCAACATTGAGCTTTGTCAGCGAACCTGAAACTATGGAACAGAGATACCAAGCTACCATGATGAAATCTACAGGCCTCTTCAGAAGTGAATTGTTTGAAGTCAGCGTCAATGGATATAACACTGGACTTATCAACTCTACCAATAAATTCAGGTATGCAGTTTCTGGCAATGCTGGCTTGTTTATCTATGATGAACTTCATCTAAACAATGTCATGGATCTGAACACCAGATATGTGAATGCTACATCAACCAATGTCTTCAGCATCATGCTTGCTAATGGTCTACTTACATTTACAAAGGGTGTAGGAACCACTGGAACAGTGGTTAACACACCATTTGGAGAACTGGAAGTTATTGGCTCTGTTAACATGGATGACTTCAAAGGTTTCATGAACTTCACTAACATGGCTATGAGTGGTAAGGTTGAAGCTGGAAAGCTTTTGACAGGAATGGCCGGAGCTGAGTTTGTCAACTTTGAAGGACCATTTGTTTTTGAAAGGATGAATGTTTCCTCGTCTCTTGAAACCATCAACTTCTTAGTCAACTACACCGGTGACATGGTTGTGGAGGCTTTGAATGGCAAAGGTCTTTTCAACATTTCCAAAGCTCTTTTTACTACCAGTTATAATATCACAACTGCTCTTGTAAATGAAACAACCCTTGTGCACCTAGAAGCCAATGACGTTGAAAGCCTGACCAAATTTTCCAGAGCTTTCCTGACAAACAGCTATGAAGTTAAGTCTTTGGTTGCCAATGGTACTTCATTCGTCCACCTAGAAGCTAATGATGTCGAAAGTCTAACTAACTTTACAAAGGCCAATGCTACCATTGCCTGGGATGTTAAGACTTCAGTTATGAACACAACTAGTGGCTCCACTCTGCTCATCAGTAATGTAAGGAGCATCTTTGATTTTGACCTGATAAGCCTCGTGTCTAAGACTGACCTCTTCAGCAAGCCAGCTAATGTAACAACTGGTCTTCTTTATGCTCTCAAGGGTGTCACCGGCTTCTTGAAATTTGATGAAGTGGAACTGAATGGAAATGCTACTGCTGAAACTCTAATTGGCAACATGGATAGTGTTAATGGTATGAGCATCACTGCCATGGACGGCCTCGTAAAACTGGGTCAGATGAACATGAATACCTTGACCACTGTATCAGGACCCTTGGGATTGATGCAAGTAAGCGGTGAGGCACTATGGAGAAATGTTTTAAATGTGACCAGCTTCAAGATCTTGACTAGTCAGTATGACATGAAGGTTTTCAGCAAACCATTGAATGTCACCTCAAATGGTTTCTTCCACGTTGAAGCCTCTAGGAACATTTTCGATGTAGCATTGCTTGAGGGCAACATGGTCCACAACATCTCCACCCCCTACACTAGCACCAACGTGACATCAAGCCTTCAGCTCAGTGGGATGGATGGCATCAACTCCTTTGATGATATTAATCTTCATAGTGAAATCAAGATGAGGACTCCACTCACAGACAGTCAGGTGGTTCTTTCCATGGCTGGAGAATCAAGCTGGGGCAATGTTGTTGAGACCCTGGCCACTACACTGATCACCAGTAAGGGAAGTGTAGAGATTGCTCAACTCATCGACTATGAAAATGCCAAAGTATCCATCACTATTCCATCATATGGCTACATCCACCTTCATGGACACCTTAATGAGGTTGGAGATGAGATGACAATCAAGATGAAGCACATGCTTGAGGTGAGTTTGAAATGAATAAATACTAATAAATAACTACTAAATTTCAAAATTTGGAAGCCACCTTCCTCTGCTATGGACTTCAAACTGATGATTTTCTTTTGTAAAATGATCTTTTTTTAATATCCTAGATATGGAATAGGAATGATGATTTTTCATCTTGAGTCTAAATTGCATTAACAACTACACCTAATTTACATTTGATAAGGTTCTTTGATATGAAAGATTTGGGTTATGCCTGATGAATATCATTACTTAACAAGTATAAAATTCATATTTTCTGTTGTTACAGGGCAAGACAACAGACCTGGTTCAAGATTTCAGTCTCTTTGTGAAACTGAACCAGAGTGATGTTATATACACAAACTTCAGCTGGAATCCAGAGGTCATTGCAGAACTTATGGACATTTCTACTGATGCGCTGAACCGCACCATCAACTTCACCATGACTTTGGTAAACCAGACCAGGGACAGCTATGAGAAGGTTATGTCACTTTCTTACCAGAAATTAGCAGAGCTCAACATCACTGTGAACGACATCATCAAAAACCCAAGGGACTTCCTGGAAAAGTATGTCAATGTTACACTATATGATGAAATCAATGACAAACTTATGGAAATTGTTGAGTTCACTCAAGAAAACCCCAAGGAAGCCCTGAAGAATGTGTATGATGTTGTGAAAGCAACCACAGAACAGGCTGTCAATATCACTCTTGTGACCTATGGAAAGTTAGATGAAAGATACATGCTTCAAGAGAAGATTGACAAAGTGAATAAGACCATGTTAGATATCATCTTCTACATCACCTACCCCAAAGAGACCTGGGAACTTTTGAAGCCAAAACTTGAGGAGATGCTGGCAACAGTGAAGGAATCCATCAAGTACGACCTCATCAGTGCTAAGTTCAATGAGATTGTTGATGTTCCAAAGCTCAATCTCACCATCAGGAAGCAGCTTAAAGAGTTGAACAGAGAAAACCTCATGATGTTCGTAGAAGAGATGAAACTGCTGATCAATACAACCAAATTTACCGAAGCCATAGATGAAATGAGGGCAGTCGAAATAAATGTTGGCTGTGTTACCTTCAAGGACCTTGCTGATATCGACATGGAAACCATTAACAGCACATACATCAAAATCAAGGAGCTGTTGATGCTTGACAACCTTAAGCAGTTTATCAACATTTCTCAGGTTGAGAAGCTCGCCATGCAGGCTAACCAGACACTGAAGGCGAACCTTGATCTAGAGGCCTGGAACGAGACCATCCGTTCCTATGTGGATATCCCTCTGCTGAATGCCACAATGGTGGAACTTGCTGACTACATCAAAGAGGAACTAAATGCCACCCTTGAAGATCTCAAGAACAAAGCCAATGAAGAAGTGGAGAAAATGAAAATCAGGTATGAAGAATTCAAGGTCATGGTCCAAGATGCTGTTCAAGGTCTCAATGATACTCTGATGGAGGTTTCTGGCATGAACTGGCCTGAACTCAAGGACAAGGTTTCTGCCATCGCTCTGCAGTTCAACCAGACAGTTTATGAGAACGTTAACACAACTAAAATACAGGAGATTCTCCAGCAGCTTAAGCAAAATGTTACCAGCAGAATCAACATGACCAAAGTTGACCTTGCAATTGAGAAACTGAATACCACCCTCCAAGTCATCATCAATGCTACCAAGAACGAAACACACCCAATCAACATTCTTCCAGTCATGTATTTTGACACCACCATCTTTGATTTCGTGGACGTCACTGTGCTAGACTTCCTCAACGTCACTTGGGTGAAGGCTGTCAATGCGTCAGATGTCTACGGTGAGAAGGCTTTTGAACTGACCAAAGAGTATGGCCAGAAAGCTGTCGAGCTCTACGAGATTTACCGTGTCAGGGCTTTGGTACTGTACAAGCAGTACAGCAATATCACGATTGAGAAGAGCATGGAATTGTACACCAATGCAACCATCTTGTATGAAATCTACAGTGTGAAGCTCATTGACTTAGTTCAGAATGTCTCGGAAATTGCTGTCAACAAAACTGGAGAATGGCAGATTGTGATCATTGACTATGTTGAGAAGGCTAACCAGACTCTCCAAGAGAAGTATGAGGAATACTATCCAATTGTTTCCGAATTTGTCAGCAACAACACAGAGAAAGGTATGATCATTGTCCGAAACATCACTTCCCTGTTGGTTGAGAAGAGCAAGCCTTATGCTGTTCAAGCAATTGGTCTTTTGACAAGGTACAAGAATGATATCCTCCTACAATCCAGTGATGTGTGCATCAACATTACCACCTTCATCGACGACACAATTGAGAGGTTACCTGAATACCAGCAACTCATGCTGAACTTGACAGAACAATACACTGAGCTAAGCAAAGACCTCATAAGGAATGTGACCATCTTTGCAAACAAAACCCTCAACGACACTGCAGAGAAACTCAAACTTCTTAATGAATGGCGCATTGAAACCATGGATATGCTCATTGAGATAACAAAGAATGAAGGAAACTGTCTGAACTACTACCCAGTTGAATGGACAGGAAAGACTGTGAACACCCTAAGCCAGGAGACCTGGGAAACAGTCAAAGTAACCATGGAGCAGCAGCTGGAACAACTCAAGTTAACAACCAAAGAAAAACTTGCCTTGCTTGAAGAGATCTTAGCAGACAAGACCCACTCCATCAACAAATACCCCATCGAGTTGCTTGGAATGTCTGTGTTTGAGGTGAGTTTCTTTAAGACATTCTTAATTAATGTGAGCTAATACATCATTTATTTATCAATCACAAAGTAAATTAATGATGTGCATTATATCAGGATGCACAATTTATAAACAGTCTCCATTGTCTGTTTAAAAAAATGTTTTTTAGTCTTCTCATATTAGTGAGTGGATGGGTTTGGGGGGGGGGGTTGTATTGTGTGCCATTATAATTCAGCACATTCATGAATGGACATTGGGAGGATGATAAGTTAGTACTCAACTGGACAATTATGTGCACTCCTTTTGAGAGTGTTCTACAAGTTTGCCTTATAAATATAAGAAATGTGTAGTCATTTTTTCAACTATATTCTATACAATATTGACGATACCATTGTATTTCTTCACCAGATTTACGAAGATGTCAAGCAGAATGTCACTATTCTGGTAGATCAAGGCAAGGAATACATTGAAGTTGTAAAGGTTTTCTTCAACGAATCTGTTATTACCATCAACGAGACCCTCATCGAGTACAACATTACCCTTGAGCGCCTTAACGATACCGTTTTGCAAGTTGTGACACTCATGAACGAAACTTTGATAGACCTGAAGAACTGGATTGAGGTGGCTAAGGATCAACCATTAAATCTTACCATTGAGCAGGTTAGAAAACATCTTCTTATCTTCATTTTTTGAACTTTTTAAAATCTTTTCATCCAATATGTAAAGCCTGTGTAGCTAAAAATGTGAAGTAGCTGGAGAATTTGAACACAGATCTGTCTGCATATATCAAAAAATAGCATGCAGTTGAAGACTTTGCAAGGTTTATAGTAACATTTAATTTCGTAAAATGATTTGGATTGTTCTTTCTTGCTTTATCGCAGATCATTGAGTTTGCTAACAAAACTGCTCTTCAAGCCTTGGATTTGGGAAATCAAACTCTCATCAAGACTGTAGAAGTTGCTAACAAAACTCTGATCATCTCCATTGAGCTGTGGAATAACCTAACCAGCCAAGAAAACCTTGACAAGATCCCCATCTATGTAGAGAATGTGGTAACATTCCTTAATAAAACCTTCATCCAAGTTAATGAAACCATCCAGGATACCATTGTATTTACCAAGAAAGCCATCGAGTACCTGAGGGAAGAAACTGGGCTTGTCGAGAAGCTGGAAGAATACAAAGAAAAGGTTGAAGAACTTAGACTTAACATCACCAAATTTTTGGAGCAAACTAAGGACTCCACCATTGAGGTTCTTCTGATGACCAAGGATACTGTTGTCTTCAGATCAACAGGATACGTAGAGTATCTCAACAACACCCTGCCAGGTATGTCAAGCCATACTTCAGTGTAAGGTGGATGGGGATAGGGGAGGTTGTGAAGGGAGGGAGGCTGGCACTCATTGTGGTTAGAATGTTCCCCTCTTCAGAAGGAAAGATTATCATAGATATTGACCTTACCTATTAATCTTCTTCCTCATACATACTCTTTATTCTTAGAGTGCTTCTTTCTGTTCACTTTAATAGGGAATTGCTTAATTGGTTGATAGTGCAGTGTACCCAATGATTGAGAAGCCATCATTGGCTCATTTGAAACCATATTTGATCCATCCATCATGGTAAAATAGTTAAGAAGAAGAGGAAGGAGTGGGTGGGGGACTTCACTCTTGATGCTGTACCAAGTCTTCATGTCTAACATGATTGGTGTTTCCTTTCCAGGTTGGATGTACAGGTACTACAAAGTGGAGGCACTACCATTCCAACTGTGGAACTACACCTCTGTCAAAGGAGCAGAAACCATCATTGAGCTCAGCAACACCACCAAAGTGTTTGTGCAAGAGTTTGTTAGCCGTTTTGTCCACTTCAGCATTGATAGCAATAGTTTGACCGTCAACTTTTCCCATCCATTCAACTGGACCAGCTTCCGTTCTCTGCCAACCTTGACTGATGCTCAGATTGAGGCTTTGGTAATCACCAAAGATGAAATTGTAACCCGTCTTATCCTACCCAGCAAATACCAGATTGAACGTCTGGCCGAGCTGATCAAAGACCGTTATGAGGAATTGATGACCTACATCACCAGCCAAATTGAAGAGAATCGTCCCAAGATTGAGGAAAAGCTCTCCGAACTGAGACAGAAGATCAAGGAGACTAGGCAACAAATTGAGGAGATGCGAGCTGAATTCAACTGGACAGAGTTCAAGGAGAATGTCACTATGACCTACCAAGAAGCCAGGGAATATGTTGAAGAAAATTACCCCGTCATCATGGCCGAACTCAAAGCAAATGTCACTCGTGCCATTGAAGACATCAAGGTTAACTACCCTACATACATCACCAGAGTTAAGGAGATTGCTGGCAACATCACAGAGCAACTGAAGAAGTACCAGGAAGAATTTCCAGAGACTGTATCTCAATTACTTGCGAAGGTTGCAGATTTGACCCGGGACTTGTATTTGCCAACTGATCTGCCACCTCTTGTCAAACCATGGACCTGTAAGTACTCAAAACCATGCTAAATGGCTTGCTGTAACCATACTAAAAAATGACATCATTATGATGAATATACATGAACAAAGCATCCTTAATAATTGTTCTAAATGGCATCATCATGATGAATATACATGAACAAAGCATCCTTAATAATTGTTCTAAATGGCATCATCATGATGAATATACATGAACAAAGCATCCTTAATAATTGTTCTAAATGACATCGTCGGGGTGAATATTAATGGAAAAATACAAACATAAAGCTTGCAGTAACTGTAATCATTGTGACAACTTGGGTATCAATGAAGAAAAGTAATTCTTATTAACAGAAGGCTTGTAACCGTATCATGAATGACATCATCACAATGAATATTCATAAGCAAAATATGCCATAAAATGTATTGTTTAGCAGCTGTTTCTAGAAAATCAAAGTTTTCTTGTTCCGATACAAACCTATCATGATACTACTGTGAAGACACTGCAAACAGAATAACAGAAAGATCACTAATCTTTATGTTGCCTTTCTTCTCAGACACTGGAATGATCTTTGGAACTGGCCATGTAATGACCTTCGATGGTCATGTTTATGAATTTCCATCCTATGAAGACAGTGCTTGCACCTATGTACTGGCACGTGACTTTGTTGATGGAAACTTCACTCTCCTCGTCAAGGAGTTGAGCACTACCCTGGTTCTGAAGACATGCACAGTTACAGTAGACGACAAGGGACTTTTCTTCATCAATGGTAACCCAGAGCCTCAGTCACCACCATTTGTGACACCAAGCAGAGATGTCATTGTCACACGTGATGGTCCATGGATCAATGTCACTACTACCTACGGCATTGAACTGAAATGCAATGAAGATAATTTCATGTGCATATACAGGCTCAGTGGATGGTACTACAGTAAGACACAGGGTCTCCTTGGTAACCTGGACACAGAACATTTCAACGAATTCATCAAGCCAGATGGCACTGTCACTCCAAGTTTGGTAGACTTTGCTAACAGCTATGAGGTCTCTGGATTGGCAGAATGCCAGATTGCTCTGCCAGAAGATGCTGCAGTTCCAGATCTATCCTGTTACACTGCTGACCAGAACAGTCTCAAGGCTGAGTGTGAAGCTGCATTTAACCAGGAGTTGTCCTACCTCACCCCTATCTTTGACATCATCAACCCAGAGCCTTTCCTTGAAGCCTGCAGAAACAATGCTGAGAAGTGCAGACCCACTGTTGAAATGGTCAACCCATACATCAACCTTGCCCGTGTTGAGGGAGTTTTCGTTGACATTCCAGGATGTGGTGAGTGTTCAGCTCGTCTGAAACTGTCATAAAATAACCATGTAGTCATTCAGAGCTGGGTCAGTTCATGTGAATTGATGCTAACTTTGTTGATTTTTCAACTGTATGATTCAGGGTAAAGATTACATTACTTAAGATATATAAACTATCAAGCAGCAGGATAGAATCTGGAAGTGTAGATGGTGATGGCATGTGGGAGCTGATTACTTTTCCCCTTGTATTGCAATCTAGCAATGCCAATAAGTTTATATATGATATTGGAAGGATTGTATTCACAAGTTATGCTTGGACTCTTTGCCTGGTTAATTGAATGTGACATTTGGATGCTTCATTGCTTATCTAAAACCTTAGTGTCAATTAGGTTGTTAAATGCAAAGAAATGTTTCGACTGATAGTTTTTGTTTGAACATTGGAGATTGTTTCAGGTGAGATTAACTGTTGCTCAGTGAAGTTAATTGAATTCTTTTTAGCTAGTCAATCACCTTTAAACTAAGTCAAAAGACTGTGTTTGCATCAAGTTGCATATATGATCTTTATTTCAGTTGATGTTCTTATTTGAATTCCTCTTTGATTTACAGCTGACCCAGTCAGAACAGAGCCATGCACATATTCCAGGCCACCAGTCACAACAGCTGATATTGTCTTTGTCATCTCTGAGAGCGCAAGCATGACCAATGGTATTTCAGAAGAAGACCTCAAAATGAACCTCAAGAACCTTTACATCAGCATCCGCAGCAACTATCCTGATTCTAACTTTGCCATGGTTGCCTTTGGCGGTCGGGACTATGATCACTGCGCTCCTCACCTCCACAGCCACGAGATGGAATCCTTCACCAATGATAACTTTGGCAACGCTGTAGAGAGTCTCGAATTCTGTGGGAATGAAGAGTCGTGTCCATGCTCTCCAAGGAAGGGTGATGCCCTCAAGGCCATTAAGTATGCTTCACAGCTGGCCCTGCGACCATCAGCTGGAAAGATCTTCATTCTGATTGATGCTGATAACAACAAAGAGGTTGGTACTTGCTTACAATTTGGGACAATTCCTCAATGTCAAAATGAAATTCTGTAGCAGTGTCTTATCCTGTTTGAGAGATTATTGGTGGAAAAATTCCAATTAGAAGGTACTCTCTACTGATTGTTTAGTCTCATTTTCATCAATGGAAATATATTTTTGTTTCCTTTGTGGTGGTGTTTCTGTATACCTATGCCACATCAAGCAAGCATAACAATGGTTCAAATATGTTTTGTCTTTCTCCAGTACTTGGAAACAGAACGTGATGAAGCTGTAAACACCTTGTCAAACAATGGAATCACCTTTAATGTCATCTCAAACTACAACCGACTTGAGAAGACCATCGGCAAAGTTCCCATCATCGGTGTCAACTATGATGGCAGTGTATTGTTCAACAAGCGAAGCAGTGCTGAAAGTATCACAGAGGTTCTTGACACACCAAAGGGAACTTATGCTAAACTTGCAACAGCAACAGATGGTTAGTACTAAAGATTTTAATTTTATACTCTTTTAATTCAGGGTCTGCATGTGAACTTCTGTGGCCAACCGATGTATTGAAAACAGTGTACAGTTACTTGAACTCAAAACTGTTACAAGTTAAAAACAAGAAATGCAAAAAAAACAATCAAGTTGTCAGCTTTTCTTAAACCATCCAAATTCATTTTCACACCCTTGCCAAAGGAAGAAAAACAAGCATCTATTGCATTTCAGGTAATAAAGTGGTAATATTAGTGGCCATTTCGAATAAAATGTCTAACATCACATGATATTGTCAATACAAACTATTTCAGACTGTGTTGCACTTTTACTTGTAAGAGTAAATTATTGGATCTTTTTTTTTTCACAATGAATCACTTGGCATTCCAGGTTTGTGACAAAGGTTTTAGCTTATATTTATCAGTCATAGTTTGTGCACTTTATTCTTGTGATCCAATTGTACTACTGTCTGATGTTTTAACTTAACTTTTTCTTCAAAATCGTGATTTTAGCATTTTAGCTGCAATTTATCTTGGCACAATTGTGGCCTTGGAAGAGTTATAGATGCAACCGAAGTTATTTACAGCATGGTAACTGTTAGCTCTTTTCTCTCTTTTCATTAGGAGCCATGATGCATATTGCATATGTAAAGGAGGAGACAACAACTACAGATCTTAAGCTGATCATGAAGAAACTTTTTAGAACACAGCTTGTGTCTTATGCAGAGAAAACTGTTGTATGCAAGAGTGTGAGGGACTACTACGGCCGCCCCAGCTCACTATGTGCACAGATATAAAATGCTACACCAACACCACTTTACAACCCCAGATGACAAGGACTACAAACTATATTTTTATTTGAAGGAAAAACAAAATGTACAAATTTTTACTCTGAAGTAAAATCCAGTGAAGTAAATTGTAATTTATAGACTTTGTGAGAAGGAAGCAAATGTATGGAGTCCTGAAAAGGCTGATTAGCCCTACCTGCGGTAGATGATGAGGACTTAACAAAGCTTTAATGTAAAGCTCATAAAAAAGCAACAACAAATCATTCCATTCATAACTTAGTTTATCTTATGTTAGAGTTTGCCCACACATATGTACTTAAAAATACATCTCACCATATGCAATCTTTTGAATAATATTAGCAAAAATAATTTTCTTTTACAACATTCTTGTAAACAATACCAATAAAAGTATTACAGATCAAGCATTTAAATAATATGTTTTTACTTCTTTCATGTCTATGTAGTGAATATTCAAGTAAATGCCCCTCTTTCCTCCATACGTCCAACCCCCATCCACTACCCACTATCCCCTACCCACTATCCCCTACCCACTATCCCCTACCCCCTTTCCTAGTCCTATGATGCTTCACCTTCATTCTGGATACTGTGATGTGATAATAACACATGGCTGCAATGCTGATGGTGAAAGACAGGAATACCATTCAGTTTTGATAACTACTGAGAAGATAGGAGCACAGTTGTATTATATTCCACACAGCTGCAGCTCCATTGACCATTGTTGAGCAGTGGCCTGTTCGATGAAGGGAAGTCAACAAAAGTGGCAAAATAACAGTTTCAATGCACATGTACAATACTGGAAGTGTGGGTTGTGAGGGGGGGTAGGTCACTTCCATATCCCTCTTTTTATACTGTCCCACCCCTGTGCTTTCTACACTTCACCTCCTTCCCTTCCCAGAGGTATTCAAAGAGGCAGTGAAGTTTTTCAAGAAGATGGCAAGGGTGCTTCAGTGAGGCAACAGGAGGCATTCAAGAGGACAAAAGGAATCTATGCGATGGTGATTGCGTGTGTGTGTGTGTGTGTGTGTGTATGTGACGCCATTGGCTCGTAAACACGATAACTCAGCAATGGAGAGTAGCATTGAAGTCATCCTTGGTACATAGATGCGCCATACGGAGTAGAAGAACCCTATTGATTTTGGTGCTCATCACATGAATAATAATGAGGTCACGGGGTCAAACGTAAAAAATTTAAAATGCTAATAACTTCGCAACCAAGGTCAGAATGTATTTATACTTGGTATTAATATGTTTATAGATAGCAGGCACATGGTGATATATGTTCAAGTTGATATTATGCATATTTATTAGGGGCGGGGCTTAAGTTGATTTTCACTTAAATAGCTTGTAAACACGATAACTGAACAACGGCAAGTTGGATTGAAGTCATATTGGGTACATAGATGCGTCATTGTGAGTAGATGAACCATATTGATTTTGGTGCTCATCTCATGAATAGTAATGAGGCCACGGGATCAAACGTGAAAATCTCCAATTGCTAATAACTCTGCAACCAAAGTCAGAATTTATCCATACTTGGTATTAATGTGTTGGTAGATAGTGGGTACATGGTAACATATGTTCAAGTTGATATGATGCATATTCATTAGGGGGCAGGGCTTAAGTTGATTTTCACTAAAATAGCTTGTAAACACGGTAACTGAACAACCAGAACTTGGATTGAAGTCATACTTGATACATATATGTGCCATAGTGAGTAGATGAACCCTATTGATTTTGGAGCTCATCTCATGAATACTAATGAGGTCACAGGGTCAAACGTGAAAATCTCTAAATGCTTATAACTCTGCAACCGAATTCAGAATTTATTCATACTTGGTATTAGTGTGTTGGTAGATAGCGGGTACATGGTAATATATGTTCAAGTTGATATATGCATATTTATGAGGGGGCGGGGCTTAAGTTTATTTTCACTAAAATAGCTTGTAAACATGGTAGCTGAACAACGACAAGTTGGATTGAAGTCATACTTGGTACATACATGCGTCATAGTGAGTAGAAGAGCCCTATTGATTTTGGTGCTCATCTCAAGAATATAAATGAGGTCACAGGGTCAAATGTAAACATTTTCAGAATTGAAACATACTTTGTGTGAAGGTTGGTTGATAGCAGGTGATGATAATGTATGTTCAATGTGATATTATGCACATTTATTAGGGGACAGGGCTTGAGTTGATTTTTGCTAAATATAACTTTAAACTTGGTAAGTTAACATATTTAGTAGGTAGGTCCACATCCGGTGAAAGAACCTTGCTGATCATTTTAATCAACAATGATGAGAGCTTGGGATTATAATCTCAATTGGCAGGGAATCACAATAAGCCCACTGGCTTTCTGGTTGTAATATTCTATCTGACAGTTTGAGGAGGGGCTCAGCACTCCTTTTTGGTTTCGATGATAATTGTAACCTTTGCACTCAAGATGGCGTAGGTGTGTGTTAGTGTGTGAGCGCGTTTGTGATACGCAACTTGTAAACAAGATATCTCAAGAAGGGAAGGTCAGACCAATTTATTATTTGGTGTGTAGAAGTATCACATTGAGTATAAGAAGCCTATTGGTTTTGGTGGAGGTCATTTGGAGTCACCAGGGGTGAAATTGTGAAAACCTTGTGAACATGATATTTCAAGATGGGAAGCATGGGCAGACTTCATATTGAGTGTGTAAAAGTACCACACTGAGTATAAAAAAGTCTATTGTTTTTGGTGGAGGGCAAAAGTCATTTGGGGTCACCAGGGGTCAAATTGTGAAAACCTTGTAATCACGATATCTCAATACTGGAAGCTTGGGCCGACCTCGTATTTAGTGTGTTAGAAGTACCACATTGAGAAGCCTATTGTTTTTGGTGGAGATCAAAAGTCATTTGGGGTCATCAGAGGTCAAATCATGAAACCCTTGTAAATATGTACACCCTCACTATACATTACGTCAGATTCATGAAGAAAACTGCCCATGTTACATCATCGAAACCACAATGCATTTTTGCACTATGGTTTTTCTGTCGGTTAAAGCCACATAAAAGTATCAGCGGTTGCGCCCTTGCTCTTCCTTCTGTCTCTATTTGGATTTTTTCGGGTGGGGGGGGGGGGAATTAGAAATTATTCTGCTCGTATTCGTTCTAGGCAGGGTCTAAGGGGAGTGGCTTCCCCGCTCTTTTGAGAAATTTGTGTCTCTATAAGGGGCGTTAAATGCAACATGGTACTATCATTTCCATCATTTTAACTACCTGTGTCAGGGGCGTCGGAGTTCGCCGAACCAATATTCACGGCGCAAAAAAAGAAGAAAAAAAAGTAGGACTAAGAAAAAAAAATGGCAAAAAATAATCTGGTAGGTAGCCTATATTTTTCAATAATTTTCAATAATAATGACGGCAAGTAGGCTTAATGTGACTACTCTGGCATGGCAGGGGTCTTGTTTTCAAGCTCGGGAAGTGCAATTTCCTGCAATCTGGGAGGCATTTTTTCCAAATTTTCTCCATTACGCTACGCGCCGACCATGGTGGCGCGTAGCGTAGTTTGACCTACCAAACGTCCCCCGATAGTTATGATAGATGGCCACACTGTTCTGCCGTACCAATCCCAAATAGCTTCCGACGCCCCTGTGTGTGTAGTACAAATTTAAATCTTACCAAGGTAAACGACTTGACGTGCATGTAACTTTTTGCGCCGTGCCCGATAACTTCTGACCACATAATTGCCCCCCCCCCGGCTACGCCACTGACCGTTAACATATAAACAAACATAAATAGGAACCATCGCAAGTCGTTCATATTTTATATCTTTATTTTCTATACTTTCAATAACAGTATATATAGTTTTTTTTTATCTACGGCGGTATCCCTCCAGTATATATAGTTTGTTTTATCTACCGCGGTATCTCTCCAGTATATATAGTTTTTTTTATCTACCGCGGTATCCCTCCAGTATATATAGTTTGTTTTATCTACCGCGGTATCCCTCCAGTATATATAGTTTGTTTTATCTACCGCGGTATCCCTCCAGTATATGTAGTATATTTAATTCTTTAAGATAATTATTTGAATAAGTTGTTGCTTTACGTAAATAGCTGTATTTTACCTTTCAATGTTACTCTTTCCCGTCGCCCATGCAGAATACAGAAATAACAGCATGTCTCTTAATATATAAACTTTGAGATAGTTTTCGTCGTCTGTTTCAGTGAAAATACATTCGTTACATTACTAAAAGAAGTCCAATTCAACGAATGATATATTTATGAGCACTTAAGCATATCTGTGAATATTTTTTTTCTTAGGGGAAATCATTGCAGCAAAGAAAATAGAAAGAAAGAAAATGCATACATTATTACCTTCTGATGAAGGATTTCAAACCACCTATCTTGTCGATAGGGTGAGCCACTCTGCCACCTGTCCCTGTCACAATCCAACATTTTTCAACAAAGGACGAATTAAACACTAACATAATATGAAATTAGACGAGATTGTTGCCATAGGTTCTAAAATCGACGTATGTTTTAATTAATTTGGCAAATGTCAGTTTTTCGTGCTGTCATTGGACAAAAAGTTCATATGTGTAAGATAAATCGACATCAGACGCTTTTCCCGATAAATGACAGTTTCTGGTGTTCTCATTGGCTAATTCAGATTCTTGGGTTCTGGCTGAAGAAATCGGTGTATGTCGAATTAAATCGACATCTCACTAAGTACGCTTTATGCGTATATTATATACAACAAAGTGATTGGGTAAAACAATTGTTTAATATTTCATCGATATTGTGATCATGATGACAAGGATGCATCTCTGGTCCGTAGTTCGCTATTGTTTTCGTCACAGGGTCGCCTCATTCAGTGGGTTTTAGCCTCGTTTCGTACATTATCTTGTATCCCTCACGGAACTCTGCTGCGTAGCCCTCACACTTCTCTGGTACTTTATCCGGCAGTGGTTTCGTTAGTGGTAAGATACAGGACGATAAGAAGGCCGCATCGTAGACGCCCTCATTCTTACCCCATACCATCTGCTCCAGTGCCCCGTGGAAGTATTTTAAAGATTCGTCACTCTTTGGCCAGTTAGTGTACTTCTTCTTAAAGGGAATCCCGACCGCTTCACAATATTTTCTCAGGGTTTCTTCTGGATAATTTTGAAGGTCATCTGCATCGATCACTATGGGATTTGGATCGATATTTTCACGGACGTAGTTCCAGAGTTTGAAGAGCGGGTCTGGTGATAACTTCTCCCAGGCCATGAACGGATGGTCGCCGCTCAAGTTGAAGTCATCCGGGTCTCCTTTGTGTTCATATAGATGCATCAGTAACCGCCGAGCCGAAAACACCACTCGGTGAGGGTTTCGGATGATAAAGGTGTGTTTGGCTTCAATCTAGAAACAAATATGTTATTAATATCATTGTTATAACACATTACATTATATGGACAACTCGTAACTCCAATGGGGTGCATAAGATTTGAAAGGTGGGGAGGGTACAACCCCACCTCTCTTTCTCCCGTTCTCTTTCTCACTCTCTCATATAGAAAGTTTCTAACAAGAGTACAATGCTTTACCTCATCACTGAAGTCATAATTAACTCTTAACCATTGTCGATATCTTCTGCAATATATTTGTAAACACGAGTGACCAGTACTATAAAGTTACAATTGTTCACCTGTGCATGAATTTTAAAAGTGTGGCATGAATAGGTTTGAGAATGTGCAATGAGAGAAAATGATAAACTTGCAATTTAGTATTATTTGACATAGACTGAGGTACATATGAGTTTTGGAAGAAAGGTACGAACGTTTGGGAGTTTGTCGTAGTACCCGTCAACACCCATGGCTGTATCTTTGATGAACATAAACTGCTTGTCTTCTTGGATTGGTTTCTCCAGCTGCTCCTTCACCCAGTCGCGTCTGAGAGAGAAATGAAAACACAACTTTTTCAAATTTGTTCGAGATAAAATTCCATAAAGTAATGATCACCTTTCATTTCAATCAATGCAACTGAAGTGAAAAGTAAAGTACGCCACTAATTATACTCATCTGTGATGCATAAAGTACGCCACTAATTATACTCATCTGTGATGGATAAAGTACGTCCTTAATTGTACTCATCTGTGATGGATAAAGTACGCCAATAATTGTACTCATCTGTGATGGATAAAGTACGCCACTAATTATACTCATCTGTGATGGATAAAGTACGCCACTAATTGTACTCATCTGTGATGGATAAAGTACGCCACTAATTATACTCATCTGTGATGGATAAAGTACGACACTAATTGTACTCATCTGTGATGGATAAAGTACGCCACTAATTGTACTCATCTGTGATGGATAAAGTACGCCACTAATTATACTCATCTGTGATGGATAAAGTACGCCACTAATTGTACTCATCTGTGATGGATAAAGTACGCCACTAATTATACTCATCTGTGATGGATAAAGTACGCCACTAATTGTACTCATCTGTGATGGATAAAGTACGCCACTAATTATACTCATCTGTGATGGATAAAGTACGCCACTAATTGTACTCATCTGTGATGGATAAAGTACGTCCTTAATTGTACTCATCTGTGATGGATAAAGTACGCCAATAATTGTACTCATCTGTGATGGATAAAGTACGCCACTAATTATACTCATCTGTGATGGATAAAGTACGCCACTAATTGTACTCATCTGTGATGGATAAAGTACGCCACTAATTATACTCATCTGTGATGGATAAAGTACGACACTAATTGTACTCATCTGTGATGGATAAAGTACGCCACTAATTGTACTCATCTGTGATGGATAAAGTACGCCACTAATTATACTCATCTGTGATGGATAAAGTACGCCACTAATTGTACTCATCTGTGATGGATAAAGTACGCCACTAATTATACTCATCTGTGATGGATAAAGTACGCCACTAATTGTACTCATCTGTGATGGATAAAGTACGCCACTAATTATACTCATCTGTGATGGATAAAGTACGCCACTAATTATACTCATCTGTGATGGATAAAGTACGCCACTAATTGTACTCATATGTGATGGATAAAGTACGCCACTAATTATACCCATCTGTGATGGATAAAGTACGCCACTAATTGTACTCATTTGTGATGGATAAAGTACGCCACTAATTGTACTTATCTGTGAAGGTCAGTCATAATTTCCATTAGTTAACATTATTAATTTATTTTCTCACTTAACTCACTTTATTAATTAATCATGTGATGACTTCTTTCTTGAGTGTCACAATATGTAATAACATGCTTTTATTTTCAAATATTTCTGTCTAATAGGTCAATAGAAAATGTCGGGAATCGAAACTTAACTTTGCCGGAAAACAAAGAGAAAATACCGTGACTCAATGACCATTCGAAAATATTTCTGATGTTTGATGGGAATTAAGTGTCTTTTACAGTTTCTAACGCGAATATTTTATGTTGACTTTTAATAAAAGAATATTTATATGTCTAACGGTAGGTACACAGTGTTGCAAAATGGAATCTACTTTTCCCTAAATATTAAAGGCTGAATTTAACTTGATATATATGTTTGTTTTCTTTTCGTAGGATTATTGTTGTAATTTCAGAATTGGTTCAGTATGTTTTTTGTTGTTGACATGCTGGAACTTAATTATTTCCTACACCGTTGCCTGTTAAGTGTGTTAGAAATTAACGCATTGTCTTTATACTAATTATTGCAGATCTTGCGAACACCAAAGATTAAAGTAGCATATTAACCAATACAATAATACTAACAATATTAATAATTAATGAAATGCAAGCAATCTGAGGATGACCATATCACTTAACATGCAATTCATTAAATTATGGAACGTTTTTAATATTCATTTTTCTTTCTTTAGTTGTTTTGGAAAGAAAGAGAACATGTGGGACATACTTGCATTTATAGTTGAGCAGATGAGTGAAGGAGGGGTGTATGGGGGAACGGAATGATGCAGGAGTAACAATGTAAAACACTGTAACAATTGATTACATGAAAAATGTTATACCTGAACTCTTAGTATCAACTCTGTAGCTCCTCGAAGGATCAATTTAGAATAAGGTCAGCTTAATTAGGGGGTAATTCGGGGTAGGAGAAAGATGTTGCAATGATCCATGGTCGTCCCTGGCAGGTGAAGATGGACAAATAGCACAGACGCAGATTAATAATGAAGAAATCAGCGGGCTTTAGGAGGAAGATGCTGCAAGGATCCATGCATGATAGTCTATGCAAGGTGTCTGGACGGGCGGGTAGCCTTCACGGAAACCCGACCCCTCACCAGATAACCCTATCCCCTCACCAGATAACCCTATCCCTCTCCAGATAACCCTATTACCTCTCCAGATAACCCTATCCCCTCTCCAGATAACCCTATCCCCTCTCCAGATAACACTATCCCCTCTCCAGATAACCCTATCCCTCCCCAGATAACCCTTTCCCCTCTCCAGATAACCCTATCTCCTCTCCAGATAACACTATCCCCTCTCCCCTCTCCCCAGATAACCCTCTCCAGATAACCCTTTCCCCTCTCCAGATAACCCTATCTCCTCTCCAGATAACACTATCCCCTCTCCAGATAACCCAATCCCCTCTCCAGATAACCCTATCCCCTCTCCAGATAACCCTATCCCCTCTCCAGAAAACCCTATCCCCTCTCCAGATAACCCTATCCCCTCCCCAGACCAATAATGAAGAATTCGGAGTGTTATAAGGTTACTCTGAGGATCCGTGATAGATCCGGTTGGAAAATTATCACAAATTGTAAAGTAGATGCATTTATGTTAACAAAATCTTTAATTTAATTAGTTCATGTTTCATTGGTAAAGTATGTATCGGCTGAAAAACTTATTGTTATTAAAAAATTATAAATATATTTTATTCATTCTACGCTGATAAATTTAAACTCACGTGAAATTGAAAGTTGAGAAGTGAAAAACCTTCGACGATTTTTTTTACTCACGTGAAATTTGTTGTAGGTTGCAAGTTGCCCCCATCATAAATATGACCACCGGCTTCAAGTAATTTTGTCGCTTTAAGGAATTGGTTCACAAATATATTCATTTTTGGAAACTTTGTAAAAGTTTCCGGGTCGTTGAAAAGTTGATTGAAGTAACACGTTGTGTAAGGCTCGTGCCATGTCTGTATCCCATCCATCAAACCGACACATTTTTCGAAGGAAGTTGATAAACTTCTTGGGTTGATCCACATAAAAATCTTCTTTGGTTTGGGATCTCCGATGCCGTTAGTAGCCATATTGAGTGATCTAGCTTGTACTCAACGAAAGTAGCTGAAAAGAGTAACATTTGCCACCGAGTCCATCAGTTTTAAGAGCTATTCGAATGTTCAGACTTTGCACTTCACTCACAGCGAGTAACGGAACGCCCTCTTTATGAACATTCGATACGGTTTGTTTGCCGCACCTATGGTGATAACATATGTGATGTGTCTTGGGAGGTTTAAGACGGCAATAGCATAACAAAACAATGTCTTGGTTAAAGGAAAGTATGACATATCTGAACAAAAAATGTTCATTAGAGAATATTGTATCCATTATTCATTATGATGCGATCCTACGACGTAGTACCGGTACTGTCAGCAGTATATGGTTCACTAGGTGATAGCAAGATATGACTCATTGTTATCATTAACATATGATTACATATATTGACATTGCATGATATTGTGTTCCTTTTGTATGTTAACGTATGGTCTTAGTGTGTTACTGTACCACGTGTAAGTTGAGGACATAAATTATCAGGCTATATACTATATGCTATATATATATATGCTATATATATATATATATATGCTATATATATATATATATATATATATATATATATATATATATTTATATTTATATATAGATATAGATATATATATATATATATATATATATATATATATATATATATATATATATATATATATATATATATATATATATATCATAGGCTGTGATTTGGAAGATTAAAGTGTTCTGCAAATTAAGGGGAAACCTGGGTTGTTCTTATGGATGCTCAGTTTGTGATTATTTAACCGAAGCCTGAGCTTGCTGGTTTCGCCAGGTGACCTGGGGCACTTGGAACAATAAAGAAGGTTGATGACTTTGGCTGAGTCGCAACCAAATTTACCAGGTCTCAGAGTGGTACCTGAGGCCCGGTGGAGGAAAGCGGAAGAGGGGTCGAGATGTGTGCACACCATGCATCTCGGTTTGTTGCAAGTGATGTTTCCACTATCAGGCTCATCACTGGGTGGGGGGTGGGGGATTTAGTTCGAACCAGCACTGATCTGATATTACGTGGTTGTCTATAGGCTTTCACTGGGGGACCTTCAAAAAGTTCAGCTATTGTGGGGTCGGAACCTAGAGTACCCCATGCTTGCTTGATTTCATTTAAGAAGGGGCGAAGGGCGGGGTGGAAGGTGACAACGAGGGGTATAGTCTATCAGAATCAGATTTGTTACGATAGGTTAGGATACTAGATCGTTGTAGAGACAGAACCTATTTGAGGTGGAAGTTCAGTAGTCGGTGCGGGTATCCCCTTTTGAGGAAGAAATCAAGCAGTTCAACGGCCTTATTACAGGGATGAGACTGAGCCGGGGAAAAAAAATCTGAAATTTATCGATCGCCGGCCTGGGGGAGGGGTTTAAGGAGAGGGGGATCCCCCTCCCCTTTAGAAATTTTTTGTAAGGTAAGGAGGGCTTAGATGCAAAATGGTGGACTCTAGATGGAATCTATCACATCACGTAACTCGCCAAAAAAGTGTGGAATTTCTGCTTGTATAATTTATCCATTAGCTTTTTTGAACCAAAAAAGGCTTTTTTGCTTACTTTGTGCTACTTGATTCCACCACTGGTCAAATTCGGTGTTCCTTTTCTTCACTGTCCAGCATGTTCGGCAAAAAAAAATTTAAAAAAATAAATAAAAAAATAATAAAAAAATAAATAAAAAAATAAAATAATAATAAAAAACGCGAATTACGAGAAAAAAAGCGAAAATGAAAAAAAAAAAATCGGAAATCCGCGTTTCCGCGGAAGAGTCTCATGCCTGTTATTAAGAAAAGTTTGGTCACGTGAGCAGATACGCCGGTATCTGAGTAACTCGCTGATACATTGTTCTTGGTTGGCGATTCAGGGACCACCAAGGACGAAATACTGGTGGCGGAACCTCCTTAACTCCAACATTTTTTGAATTTCTTGTCCTCTCGTAAAAATTTACAAGCACAAAAATACATATTAGAAAAGAAAAAGCGATGAAAGTTCCTTTCTTAGTGGGCAGTACGAACATGCTCACTTTATTTTGATTAGGAATAAAAATGTTACAAACGGCTACAAATATCTCAACAAAATATATAACTCCAATTATATTACCCTTACACAATAACGCATATTCGTACACGTGCAATATTCTTGTCAAATCGCTCCCAAGGTATTTATAATGAGAACATTACATCAAATTAATGTTAGATGTTGCCGGTATCTTGTGAAAGGATTTCATTGTAACAACCATAAGTCGTAACTACAGGGAGTAAGTAATGGAAGGCTTTAGGGTATCAGGGTAATGTAGAGCTTATACTTCGGGGTCTTGGGTGTTTTAATCTGAGCGGGAGGGTGCGGGGGTTTCATGGGAAAATATTTCACGAGCGGTTTGCTATATATGTGGGGAAAAACCCCTTCTGAACAACTACTCTAATGGACAATTCAAATAATGAAAATAAGACTTGATGATTTGTTTATTGAAGTTAAAGAGGGTAACGTTAGGGTGGCAAAGACTACGAAGGATAGTAGTGAATAGGAAAAGAAATCCAGATAAATATAAGAAGTTAGAGTGGGCATGGCCCTCCTGACCCTCTTTCGGTTGATTTCTAGTAAACATGAACCAACTTTAAATTTAACATTACTCATTGTTGCAACAATTTTTAGTTGAACTTGAAAACTTGAATGATACGAAAACCATTTTTGTCAACGTTTCTTTCCCGCCTACTAGAAGTGTCTTTTTTGTTTGTTTAATATGTCATCGATATTTTGATCATGATGACGAGGATGCATCTCTGGTCCGTAGTTCGCTATTGTTTTCGTCATAGGGTCGCCTCATTCAGTGGGTTTTAGCCTCGTTTCGTACATTATCTTGTATCCCTCACGGAACTCTGCTGCGTAGCCCTCACACTTCTCTGGTACTTTATCCGGCAGTGGTTTCGTTAGCGGTAAGATACAGGACGATAAGAAGGCCGCATCGTAGACGCCCTCATTCTTACCCCATACCATCTGCTCCAGTGCCCCGTGGAAGTATTTTAAAGATTCGTCACTCTTTGGCCAGTTAGTGTACTTCTTCTTAAAGGGAATGCCGACCGCTTCACAATATTTTCTCAGGGTTTCTTCTGGATAATTTTGAAGATCATCTGCATCGATCACTATGGGATTTGGATCGATATTTTCACGGACGTAGTTCCAGAGTTTGAAGAGCGGGTCTGGTGATAACTTCTCCCAGGCCATGAACGGATGGTCGCCGCTCAAGTTGAAGTCATCCGGGTCTCCTTTGTGTTCATATAGATGCATCAGTAACCGCCGAGCTGATAAGGCTACTCTGTGAGGATGACGTATTATGAATGTGTGCTTCGCATTAATCTGTAATCAAAGAATAAATATGAAGTTGTATGTGATCCTTATCTCGAATTAAAATAAGTTAAGGTTTTATTATATTACATGTGTGTGTAATATCATTGTTAAATCAGACACATAAAAGAAATCATCCTCTGATCCAATGGGGAGGGGCCTCGGATCCACTGGGGGAGGGGCCCCGGTTCAATGGGGGAAGGGTCAGGGGTCGCCTTCTCACTCAATTGAATAACTCATTTCATTTCGCAATGTTTATTATTTGAACCCTAAAGTCTATTTATCTCAAACTTTTGACTTCATTCTCAAAGTTTTGAACACTTTCTCTAAATTTTGATTGCCCCCCTATTTTTTTTTCGTTTTTTCCCGAAACTGTGACTATTTAGGAAGATACTTATGTTAGACTGCTTGGTATACTGTAAGCGTTTCATTTAATTGTTGACTTTTACGCTGGCAGTTCGACTGTCATAGACATTTCGAGGAAGAAATTGAAAATATGGAAACGACAAATTGAACATTTGATAGCCTGCATGGCACTCATTTAACTGTTAGTGTGCGGTATTTATTAAAACTTTAAGCTACCTAACGGCAGGGAAATGGGTTTAACTGCAAAGTGTGTGGAAGAAATATATTTACTCCCCTCCCACAATAACCACTCGTCTCTCCCAAGGTGTACAGTTTAATGCACCAAGCTGTTGTTCACCTTTTATCTGCGATATGATATTGTCTAGTGTCTGAACAGTCATAGTGTCCTACAGCCCGACCCAGCACCATAATACTACACTCGATGTGAAAACACCAAAAATAGAAACCAGTTATAAACGGACGAATAAACAGTCATCGTACAAAGGATATCAGTTTACGATTTGAGTACATGTAGGGTTACCCAGATAAGACGATACAGTGGCATGTGAATTTCGTATGGTTGCTATGACTTACGCTGTACAGGCTTCCTTTACATGGGAAAGGGTTTCTTCAGCTAAAATGGATTTTATAATTTGAGCGAAAGTAGCAGCAAGATAGCAATATGACTTTAACCTCCAAAATTATCAAGAAATACTAAAATACATTCTTATGTGCATATGGTAGGGTTGCTTTACCTGTGGTAGTTTGTCGTAGTAACCGTCTATGCCGAACGCAGTATCTTTAATGAACATGAAGTCCTTCCCCTCGGCCACTGGTTTCTCAAGTTGTTCCTTTACCCAGTCGTGGCTGTGAAGTGTAAAATGGATATGGTCTATATCAACAATTACACCTATATGGTCGATAAAAGTATAAAAAAGAAACATAGCATGACAGATCATGTTTCAACGAGGTTATAAACTACCAGTATGCATAATTTTTCACCACTAGACTCTCGTATATATGTGTATTGATAATGCTTATACTTATAGTGAAACTGACCGTTTGCAAATACGTCATTTTTTAACCATGGAGTTGCTACGTTTTTTTTTTACCTATTCACTTGTATCTAATCTATTTTGCCTCGTTTATTTATATAAACGATATGACGTAACAACATCAATTATGTATTTCTCAAGCCTTGTTTATTCTGGAGAGTTCTGATCCAATCTTAACATATTTGACTCTCAGTTAACGAGACCTGTTATTATAACGCCGTTTGGTATAGGGGAGCTGTTTGCTTTTCCGAGATAACCAAGGGAGTAAATAAAAATAATAATAATGATAATAAAAATTATTATAAAAATATTAATATGTGTAAAAGTAAGTTGGCCTGACGTTTCGATCCTAGCAGGATCTTCTTCAAAGGCTAAATGACAAGTAACAGTAACAGAAGGGACAAAAACACACACAGAATACAGACAGGTTAATTGAGCATGGTGAACACAAAGAGATTGATGAAAGGGGATTAGTAGACAAGGGATGGAGAGAAGAAAGAAGGAAACCAACAGGGGAAGAGGAGAGGTAGGAGACAAACAGTGGAGGGACAAGGAGAGGATTAAGGGAAGGGAAAGGGAATTAACTGGAGAAGGACAACGACAGAAAGGTGTGGAGAAAAAAGGGTGGAAGAGAGTTATGAGAAGAGGAGTGAAAAGGGGGGCGGGGAACAAGGGGAGAAGGATAATAATAATAATAATAATAAATAGTAATAATAATATAATAATAATAGTTATAATTATTATAATAATAATAATAATTATAATTAAAAATATAATTATAATTATAATTATAATTTATAATAATAATCATAATCATAATCATAATCATAATTATAATCATAATTATATCAATAATAACAATTACAATAATAACAACAACAATCATAATAATAATGCTCAGAAGTTATTTTTACGACGCTTAAGCGACCACAAATGTGGGAGAAACCCGCAAGGGCTTATGGATTACAACTTATATTTCGGTTTGCTTCCATTTCAACATTTTAACTCAAATTTGGAATATTTTCAACTTAAAAAGTCATTTCTATTATTTCTTGTATACCATTTCTTCAAGTAACCATGCACTTACTGCTATGTAATTAACGAACCCAACTAAGCTTAACTGATAAAATGTTAATGTTTTTCAATATTTATTTTCAAAGAGGGTTTCGTGACAATGTCGTTCAACACTTATTGCAATAGTTGTTAACAAGGTTTATTTTATACATGTCTATGGCGGCCGCTTCCTTCTCCTCTACGTATGTTTCTTTGTGTCCACACACTAACCATCATTACCAATACCTATCTAGTCATATATAAATAACCAATACATGTATTGATTACTCTCGGTGAACTTTACATTTGCTTTCCAATATCCATCCTTTCTGGATATGATTGTGCCTGATAGAAAAATAAATAAAGTATCCGGAAGGGGAATTACCCTAGAATGTTCCCTAGTCTCATAACCCTTTCGATGGATGTTTTGTATTGTGTAAATGATCAATGTTAGAGCTGTGAGCATGACAGGGTCGCTAGTTGAAATTACTGCAAGCGATTGTCATGCATAGGCCGCTGAGCACCTTAGGTTGGTTATTAGTTTCAACAAATCCAACAGATATTACCCAAAATAAGATGGTGATCGTGTATCTTAGAAACCCCCTGTAAGATTTGTATTCAAATGTATGTTATCTATTGGGTGACTAATGCTTCTACTCCAATACAAACATCCGGCGAAGACTGCAGTCTCTCTCTCTTTTCACTGTAGTAACAATTGCATCAAAATGAAATTGAAATTTTCAAATATTTTGAATTGCTTCTTCATGGCGTGATACAATAGATAACCAATCAATGATGTACATTGATGTACAATGAAGCTGATGGACTTAACGTGTCCGATAGTGCAAAATGTTTATCAGTCTCAAGTTACTCAAAAGGGTAATTGTTTATGCGTATAGACCTCACTAAAACAAATGACAATTCCACCATAAGACAGTTATTACGGGTGTTACTAAAACGAATGACAATTGCGTTACACATAACGAATGACCATATGTTGTACACACTAAAAAAATTGCGTTGACTAAAACGAATGACAGTAATGACAGCACAGACATTTGCTTCAACCGGATATCACAGTTCAGATTTCGTGGGTATCTAGATCTAGTAAAGTACGGACAAGATAAAAACGCACCTTATAGTAAGCGTTAAAAAATTAACGTCATTTTTCCGATATTAATTGTTAGAAACTAACAATAATATAATATTGAAAGGGATATATTTCTATATAAATCTACAGAGGTAAAAAGCAAAGCACTCAAGCGTATTCTCACACACAAACTTTCCCTGTGGTTTCTATCCGTAAATTACACCAAAACCCTGCAACCACGTAACATGCGATTTTCCTCAAATCATTTTTGCGCAGTAAAACAATAACCGCATTTACTCCACTCCGTTAATCATTCTATCTCCACTCGACACTGTCCTTCGTTGTCCTTCGTTGTCATTCGTTGTCATTCGCTGTCATTTGCTGTCATTCGCAAATGATAATTAACCCTGTACAAAGTCAATTGTCATTCGGTCATTCGCTGTCATTCGTTTTAGTTTGTCCCGTTATTACACTATATATACTTGTCCATCAAAACATATAGGGAGCAGGACTGTGCCCTCCGCGCTTATAATATCAAGTATATAGATGCATAGACTTCTTGCATAAATGAGATACTTACTTAAAGCTAGTTACAGGTGACAAGTTTCCTCCCTCGTATAAATGGCCGCCGGCATCAACCAACTTCTGTGCATTCATAAATTGACCGACGAACGCTCTCATGCCAGGAAATAGAGCAAAGGTTGCCGGATCATTGAAGAGAAGATTGAAGTAACATGAAGTATACGGCTCATGCCACGTCTGAGCGTTATCCATACATCCAACACATTTCTCAAAAGATGTAGACAAGCTACGAGGGTTTATCCACATAAATATTTTGTTTTCTTTAGAGGACGGCTTGTTGTTCACACCGTTTGCAGACATTTTGAAAGATCTTTTCGAGTCTAAGTGGCACTGCCAAATATCAGAGATCACTACCCTTCACAAAGTTGCTGTCCAAGTTTAAATCACTCGCGGTATCACCTCACGAAATCATAAAGAGTTGGAGTTAAGATTACATTTGTAATGGTGACTTCAAAAGTAAGAGTGAGGTAAGTTTGAAATCTGCGGTACATTATATAGTGTTATGCACCCATGGAGACGAAACCCCGTGAGACTGTAACCTTTAGTCTGCTCACTGCATAGTCCCTGAAGTCAAACTACGTCACCTATGACCGTTATAAAAAATGGTTCAGCAATACATTATTTTCTAAGATGCAGACGTAAATACATATCTATTTATGAAGGTCATAAACTATTTGATAAGCCGCTAGATCATAATCTTGAGCTCGACAGACAGAGCTTGTGCAAGATCATTTATTATACTCGGAATTATTTTAAGTAGTTATTTCAGTTTTATGTAAATAAAGATAAGCAGCTGGGTCAGAATATGCTGATTTTTGTCAGTTACAATAAACGTAAGTAGGCTACAGCTACAGTGCTTACTATCTTATCTAATCAATACAGCTGCCCTTTACAGCATACGAAATCACCATGAAACCCAATTTACCTTTATTTACACACATATGTGTACTTATATAGGGATGAAAGTCTGATTCCCTTAAAGGTATACCCCAGACCTCGCACCGAGCGCTTGCAACCAATGTTAGTCAACTTGTACTCATGCACAAATGACCTTAGCAATTGATTCAATGATCCATTGTATTAGAAATTCTAAATAGTAAGTACGGTACTTTTATTTCTAATATCATTGTTATTGTCAAAACGATTTCCCTCGTACACGAAAGTATCAGTCACCACGATATCACAGTAGATCAGCACTTTTCAAAACAACACAAGCAAGTAACAGTAACCACGATATCACAGTAGATCAGCACTTTTCAAAAACATCACAAGAAAGTATCAGTAATCACGATATCACAGTAGATCAGCACTTTTCAAAAACATCACAAGAAAGTATCAGTAATCACGGTATCACAGTAGCTCAGCACTTTTCAAAAACAACACAAGAAAGTATCAGTAACCACGTTATCACCGGCGATCAGCACTTTTCAAAGCAACACAAGAAACTATCAGTAACCACGATATCACAGTAGATCAGCCCTTTTCAAGACAACACAAGAAAGCATCAGTAACCACGATATCACCGGCGATCAGCACTTTTCAAAAACAGCACAAGAAAGTTTCAGTAACCACGATATCCCAGTAGATCAGCACTTTTCAAAACAACAAAAGAAAGTATCAGTAACCACGATATCACCGGCGATCAGCACTTTTCAAAAACAGCCCAAGAAAGTATCAGTCACCACGATATCACAGTAGATCAGCACTTTTCAAAAACAGCCCAAGAAAGTATCAGTCACCACGATATCACAGTAGACCAGCACTTTCAAAACAACACAAGAAAGTATCAGTAACAACGATATCACAGTAGATCAGCACTTTTCAAAAACATCACAAGAAAGTATCAGTATAACCACGATATCACAGTAGATCAGTACTTTCAAAACAACACAAGAAAGTATCAGTAACCACGATATCACAGTAGATCAGCACTTTCAAAACAACACAAGAAAGTATCAGTCACCACGATATCACAGTAGATCAGCACTTTTCAAAAACAGCACAAGAAAGTATCAGTCACCACGATATCACTGTAGATCAGCACTTTTCAAAAACATCACAAGAAAGTATCAGTAACCACGATATCACTGTAGATCAGCATTTTTTCAAAAACAGCAAAAGAAAGTATCAGTCACCACGATATCACAGTAGATCAGCACTTTTCAATACAACACAAGAAAGTATCAGTAACCACGATATCACAGTAGATCAGCACGTTTCAAAAACAGCACAAGAAAGTATCAGTCACCACGATATCACAGTAGATCAGCATTTTTTTCAAAAACATCACAGAAAGTATCAGTCACCACGATATCACAGTAGATCAGCACTTTTCAAAACAACACAAGAAAAGTATCAGTAACCACGATATCACAGTAGATCAGCACTTTTCAATACAACACAAGAAAGTATCAGTCACCACGATATCACAGTAGATCAGTACTTTCAAAACAACACAAGAAAGTATCAGTAACCACGATATCACAGTAGATCAGCACTTTCAAAACAACACAAGAAAGTATCAGTCACCACGATATCACAGTAGATCAGCACTTTTCAAAAACAGCACAAGAAAGTATCAGTCACCACGATATCACTGTAGATCAGCACTTTTCAAAAACATCACAAGAAAGTATCAGTAACCACGATATCACTGTAGATCAGCATTTTTTCAAAAACAGCACAAGAAAGTATCAGTCACCACGATATCACAGTAGATCAGCACTTTTCAATACAACACAAGAAAGTATCAGTAACCACGATATCACAGTAGATCAGCACGTTTCAAAAACAGCACAAGAAAGTATCAGTCACCACGATATCACAGTAGATCAGCATTTTTTTCAAAAACATCACAAGAAAGTATCAGTCACCACGATATCACAGTAGATCAGCACTTTTCAAAACAACACAAGAAAAGTATCAGTAACCACGATATCACAGTAGATCAGCACTTTTCAATACAACACAAGAAAGTATCAGTCACCACGATATCACAGTAGATCAGCATTTTTTTCAAAAACAGCACAAGAAACTATCAGTAACCACGATATCACAGTAGATCAACACTTTTCAAAAACAGCACAAGAAAGTATCAGTCACCACGATATCACAGTAGATCAGCATTTTTTTCAAAAACAGCACAAGAAACTATCAGTAACCACGATATCAGAGTAGATCAGCACTTTTCAAAAACAGCATAAGAAACTATCAGTCACCACGATGCCACAGTAGATCAGCACTTTTCAAAAACATCACAAGAAAGTATCAGTAACCACGATATCACTGTAGATCAGCAATTTTTTCAAAAACAGCACAAGAAAGTATCAGTCACCACGATATCACAGTAGATCAGCACTTTTCAAAAACATCACAAGAAAGTATCAGTAACCACGATATCACTGTAGATCAGCAATTTTTTCAAAAACAGCACAAGAAAGTATCAGTCACCACGATATCACAGTAGATCAGCATTTTCAAAACAACACAAGAAAGTATCAGTAACCACGATATCACAGTAGATCAGCAATTTTCAAAACAACACAAGAAAACACGGAAGTTCAAAAAGTTAAGACTTTATTTCTATCTGTACTAATTTGTTTACATATTACATATTAGTTGATTGGTTCATGTCATCTAATTTCTGCAATTCCCCGATGTTGTAAAGATGTTTTCTGTTATCCTGTGTGCTAATGTGAAACTCAGACAACACGGTCTGATGTGGCTTGATGAGGGTACGTGAGTATATATATGTATAATTGAAAATATAGGAAGCACTTCATGTAAGAAGAGCATTTTTTTCTCTGTTAGTGCGTATACACAATTATGATGTGTAAGGAATTGTTTGCCGGAACGTAACAACTTTGACCTGGTTCATTTATACAACTAGTTTAACATTCAGTATTTTATTTTCCTGTTCTGCTTTCTGAAGCAGTACGGCGTCCTTATTAAATACCGGTATCTGTGTTGATTAACACCATGCTGCTGCATGGTCATCATTTATTGTAATTATTAACAAATCCCAGTAACATACCCTCATTTACTGCGGTGAAATTTACAAACATCACATGCCAGTCACATACAGTATGAAAACCTCATTAAAGCTGATATTTCCCTTTTTGTCGCCGAAATGTACGACCGTCTTATGATTAATACATCAAACCAGTGGCGGCGGAACCGGGGGGCTTGGGGGGGGGGGGCTCAGCCCCCCAATGAAAAAGTTGAGGGGGCAAATGCATGATAAGCCCCCCCCCCAATATTTACCAAGGCTCCGAAACGTGCATCTGCCCATTTTTCAATGCATACTTGACGATCTGTCCGATGCACACGTATACTATATAGGTGTAATAATTTAAGTAATTGCTGGGGGACCCTCGGCCCGTCCCCTGGCTATAGACCACATTGTCACCCCAACCGGGTCTTTACGCCCCGTGAAAAGTGGAAGCAGTGAGTGTGAGTACCGGTAAGCCTAACACAACTTCGTCTTAGGCCAATGACTTGCCTCATATCAGCCAGTTCTCCAACATCCCCTCACGTAATGGCGGAGCGTCCATATATACAGTCAGGGGGCGGATGCCCCCCCCCCCTGACGGACTCAAATGGACTGCTGGCGCCCTTTTCAGCTTTTCACTACTTTTCACTTATTCGCTATTATTGACTATTTTATTGCGCTCTCATATACCTATTGACATTTGTCATATTCTGTTGGTGTAATTTTCCGACAAAATGGCGACGAAATCTATTTATTCTCCGTTTATCTGCAAATTATCAAGGACCGGAAAGGGTCATTTCCTGCAATCTAGGGAGTATCTTTACTCAAAAATTTTCTGTACGCTCCGCGCCAACCTGTGGTGGCGCTCCGCTTAGATAGTGTCGAAAGCGCCCCTACAGACCATTCCTGCCCCCTGACCAATACCCCTAGCTCCGCCACTGCCCTTACTACACTCAAAAACGTCTTTGCGAGTACACTGCGAGTAATAGCTACTCTCTTAAAACACCATCGAATATACAAATTACAATGTTTTTACAGACTTTTTTACGTGCAATCTAAGAAATTGCAGGCTTGAGACCCATATTCTAGGACTAGGTATTCGCAGCATAAAACACTCGGGAAGTGCCGTTTCCGGCCATCTGGGGCTTTGAAAAAACCCCAAATTTCTTGTACGCTCCGCTCCAACCGATGCTGGCTTCCGCTTAGATAGTCTCCACACATTAGCCCCCCCCCCCCCCAATAACTTTTCCGTTCCGCCGCGCCTGCATCAAACTATTACACACTTCGTCAACTGCCGCTCTACCTCCCTTGTTATACCAGCTTCAACAAGTACAGGCACGTAGCCAGCCTTCGAACTGTGAGGGGACAATGCTTTGGGCCCCCCCCCCTCCACCTCCCAAGTTCAGGAGTCAGCGAAGTTAAGTTTAATCAGCGATTGTATGGATATAACTTTTCATGAGACCGTATATGGGCGGGGGGGGGGGGCACAATTCCCTTTTCTCTCATTGAATGGCTACTGTCCTGTATACTAACGTTATCAAATACCTACAATTACATGGTATCTCAAGAAGGGAAGCTTGGACCAATCTCATATTTGGCGTGCAAGAGCACCACATGGAGTAGAAGAAGCCTATTGTATTTTTGTGGAGGGCGAAGGTCATTTGGAGTCACCAGAGGTCAAACCTTGGAAATTTCGTTTTACATTCTACCGTACCTCCTACCGACTAGCCTATTAGATAACATGTGCGTTACGACTCATATGAATATGAGAGGCTGTTGGCAATTGGAAATGAGCTTAAGGGCATCTTTAGATTCGAATCAGAAGGCGACCATCTCCATTGACTTAAGTGTGTCGCTAACTGCATACGTCGCTGCATGGGCTACATGCCTGTGTAATAATATGTTTGTACATAACGTTGCTATTGGAATGGACGATATAATTGGGAATCATTATGTAGAAATGACCAGGCACCGTTTACGAAAATTAACTGTCACTTTGTTAGATGTTTCAGAGGCAAATTCTTCAGGACCAAGGAGTAAAACTTGCCCGGCTTGTAGGTGTACCACATTGAGTATAAGAACTGAAGAAACCTGTTGTCTTTGGTATAGATCAATCTGTATGCGGAATACAAGAAAAGCTAGTTTCCATCTTGGTCATCCGCTACCAATGTGAATATTGTTTGTATATATCTCAAGGCTTTTTGCTGTACTACTCAGACAGAAGTGTGTTGTTCATCCTGGCTATACGCTACCGCCTACTGTATCACATTCAAATAAGAATATTCATGTAGCATCATCGAAACCACACTGCAGTTTTGCTGTCTGGTTATTATGACACACGATCGGCACATAAATCATGAATTATTTAACTATAGTTCATAACCATACCTACATAGCCAATACTTAACGTGCGCTAAATATAAGTTAACACATACCAACTGAGATCGAAGTCTTTCCAGCATTAATCTGGCAGGATATTCGATTCCATTTTGATCATTAACTTTGATTCGTGAAGACCTATCGAGATAAGCGATCAAACCCATCAAAATATGTTGATTGCCAAACATTGCCATGGAATCTATGATTCACTGTATGTAGGCTATGTGCGTAGCCTAATGAAGGTGGCGATCAGGGTTGTGTTACGAAGGTGAAACTATTATAACAATCCGCTTTAACAAATCAGTGTATTTGAGAATATGAACTCTCTTGTAAAAAGCAAACGACACACCAATACACACAGTATTTCAGCGATGTTATGTTGAACAAGTATATATATGAAGCACAACATAGGTAATCTGTGAAATATGCACTTACAGCTCAACTATACGGTATGAATTCCATCTTTCATGCCTTATCGTGGATTGACTTGCAAGGGCGATTTCTTCTTTTTTGATGTAATGTGCGGGAGATTAATAATATATAAGACCAACCCAACCTGCCGCCTCCCCCCCCCCCCCCCCACTCCGAAATGAGTTCATTGCCCTGCAGCTTCCGCCCACGATATTTGCATTGACATGCGTGATAACGTGACAGGTCGCCTATCATCGTTTGACTCGAACCTAAGCTATTGCTTCAGAGGTGCATGTTTGTTCTGATGAGTGCATTGGTTGAGATATTTTCTTCCAAAGTCTCTTTTGGATGACGATATGTACATGATAAAATCATACCATGCGATATGATAAGAATAATTAAAAGAGATAAGTTAATGTGATACCTACTTATGATTGACACATCAATCATGTTATCAATATATATAGTAGTTCAGACAATGGTTTGCCAAGGGTATAAATGACGTCTTTCTTAACTTTCTCTCGGGAGGGCAGCAGGATGTATAGGCGTGATTGGTTGTTATTCTGATGATTCTATGAGACTGTAATCGTAGACGAGTCTCCTCAAATCACACAAATCAAATCTAGACAAAGGTCAATGTTACCAGTGAAGATGTTTATCACGTCAATCATTTGAGATAGGAATGATGAAGAAGAGACAAAGATAACATTTAAGTATTACAAAATATAGGTAGTCGAACAAGTATGTGAAAATAGTGGGCGTCAAAAGTCTATTTGAAAGGTTATCTCGATATGACTGCTGTCACAGAGCTGTATTCTGTGCTTTGGTACTGCATACAGTGGTGTACCTTCCTGGAATTCTTCCCTTGTCACTCCGTGCAGGGGATGCCGTCCTGTGGGAGGGGTCTAAAGGGAGGGGGTAACCCCCTCCACCATTGTGAAATTTTTGTTTATGTAAGGTGGCTTAGATGCAAATGTTGCTTTAGCACAGCTTTGAACTGATTATATGTTTAGGAATTCTCGTTCTTTAGTGAATGTTTCTGAAGTGTTCCTATTGTTTGCTCCAAATATTCATTGGGGGGGGGGGGGGGGGGGTGGGATGTGACATGGCACACCATGGCTGGTACCCGGGCGGACCGCTTAGTACGCCACTGACTGCATTATAAAGATAATGCACCGGTAGCTGAACACATAATAATGGTTACTGCATTCCGCCAGGAAGGATGAGTTTATAAGCGTCAAACATACAAAGGTTTACGAATGTTATCAGTTTGTGGGATACGCAATTCTCTGTCCTGGACTAAATTATTAATAACTGAATGCAACCACCTAAATCTTTTAGTTACCTTCGAAACATATGGAGCTGCTTTTTCATCTGAAAAAAAAAATTGCGGAGACCATTTTTTCCTTCTGATTTACCAGATTTATCAGAAGCCGGGTCACAAGATGCACAAAAGGTAGAACAAGAACTTGTAAATATGGTCAACAGAACATACTCAGTGGTGGCGATGAAGCATTGTTAAAGCTCTCAATTGCACTGGTATAGAATGTTATCTCTTAAATTTCAATATTCTCTTTCAGCTTGTCTTTGGACTTCTGCAAGGAATTAAAATAAAGTGACTCTAGTCAAGACTTGTTACACCGACCCTCGTGACTCACAGATGGAGGTGACTCGTAACACTTATAGTGATGACTCGTTACACTTATAGTGATGACTCGTTACACAGAGGGAGGTGACTCGTTACACCGATGGAAGTGACTCGTTACACCGATGGAGTCGACTCGTTACATCGATGGAGTCGACTCGTTACATCGATGGAGGTGACTCGTTACATCGATGGAGGTGACTCGTTACATCGATGGAGGTGACTCGTTACATCGATGGAGGTGACTCGTTACACAGATGAAGGTGACTCGTTACATCGATGGAGGTGACTCGTTACACAGATGGAGGTGACTCGTTACACCGATGGAGTCGACTCGTTACATCGATGGAGTCGACTCGTTACATCGATGGAGTCGACTCGTTACATCGATGGAGGTGACTCGTTACATCGATGGAGGTGACTCGTTACATCGATGGAGGTGACTCGTTACATCGATGGAGGTGACTCGTTACATCGATGGAGGTGACTCGTTACATCGATGGAGGTGACTCGTTACACAGATGAAGGTGACTCGTTACATCGATGGAGGTGACTCGTTACACAGATGGAGGTGACTCGTTACATCGATGGAGTCGACTCGTTACACAGATGAAGGTGACTCGTTACATCGATGGAGGTGACTCGTTACACAGATGGAGGTGACTCGTTATACCGATGGAAGTGACTCGTTACACCGATGGAGTCGACTCGTTACACAGATGAAGGTGACTCGTTACATCGATGGAGTCGACTCGTTACATCGATGGAGGTGACTCGTTACATCGATGGAGGTGACTCGTTACATCGATGGAGGTGACTCGTTACATCGATTGAGGTGACTCGTTACATCGATGGAGTCGACTCGTTACACCGATGGAGTCGACTCGTTACACAGATGGAGGTGACTCGTTACACCGATTCTGAGTTTGACCAATGAGACTCCGAATTTAACCGTCTCTAGCTGATCATAATCGTGATTGCCCGAAGGAATGAGAACCCCCGCCACCCCCCCCCCCCCTCCCGACTGACGATATCGGTACCAGCCTTCCCCTCTATCTGCCCCTTGTGCACGGTAATAATACATATTAAACAAACTACTTTGCCTATGCTTGGAAAGTTTGTTCAATCTCGTCAAGCGATGGTAACCTTTACATTTGTTTGTTTTTTTTTCTTCCTAAATGTTACTAAGGCAAAGGTAGATACATAAATACAAAATAAAATTTCAGTCTGGCAAATCCTTACATATTTTTCTTCTCAAATCGCAGTTATCGTGTAGCCTTTTGACACTTGCAATTTTAAAAGTGTTTACAGCTACTGAAACGACAAACATGGCATTCCTCTATGTAATATGTAGTGTCATGCAGGAACACGGAATGCATGTAAACTTGTTAGGCTTGCGTCTATGTGGTGACAAATATTGTATATACAGACGCGATGTGGTGACAAGTCATACCCAAAACAAAACTCCACAATCGACACACGAAAGCTCACTTGGCAAGATTAATTGTAGATATACCAAGTGAATACATCAGTTCATCCAACAACCGTAAACCCCACATATCTAGTTACAAGTACCATATTTACATCTTTGACTTGTGTGTGTAAGTGGAGATAAACAGCCGTATAGATTTGATCGTTCGGTTTACACTCGCACCCTGGGTCGCGATGATGCAAGTAGCTGACGTAGGCTTTTGACAGTAATACGGTATGTTTACAGCAGGGAGTTTTTCATAACAACTCCCTGTTTACAGCGTCTCACAGGTAACCAGGGAGCACCGGCAAACTTTGCTGAAAAATTGGGTTTTCCTGCTATTTTTGTCTCACTCACATTTTTGATAACTATGTAACAACTGGCATCTTCCCTGTAAGGGCTCACTTCCAAATTTACACACAACCACCACCAGAGGGTCGCAAACATCATATTTTGTACAGGGGGTATAGGCAAAATGGACCTTATATTGTATTTGGTTGCATTTCTTTATCAAATACTGTATTTCAGCATCTTTGATATTAAAATGTTGCCCATTATTTTATCTTTCATCTGTATACTTTTATTGCATTCCATTGCAAACATTTTATCGCAACGTTGATTTTTTTTAAAAGAAAACCAAGTTTGTACCAAATTTGCATCTAGTACAGACTTGCATCTGGCAACACTGTCCTGGTATTGCTGATGACCACCGGCTGAGGTTAGTTTCAAGGTGTTTCGACAACACAGCTAGTTGACCTTAAGGTCATTACCGTGTCAGATTCGCTGATAATATGATTCGTTTTTTGGGTAAATTGTGAAGCTTTTAGATGTGCTGGGGATAGAGATGAAGATACCAGTTACTTTAAGATCATTGTGAAAACCAAATTCATAAAATCAAGTCAAGAAATGATCGAAAACGAAACACTCCGTGAGCTGTACCAAGTGTTTGAATCACCAAAGTGAGTGAAACACTCAGAATGCAATCCAAGTATTTGAATCACTGTGCCTTTGGTACGTAAGTGAAACATTCAGAATGCAATACCAAGTGTTTGAATCACTCACGGTGCCATTGGTATGTAAGTGAAACACTCAGAATGTAGCGCCTTAACTTCCTTCACGATTAGATATTATGCAGCTTTTTAAGATAAGCATGACATGTTTGTCCAAGGGTGATGGGTCTGAAGGGGGTACACCAGTGAGAAGGCAATAAGGGAGGTGCCTCATTTGTCCATAAGATAAAAACGGGGTTTATTAAGCCCCTATATGTAATAAGGTGAAGCCTTTAGTAAGCTTATTTCCAAGTAATGGTTTTGAGGCAAACCTGGGAGAGGGAACGAGGGGGTGCCCCACCCCTTTTGAGATTCAGGATAGTTTTATGCACCATTTGAAGAGAGCACTTTTGTCCTCATTGGTCATGAAGAATGCACATCTACCACAGCCTGAACTACCCGCAGCTCAAACCATGGGCTGGGAAATCAATCAAAATGTTTTCCTGGAACCTGTAACATCCACACAATCAGCCTTCCAGCTGTTCTCTGTGGATGCAAAGCAAAACAGCACACCTGCAGTAGGATTGTTGATGACTCGAAAGACGGAAGTGAAGATATGTGGGAAGAAGACAGTTCAGATGAAGGAAGTGATATTACTGATATAGATGAACTTGATTGATGGACATAGATGTAGATGAAGGTATTGATGTGCTAGCATACATGGAAGCAAATGAAGTTTAAAGAAGGATAAACCTACATTGCAAAATAAATAGGAGGTAAACTGAAGACAAAAGTGATGTATTTAAAGTGATACAAACCCATTGTGTGTTTACTAACTTCTATTTCATAGAGAAACAAAGTCACATATTTTCACCTAATATATCTTATTGGCATTGCCCTGAACATCTTTTCTGACTTGGGGTCCGATTGTGTCTGAAGATACCTATGCATATCTTTGGAAGCTCTCCTAAAGGAGGGCTCTAATGACACAGGCTTCCCTTACCCCATTTATTTTCAAAAATTAGGCTACATATATGCAAACTGGCTGAGTTTTCAAACAACGACCCCCACCCAAGGGCGGCGGAACCGGGGGGAACAGGGGGCACGTGCCCCCCACTTTTCCTCAGGTTAAAAATGTGCCCTTTTTCTACATAAAAATTGAGGTGTCTCAAGTTAGCAAGAGGCCAGAGAACCAGAATGAACACTCGGGAAGGGCCGTTTCCGGCCATCTGAGGGGTTTGTATTGAACCAAAAATTTTCTTGTACGCTCCGCGCCAACCGATGGTGGCGCTCCGCTCAGATAGTCGTGCATACAACTTTCCAATTCTGGCTACGCCCCTGACTTTTATTGAATTTCTGTGGGTCAAACTCAAGCTATTTCGAATGGACAAAATTTGTTAAGATATTAACAAGAAATAAACTCTAATTCGGAAGATTCCTACATTAGCAACTAGCATGTTTTCACCTCATTTTGTCTCAAAAGAAAACTTGTTCCTTGTTTCCCAATTTGCACATTGGATATTGCAGTGCTAGTATGCATATTTTCCTTGAAGGGGGGGGGGGGCAGGACGTTGATGGAGTGATGTGTATACGCAAATAAGTTAGTACAATAAGAGTTATAAAGGGTACTAAATATAAGGCTGCATCAGTCCAATCGAATTTCTGCAAAGTGCCCTTTGATGTCGGTGCCCCCCCAGATTAAAAGTGCTTCCGCCGCCCTTGCCCCCACCCCATCCTAAAAGTGAGCATATGAGACAAAGTTTGGGAGTATCACTTTTATCCTTATAAAAATTCCTTATGTAATTTCTATCATTTGATACCCATTATTCCTTTTCAACCCCACCCGCCCACCCACCCACCCACCCACCCACGTTGCCCAGCCGAGCCAACAGTGGGTGTAGATTAATATTTTCGGTAAAGGTCTTCATATATAATAGTAACATGTAGATTAATATTCCTTGTGTTTTTTCCTTTCATTTGATAGTCATATCTATATCTATATTATTCATTTATTATATGAAATACCATTTTGACCTTTCCCTGGGTTCCCCTAATTCACGGGGAATATGAGAGCATTGAGGGTTCCACCTCTCAGCATTGTGAAATATGGATTACTGGTATTATTTCCTTTAATTTGATATCCACAATGCCATACTTTAAATAATCTCAATTTTACCCCTCCCCACCCCCAGGGGTGGAGTGGGGGCTGTGTGAACATTTGAGAGTGAGCCCTTTCAGATTTTCATCAAGGCAGCCTAGGCTATCTTTTAAGATATAGCACAGAAAAATAGCACAAGGAATAAAAAAAAAAAGTTCCGGTGCTCCCTGGTTAGTATATACGTTTACTCTCAAATCATTTTATATACATAACAACATATAGGCCTAGATAAATCACAATACAATCAGATGTATATGACAGCATTGATCGCAGGGTATGTCATACTAGATAGTACCGCATATCATGCCTTCTGTAGACATGAATGTTACAAACATTTATATCTTGCTATCATCAATGTTCACATTTGTTATCGGCTTATTAATCATTCCTTTATTATCGCATCTTCACTCAATCACGCACTTTGTATTTACAGTTGTACTTTAAAATACAACACAAGGTTAAAGTCTGTCAGGTGTTTAGAGCATGTACAACAACTCTAACTCTTCAATTCTTTCCCTTTTATTTGAATTCATAATCGGTCGCATCAGTAGGTTTTAACCATCTTTCGCTTCTGTTTTTAAAGATATTAGGAGTACTTTATTCTAAAACCCGGACAACGTGACGCCCCACATTATAACGTTATAACCCTTTGAAGGAAAACGTTGGCACATGCTTCTTTTTCTTTTTCAATTTCTTGCATATTGTCAAAAGAAGTCCTTTTCGTTATAGCCACCGTAAAATTGGAATCAGAGAGCTGTCGAATACAAAGTAAACTAGAGCTGTAGATATGCCCAGGGACCAAAAAAATAAATAAACAAGTAAAATAAACAGAAAATGTCAGACGAAGCAACTATAGTGTGATAAGAATGAGTTGTTTCCACACTTCACTGCATAAAGTTATACCCTACCAACATAAATCATGTTTATGGGGGGGGGGGGGTCTTTCTCGATATATTATGTAGCTCGAAAGGGATCTTCAACTTTATCCATTTCTAGTTGCAAATAGGCCTGGTGTATCCAGCACCAACAAAACCATGAGATTGCCTGGTAGATATGAACTGAAAAAGACATACATACACTTTTGGGGTGGTGCGGGGGGGGGGTGGCGTTATAGTTCAACAGCCACATGTAAATATCCTCAAATTCAATCAAGTAAACGTATAACCCAAACTGGACTTGGATAGTTGTCATTTGTTAACATTTGTTTCCATGAACTAATAAGTTCAGTACAGGCATATACGGTACCATTGAGACAGTTTACAGTGCTTGGAATAACAAGTCACATCGTGGAGAACGATGCCACGCATGATGTACGGACCTTATAAGGATTGAGAAAGTCATACTTTTCATCATGCTAAGTGATTATTAAAGTATCAGAATGTCAGTATTACATCAGTCCTACATTATATCCTACATCAGCCGACTACTCCCAGCCCTACTCCCCCAACTACCATCAGTCCAACTAGTCTCAGTAGTCCAACTACCCTCAGTCCAACTAGTCTCAGTAGTCCAACTACCCTCAGTCCAACTAGTCTCAGTAGTCCAACTACCATCAGACCTACACAAATAGCTGGCTATCAGTACTACATCAGTCCTACATTATTCTTACATCCGCCGACTACCCCCAGTCCTACTCACCTCCAACTTACCTCAGTCCAACTAGTCTCAGTAGTCCAACTACCCTTAATTGGACTGAAGTGGTTGTTCACTTCAAGCTTTTATTTTCCAACTTATAGTTGGATCTTTTGCGAGGAGCAAAACTTAACAGGTTAAACAATCTAATTACTTCAAATAATCCCGTGGGAAGCGAAAACGTTTTCTGCAACTTTAGTATTTGGTATACAACCATCTACTTTCAGTACATTAGTCTATTATAATCAAATATTACACCTCAGATCATTGTCTATAAATGTCATCAACATTTTATCACGAATCTAATTTATAATCTTCTCTCAAGTTTTAAGATAAAGAGTTATTTATTTTGAAGCCATTTTAAGCATTGTATCAGTGATACGCGGCTATAAATATTTGGAATTAGGCACTGATGAAACCATCACTAAAAGATGTAACATGTAGGAACTCGGCCTACATTGATATGACTGCTTGTCGCATGTATCAAACTTTATTTTTATGATAAGCTTTTGATATGTAGGGACCCTTGGTGAAGGGAGGTGAGGGGGTGGAGGTTACAAACCGTAGTTGTCTGAATATAGGGCTTGGAAGGGGGGAGGGGGGTAATTGCTGCATACTTTAGAGGTAGTCATACACTGTGGTGTGGTGGTGGTGTTCAAAAGTAGTTATTAGCACAACCTTGCATTTACGCTTAATTTATTTTCTATGTATGACTCAAAACGCACCATTTCACATTTAAAACTTTCATTTTTTTTTTATGAGGGACAACCACCAGATTCCACCTCCCTCAGCAGGGAATCGAATTCGCCCCATGGAACAAATTCCCTTCTTTATAAACTTCTGGATTCGCCCTTGTAGAAATCGTTGCGTGATAGATGAACACCTCAATACTGCTACCTTGTTTTCTCATAAGGGTACGATAAACACAGTATATATATAAGTGTATTGTGCAGTCTGTATTTTTACTACGGCGCACGCGCAGTCTATATCCGCACGATGAACAGTGTATGCGGCACATTCTACACGAGTACGGTGTTAAAGGAGAATTAAATAACGTGTATTGAAAAATGAGTTGTTCTTTCAGGTCATTGAGACTCGATCATGTCCTTAATCCTCGTAGACTTGTAGAAGCATATTTATCTGATAAAAAAAAGTTGATATAGGCCTATCTGTAGCTATATCACGAATATATCAATGGAATTACCATATGACAAGATATAACTAAATCACTTCAATAATCTAGGCTATTTGGATCTTGTATGTTTACTTCTGCTTTCTGTCCAGTTTGCCAGCCGAACATTCATCAAATGGCAGGGTAATAAAAAAGTTGAGCTAATTAACGAAATTCCACACGAGACATTAGCGTTACTTTATTATTCACGAACAATAGGCATGGAACTGTACATATATGATATGTTGCGCATGAATACGGGGTTTAGAGCCCTAGATACTTATGTCAATTTAAGAAAACGCCAATAATTTCGAAATGTGGGTTGTCTATAGGCGTTGAATTTGCGCTATCACATAACATGTATATAGAGGCGTTGAAGTTCAAAGTGTTATCATGAGTGTGTATCTATTGTAAACCCATTGTTTATCTTGTCAAGAGTTATAATCTTGTATGAGGGTGATAAATAAACCACTTGAGAACGTTCTTGATTGCTTCAATTCTGATATTACTAACAGACGAGAATCATGCGATCTCATGATAAGGTTAACTTGTTTGTCGAAGCAAAGTCTAAGTGTCTTAATAAAGGGTTATGTACGCCTTTCTGTTTCTCAATTGTTTTAGAAACTGCATCAAAAGGAGAAACTCATCTGATAATAAAATGTATGTAGGTCTCCCATCTGTAGCATCCTACACAATGCTGCTCACTGCTCAAGTCTACTCACATGAAGGAGTTTTTTAATTACTCGAAATTACTCCCCAGAATGTTTAAATAGTTTACGTCGTTTATATGAAAATAAATATCTCAGTGAGTGAAAAATGCTTGAGTGCGGCAATATTTTTCCAGTGTATTTTGAGTTTTGACATTTATAGCGACCACGCAGTCACTCATGTAGTTTTCAACGATGATACTTGTAAACTGTACCAACACAGTATAACCTTTAACAATTCTTTTCCATTTTTCAGTCACAGGAGGAACTTTCACGCCATGTTCTATTTCCACATCAGGAGCAGCTATATATTGATTTCCTTAGTTATATGTGAAATGTTAAGGCTCCCACATACCCCCCCCCCAGCACCACCCACGGCAAAGCACGTCAGTCGAGCTATGCACATTGAAAGCATCCGACAACGATGTCGTCTATATAATGTTATCAGTGATGCACTCGCATGCCAATAAACACTCCAAATGACCTGTCATAAATAATACACAGTGTGATTTCTTTTATCCTCTGCAGGAATTGAACTTTTCCCAAGCTATTTTCGTAAATGGTGCACTATGCCATGACTTGTATGAAATATTGTCTGAAAACAATTGGCATATTTTTTCCTCTTCATATACAACCCAAATATGTAGCTATGGATATAATGACGCATGTGTGCGATGTGATTTAAAACAACATCTCCAGGGAAGATATACAAATGTAACCCTATACAAGGGTGAAGCCACTGGAGACCCCTTCAAATATTTTTTAACGTTGTACCAACCCTGCTACGACTATTGCTTCTTTGAAGTAGGCCTTAGTGAAGACCCAAAATGACCGGGGTAACCATAGGTACTTCATAAGGTGGATCATTACTTATACATTTAGATGCAAATGGATCAATAGATATGAATAACCATTACAAACGAACAGTTTAAAGAGGAACCTGTTTAGTTCACCCTAAAAGCATTGCAGGAGACACAAACCTAACCACCATTATTGATCTTTGTTATAGAGATAACTATGAACATCATTTACAATTAGGAGACAACACGGCTTAAATTTGCATGAACAGTTGACGCACAATGTACTAAGACTTGATCAAGTCTAAATATGACATCATCGAGCCACATGTGTTCAAGTTCTGATTTTTGGTTTCGATGATAATCGTAACCTATATGCAGTCATGCAGGCGGATTAGTATATGTGTGTGACGCCTTGCTTGTAAACACAATATCTTAAGAAGGGAAGCTTGGACCAATCTCATATTTGATGAGTAAGTGTACCACATTGAGTACAAGATGCCTATTGTTTTAGTAGAGGTCAAAGGTCATTTGGAGTCACCAGATGCCAAATTGTGGAAACCTGTTTTATAATCTACCATGTCTCCTACCGACCAGCATATTCGATAACATGTGCGTGATGCCTCATAAGAATAGGAGAGGTTGTTGGCAATTGAAAATAGCCTATGGGCATCCCTAGATATTATTAGCGAACCAACGATGAAGGTTACGTTGAATTAACCATGTCGCTGACGCATACGTCGTTGCATTACAAATGGTTCTGTTTGTACACACAACGTTCATCGTAATGCAGGATACCGTTGTGACTCACAGACCTGCATTAAATCTTTGCTTCCGTTGTTGAAGGTTTACGTCGTATTTCGCATTTGTCGTGAGTCAGTGCCAAATAAAAACTTCAGGTTTGGATGTAGTTATATTGGGAAAATGACCAGGCGCCGTTTACGAAACTTAGCTGTTGCCTAGTTAGATTTTTATAAATGACCAATCTCAATGTGAATTAACTGTGTGAATGGTTCGCTAGCTGCACGTGCATTATGTACTGGAAGTTTTAATGTGCGGAGATTTTCACAAACTGCACGGAGCATATAAAAACAGCGAAAGCATCATTTAAAATCTAGAATAACAATTTATTACAGGGAACGGTTTAAGCTTACGTGTTTTAAAGACATTCGTAAATGTGTTGGCTTCCTACATTAATTTCTCAACCAATTAAAAATGTTTATTACAGGTTATGCGCAGGTATCCCCACACAGAAGAGTATAGTACTAGCCGCCCCGATATAGACCTCTAACAATTAACATTGGTAATCCCGATCTGCGTAGGATTAAATTGGGCTCGTTAACACAAACACAAGAAGGGTAAGATGTTTCGTGTCAGAATGCCGATACACTTAAGGTGGCCAAACAGCTCCTAAATTACTTCTTAAGGCATTTCCTACATGCCATCAGTCATAATTCGCAAAATATACAACAATCAAAGGAGTTTTGAGACAAGTTTGCTGTTAATTGCTGATAGTTTTTTAGCAAAAATGTTCACTCAACCCAGTTGCAAGTAGAAGGTAGATGCTCTTTCAAACCTTCGATTTAAAAAGATCGCTTTGATTTAGGCAGTGTAATGGAGTAATAGCGATATTTTTTTCGCACACCAATCTGCAACTAAAAGATAAGATAAAGAATTGGAAATATGTACGAAATCGCACTAATCGAGTAGCGGTTCAAAGTAGCAGTGAGGTACCGTATACTATATAGGCTAAGGACTCGCGCACACCTATAGCTATTGTATAGTACATACCCAGTACTATAGATGAGCCCTATGTAACAGTAGCCGTATCTTCTTAAGTATTTTTGCAGATGCTTTATGTTTAATTGTTTGAGACACTACAGAAAGCATAACTGCTTATTTATGATTCTGCGATTTTACTTTGTTCATCTCGTACTTTTGGTTGAAAAAAGTTTAAATTTCATACTGCACAGAAAATATAATTTTCCAATGTGCTATTACGTAGCACAATGTATCTGCCTAAGTGCCTAACCTTTGTTCATAGAAAGTATTGATTTTGTAGATCTGTACTATGGAGACTTGAACAGCAATCATAGTGGCGAGTGAATCTTGCGTTTTCGCGAGTTTATTTCTAGTGACGGTCCCCAAATAGCGAGTACTTTTAAAGATCTTTGTCGAGGCTTGGGAAGAAGCCTGTTGTCTTTGGTAGAGATCAATCTGTATGCTGAATACAAGAAAAGTGTCCATCTCGGTTATCAGCTGCAAGTGTGAATATTGTTTGTCATATCTCAATGCTTTTTACTGGACTATACTTTGAAGTATATGTTGTTCATCCTGGCTATACTCTACAGCCTAGTGTGTCACAATCATATAAGATTATTCATGTAGCATCATCGAAACCACACTGCAGTTTTGCTGTCTGGTTCTCAATGACATGATGAATTTCTAGCTTTTGTTTGGTGTTCTTCAACAACATATTTCATAATGATTATAACGTCGGACGACCCGTCTGTGAGCCATGAGCAGTAAGTAAATTGCCCACAGCTGCTTCCACAATCTTATACGACACTGAATGGTTCATAAGCAGAAAATCATGATTTCATTCTTTCTAGATATTCAATCGCCAATTTCCATGGAAACCTGTAAACTGAGGAGTGAACCGACAGATAGTTTGCCGGATGTGGAACTGATGTGTATAGTTAACGAAGTTGCCATCATAAATGAACTTTGGCTGAGAATAGTGTATCAGAATAGTTAACTGCTTTGGTTTTCGTTGCCAGCTATACAGGCATATTGATTGACATTCTCAAAAAGTATCATAGAGTAATCAATCTATACGTATAGTAGGTGATATTTACATCATTACAGCGAAGTCTATGACTCTACAGATTTATGGAACGTCAAAGAAGGGATCGGGCAAACATGTTGTTCTGCATGCTCACTGATTTGGCAAGCAGATCATGTGACTGTTATGTCATATTTTACAACAGTGAAATATTTGTTGTACATCAACCACAAAATCAGTTTAAACTCTGGGCATGTCTTCAGATCATCAACAGCATATCAGTCCTTTCGGCGTTCCATGGAATACAATCTGCCCAATAACCATACTATACCGATTGGGCAGTTCTCAGTCTTAATGGGTGTCCTTCTTGTTAGCAACTGTAATTGCATGCTAAACTTGCCAACAACAGAATGCAACCAATTTTCTCTTACGGAGTATCACCGGTAATATTGAGGATCAATGCAGTTATACTGTGTCGGATATCAGATATATTAAAAGTTGTAAAAGAACAAGATATATGCAGAAATGCCAGCATGGTTCTAATATATAGCAGTAATAAAATTTTACGAACAAACTACTTTCTACGCTACATATATAAATGCAAACCTTTGCTATATTGATTCACTTGTTACTTTAATATATAAATTTTCATAATTATAACATGCTTGTAAAATAATGTTTGGCATTATTCTCCACTGCCACAATCTGAATTTTCATTCTGAAGTAAACAGTAATACAAGCTGTGTATATTAAACGTTATATGGTATATCCTCTATGCATTTAAATTATATGAAATTGAACCATATAGGTTATTGTTTTAACAATTCCGTTCCAAATATTGAATAACTACCCTGTTTTATCTATATGTGTGCTTAAGAAGAATATCATAGTACATATTACATTCACTCTGTATATGTAGAGAATAATAATAATTAAAGGGTTAGTCGAATCACTGTCGGTGATTTTCTCGAGTTCAGTCTATCGGGCAATCTGCGTGAATTTCTTCATTTGTTGATTTTATTGATTCGTGTCTTTATTACGGTTCATGGAATCAGATCAAATATTTATAAAACAGTTTTCAGTGTCTTATTAATATTTATAGTTAATCCTGTTATTTGATGTAAAGCATATGACACCACAGCATTATGGTATATATAAAGGGAACTATTGAATTGGAGTTTCAGAAAAATATACAGAAAACATAAACCAAATCAAAAGGTTTAGTGCTTCTATGCCTCATTTGATACGGGAACATTTTAATGTAACACATGTGCACAATATTTTCAGTTTTAACCATTGACTTCAAATGATCAGCAAGCCATATATTGAACTTATTGTGTTTTACAAGGGTTTTGACGCGTCTGGTGAGTCCAAAAAATAACAATGTTTATCTCACTCGTTAAGGTGGCTCTACATATCAAGAATGACGTTAAAACACTAAGATCGTATTTAAGTCTTCACAAGCCGGTAGGCATCACAGTAGCTATCACAATCGTATACACCCCAAATGCCTCCGGCAGTAATTAACTTGATTCCTTCACATACACAGTATATCTCTCTCATTAGCTTTATGGATAACATCAGGTATATTATCAATTTACTTACAAGTCCGGTTTTATCCGGGTCTCATACATCACTTTATAACCGTCTCGGAATTCTTGTTCATATCCAACAACTCCCTTGGGAAGAGTCTCAACTATCTTGCCTTTTAACGGTAGGAAGCTAGAAGACATGAAAGCTGCATCGTAGATATGTTCATTTTTACCCCAGACCAACTGTTCAAGTGAACCATAGAAGTGTTTTAGAGATTCATCGCTCGATTCCCATTGGAGATGCTTCTTTTCGAATGGAATACCAACCGCCGAGCAGTACTTCTGCATAATTTCCTCTGGATGATTTTGGAGATCATCTGCATCGATCACTATCGGATTTGGATCGATATTTTCACGGACGTAGTTCCACCATTTGTAGAGAGGATCAGGAGAGAGTTTCTCCCATGCCATGAAGGGATGCTCTGTACCTAAATCGAAATCATCAGGGTCCCCTTGGTGGTCGTACAGGTGCATCAATAACCTCCTAGCCGATAGGGCTTGACGGTGTGTATGACGAATCAAAAATGTATGCTTTAGCGGTACCTGAAAAAAACAATACATATTGGCGCTATTAAACATTTTGCAGGAATAATTACCATTTGACGGGATCTTACCATACTACTGCTGACGCAATATGAAAAACAGTCAGTTTAACCTATTGATATGTTATATGTTAGTCAGAATACAGACTCCCGCAACCCAGATCTAGGATTATTGTACTTCATCATTATATAATAGCATTCAGTTGTGTTTAAATTACAGAGCACAACAACCGATTGATATGTTATATGTTAGTCAGATTACAGACTCCCGCAACCCAGATCTAGGATTATTGTACTTCATCATTATATAATATCATTCAGTTGTGTTTAAATTACAGAGCATGCACAACAACCGATTGATATGTTATATGTTAGTCAGATTACAGACTCCCGCAACCCAGATCTAGGATTATTGTACTTCATCATTATATAATAGCATTCAGTTGTGTTTAAATTACAGAGCACAATAACCGATATATGTTATATGTTAGTCAGATTACAGACTCCCGCAACCCAGATCTAGGATTATTGTACTTCATCATTATATAATATCATTCAGTTGTGTTTAAATTACAGAGCACAACAACCGATTGATATGTTATATGTTAGTCAGATTACAGACTCCCGCAACCCAGATCTAGGATTATTGTACTTCATCATTATATAATAGCATTCAGTTGTGTTTAAATTACAGAGTACAACACCCAACTATATCTTACTACGCCCGGCTACATACGGATACATCCGACTACAAATAACTGCATCCGACTACACCTGACTACCTAATCTTTCTCCACCAGCTGTAGAATTGTCATACTTACGTCGGGGAGCTTGTCATAGTTGCCGTCGATACCAAAAGCCATGTCTTTGAGAAACAAGAATTTCTTGCCCCCTTCAAGAGGTTTCTCCAGCTGTTCCTTAACCCACTCATAGCTAAAATAGAAAACAGAAACAAGTCAACATTATTGACCCAAGGACAATAGAAAGTAATTATCATCGGGCCCAACTTTTCAACTCTTTTCATTACCGGAACCTTGCATTCTTAATCACTGCATGAGACGGTGTCTCATTAGACACTCTATGATGTCTGGGAATGGACACATCTAAATAATCACACATTTTCACCAGAAGATGATAGTGGGAATGATGACTTAAATTGACATTGCATGAAAGCTACAGATTTCAACTCCAACGGGAAGGGGGGGGGGGTGACTTTACAAAGTATCTTGTCTGCACTTACTAACTTGTTATTGGTAAAATACATCAATAACTTAATACCGGATACTATTTATTATTATTATGTATGGGTATATGCTTCGCTGTAGCACAAAGCATTTATCAATCTGTTCACTGCAGCCTAAGAGCGGTATGATGTTTATAGAAAACAAGAGGCTCATTAGATATGATGGTGTGTTGAAGATATGTATACGCCCAGGGGCGTAGCGAGCGGGGGGTGTGGGGGGTGTCACACCCCTCCAATAATTTGGTCGCTGTCGGCAAATTTTGGGTCTGTCGGCAAAAGGAGAAAAGGTGAAGAGAGCGGAAGGGGAAGAAAGAAGGAAAGCTGAATAGAAAAAGGAGAACGGGAGCTTCTTCCGTGCCAAATTTGACTTAAAATATGCACCAGATTGCATCTAAGGACGTTCAAACTAATTTTTCCAAAGGGGAGGGGTAGACCCCCTACCCTTAGACCCCTCCCCCATTTCAGTCACCACTTCCAGATCCGTCGGCAAATCAAATTTGACTTAAAATATGCACCAGATTGCATCTAAGGACGTTTCAAAACTAAAAAATTGCAAAATTAGACCCCTCCCCCATTTCAGTCACCACTTCCAGATCCGTCGGCAAATCAAATTTGACTTGAAATATGCACCAGATTGCATCTAAGGACGTTTCAAAACTAAAAAATTGCCAAAAGGGAGGGGGACACCCCCTCCCCTTAGACCCCTCCCCCATTTCAGTCACCACTTCCAGATCCGTCGGGAAATCAAATTCTCCACACCCCCCCAACAAAAACCCCTTCGCTACGCCCATGTATACGCCTTGAGCAATATGGTTCATCATAATTAATGTAGTCAGATATGCCGATGATGTATACTAATCTGTAGCTAATTTGTAACTATATTCATTGTTGCTGTAAAGTATCACGTAACACAACCTGCACATAAAACACAGTCATATATGTACAGATCTTGTGAACCTTTCTGCACGCCTGCGCAAAGGGGTCGTTATCTCGTACCGTATCCTATTACCCATTCTGTACTGTATAGACACGGACAATAAACACACCTCCACACGTACAGACAATTCAGCCAAGCGAAGCGTCACACTCGAAATGAATTGAGGTATCTGACTACCTTTATAACAGAAACGGTAGCCACCTACTGCATGCATGTATGCCATAGGTAACATAGATTTGTGGTCGCACTATAACTGCATGCCGTTTACCATAATCGTTCATATGTACTCAGCAATCGAGGTAACTTTAGCCTACATCGAAACCTTCTGTATGCAAATTACTCAGAGAGGTAATTGATTTACCTTAATTACTTCAATATGTTTACTATCATTGTAAAATTAGAACTGATTCTCTTTGAAGTGTTTAAGCACCTAATTTGTCTTTTACATAGGTTACAAGCTATCGAGAAATAGCTTGGCAATATAGAACGACTTACATAAAGAAAACAAACAAATGCAAGTCGATTAATTTTCCGATACAGATTAATAGACCTTTTATTTGTCACTTGACTCTGCTGTGGACTTTGATTATCTTGCGATAAGGAGCTTAAACTCCAGTATACGGCTGGCTTGATAAGAGACATAATCTCATATGGTCTGTTCTAAGAATAGAAACTAGCAGATGATTATGATAACTAATTAAGATAACTCTCTTGGTGAAGATAAACAATGCAAGTAAACAATGCATGGTTTAGTCTGTAAAGCAAACACGTATCCATATTATAGTCTAATAATTCGGAATACAAAATCTTTTTTTTAAATGTCTATACTAGAGTGATGACTGACACATACAGAGGGACAGTGATCATACATAAATACACAACACTACATAAACCAGCTGGTCGTGTTCAAGTTGGATACTGTCTTGGAGAATACAAAATTGTCTCCACGTGGAGCGCGAAGAGATTTTTTCAAGGACACAGTCACATCAACAAAAAACTTGTCAGTAAGAACAATATTAATACGATTTGTAAAAGACTCTATACCTCTAACGGTTTGAATTATACACTAGTAAGTTAGTACGCCCAGCCACATGAATAGCGCCAACTATTAGTCTACCCTTCCAGGCCTCGTAGTCTTAAACTTCATCAGCATTGTAATTTAAATAGCGATCATCAATGTCAACAAGAACAATGCCTTTAATACACTTCAATGCCTATAATTAGTAAGAAGAGAGTCAGAATGATGTCCAGGCAAATACCTCAATAAACTAAAGGTTGAACCAATTTATCGTACTGATATTTGGGGTCCATACATGCAGGCAATGATGACCTTTAAATGACTTCATTATTTTGTCCAACTGCGAGAAGGTAAAATGCAATTATGTCAACATTTGCGTACAGCTTTATGATGAAGTCGAGACTATTCGCAAATTCTCCGGCTCACTCACCTGAAATTTGTTGCTGGCTGTAGGTTACCACCTTGATAGATATGGCCTCCTGCATCAAGTAGCGCTTTCGCTTTCCCAAATTGTTGCAAGAAATTAACCAGCTTTGGAAACTTGCCAAAGGTGTCTGGGCTAGTAAATAACTGGTTCAAGTAACAGGACACGTAAGGCTCATGCCATATCTGTGCACCATCGATAAAAGAGATACATTTCTCAAAGGCAGTGGATATAGTCCTTGGATGAGCCCAAAGACAAATCCTGTTAGGAGTGCTGGATATGTCTGACCGCTTTGAAGTCATACTGATCGAATGGACATGCCTCGATTCCAATTACAACCTTTAAATACTACAGGGTTTTGTCAGTTTGCCAACAATTTACTGCGTTCAAAGGTGAACCCTGCCTTACGTAAACAAATAAGGGTGACCATTACGATATACAACGGTACGATGACCAATGGGATGACCGAAGAGAACTTCTGCAGTAGTAATTAGTGGAGCATGCAGGATATGTCGTCATGACAGACCATATCTTACAACCGCGAAAGAGTTGAAAGGTCCCTATGTAATAACAGGTCCATGCAGGGTTTAATACTGGGGAGAGAAGGGTGTGGGTGTGTGTGTGTGGGGGGGGGGGTGTGAAGTCAGACCAATATTAAATGGTGTTGAAATTTACCCCTGAGGCGACACCACGCCTTTACTATGCAACCTATTGGGAATGTCTGAAGGGGGTGTGGGCAAGTACTAACTGATATAAGTCATTCAATATATTTCACATCAAATCAATATGATAAATTTAGTGAAATAACATTTATTATTGCAAGGAATAAACGAAAAATGTATTCATAAGCGTCCAGTTAAAGCTGGATGTAAAAAACCTGACCCTGGGCATTTCGTGCATAGGGTAACACTTTGTTATAGTCTGTTTCAGTATTGAAATCAAATGAATTTTAGAACAAAGTTTAAGGTAACGTTTAAATTATAAGAGCATATGAAATTTCATTGATGATACGGTTATCAAGTTTTCGACGGTCTCCCTTACACAAATTCCTCATTGGATCGTTAATACGGGGGTCACTAATACCAGCCTACGACGTTGTTTTGTGGAACAGTGGAAGAAAACAACCTATTCGCACTGACCTACCTACCCAAGTGTATTTTATCAACACTGTTACAAAGTATAACAAAGTCAAACAAATCTTTGCAATAAAAATCTCGGTGCCCTTCCCTATCATAAAACGTAATGCTTAGTTGCTATTTCTAGCGTGATAAAGATCATTGAGGCGGCCCAGGAATTCTGAAGGTCAAGGTTAAATGACGGCTTTACACCGTCAAGCGTTGGAAACTAGTATGCTTGGCTAAAGGTCAAAATCAGTAACAATTGCGGATAGGAGTAGTTGGTGGTTCTTGTTGTCAAGAGGCCCTCTTATCCCTTCAAGTTACACAAAACCATATTTCATCTATATTAACATTAAAGCATTTTCATATTACCATCTTAACATGATATCTATACATAGGACTATGTACTAAAGCTGAATCTAATTTAGCGCGTAGCCCCGCTGACTTCGTGGTGAGAGGAGGCAAAGCAAACTTTTGTGTCCTATTTATGGAATTTAAGTGTAATTAACGTTTGTATTGATATGACTTCCTATGACACCATACATAGGCTCTACCATCTGTATTATGAATTCGATTTAGAGAGTGGGGGCGTAACATTTGGCTGTATGGCGGTCGTTCTGGGAAAGGGGTTTAAGGGTGCCCTCTCCCCTTTAAGAAATGTTTTCGGTTAGGGGGCTCATATCAAAATGGGGTCAACATTTCCATAATTTTACCTAAATTATTCAATTTTTGTATACGCCTTTGCGTGTATACTTTCAGTGCGTGTGTCATGCTCCCAGTGACCGCGAACCTTAATATATTAACGAAATCAAACATTTACAAATACATATATAGTACGTGTGGGTATAGGTATACGCAGGATTGGCATATTTTCATCGACCCAAAATTTGGAGATATGTCCCATACGACGTACTGAACTTTGACTACAATGGTCTATCACTAAATCAAAGTTAACTTGTTGGGAAGCTGACTCTCATGCAATTGTTTGTCGTATCCGTTTCGTCACTGAAAGTTATGTGTGTGTGAGAGAGAGACAGGGGAATGGGGGGGGGGGGAAGGGGGATACTATCATTTCCTGAAACCGTATCCTGTTAGTCAGAGTGTTAAGGGTTACGGTGGGAGGATGGAGGATACATGGAGGATGTATGGGCCGGGGATTGGAATTTCCGGCGGCGATATGCCGTCATATCATGACATATGAGAACCGTGATTGTTGTTACAAATCACGGGATTTGCGAGGTACCTTCATTTTGAAAGTAGGCAGCTCCATACTTCTTCATTATTTCAGTTTTATTCCCGTTTTTTGTGTTGAAATCCGCAATCAAAACTCTTTTTAAACACTGAATCGCATGAAGTATACTTCTTTTGGTACCTTTTATATACTCCTGAAGAATCAAACCGAACTGGTTTAAGAAAAAAACAGAATGCAAAATGCATTGAGGTTTCGATGACTTCAATGCACTAGACTTTAGGCTTGTTAGTACGTTTAAAATTCTACGGATGCCCATAAGCTCATTTCCAATTGCCAATAGCCTCATATTCGTATGAGGCGTAACGCAAACGTTATCTGATAGGCTGGTCTGTGGGAGATACAGTAGCTTATAAAACAGGGTTTCCGCAATTTGGCATCTGGTGACTAAACTGACCTTTGACCTCAATAAAATATTGTACTGAACGTGTACCAAATACATACTAAATATGAGATTCGTCCAACCTTCCCTTCTTGAGTTATCGTGTTTACAAGGTTTTCACAATTTCACCTCTAGTGACCCAAAATGGCCTTTGACCTCCACAAAAACTATAGCTTTTGCTCCTAAATGTGGTCCTCCTACTCACGAAATATGAGATTGGTCCAAGCTTCCTTTCTTGAGATATCGTGTTTACACGCGAGGCGTCACGCACACACACGCACACCAACACACACATATACATACGCACACACGCAAATATACGCACACATTCTCCGCCTGCATGAATGCATAGGTTACGATTATCATCGAAACCAAAAACCACTTGATCAACTTTACCACTATATGACGTAGATTTACGTCAGTTTATTGTTGTTACCAAGCCATCTTATCTCCTGTGATCTCACCTTTCAGACCTTCCTGTCCTCAAATTCCGCTCCCTGCGTCACTCTCTGCGTCACTTATCCATCTTGCACTTAGACACAGTCACCCCTGATAATAAACTATCAATGTCAGGATTTTCTTTTATCATAAAACAAACTTCATCATCTTTAATCCATGTGCCCAGCAAAGAGAATGCTGAGGATGACACTATCCGTTGCGGATTGGCCTACCGTCGTTCCAGCTTGAACCGGGTGCTGAAAGAGCCGCTAGGTTAAGGTCCCGAAAGTGCAGATTTCCGCTCGGTCGAGAAAGAAAAATCTCATCCGAGGCACCAAATGCGCGACTTGTTCCAATGCCCCATCGTGGTAGGTTGGATCCCTGAGCCTATAGCAATTCGATGGATCCCTGAGCCTGTAGCAATTCGATCATGCCCCAGTCTGTTCCAAGCACTACTACTTGTTGCTTGTCACTGGCCACTTTACCCTCACATCGACGTCCCAATACTCTCGATCGTTACGAGAACAATATTGAATATCAATATTACAATCGATACTCTTTATATATGCATTAATTAAGAACCAAGGTTATAATAATTGGCCAAACCAGTTCTGTAACATTTTCTTTTGTGACTCTAGATGGTGTGGATTTATGGAACTGATGATGAATGACCCATCAACAATGTTTGGATGATACTCCTGCTCGAGTGAGACGGCCACAGAACTTATCCGTATAGATTCACCCGAGACTATTCGGCGTACATTTCCACGCGGCGAAATAAGAAGGCGGCCCGTGGTCCGGTGAAAAGTACCGAAAAAGTAAATTCGCCTTGCTGGCGAAGCTGGCGAAGCGGCAATATTGTTAATTAAAGGTGCGTTAATTAAACGTACATGCAGTCATTAAACCAAGTGGGCCCGAGTACTCTTTAGTCTTTGAATCCACCAAAATAGTATTAGACGGCCAGTCCAGTACAGTACGCCAGTCCAGTTTAGTTCACCAAAGTCCAATTCATGGTTTGACTTGGGTGCATGAAGACTCTCCTTAGAGGGCCCACAGTTTATAATGCTGTCCCGGGCCCTATTGGTGCTCTCTACGTCACGGCTGACGGTTATATTGCATCCAGACTGCGTCAGTATTCAGCACACATTTCAGTTTAGTACGTCGATTAATTCAATAGGCTATATGCAGCAAATGATATCGTATTCACTACATTATGGATATATATGTTGCATGGTGTACGTACAGAGTATATAAGCTATTCTTTAACAGTGTCAGAATATAGCCTACTCTGTTTATACAAACAACGACGGCCAAACTTGAAGGAATATTTTGTTTTCGGTGTGTCATTGAGAGGTAACACTATAATTAATCATGGAATGGTTACATAATTATATGCACTCACTGCGTTTTAAAGCCGTGTTTCCATGCATAAATGGTTGTGATTATGTTCTTAGTGATGTACATGCACTCAGTATCATGTAAATAGTTCAATACGAGATATTAAAAAAGAGAATCCTAACTGAGAAACGGCATATGGGTATTTTTTACTTGTAGTGAAACCATCAGGCTAAAATATTGAGAGCTTCATTCCCTGATTCTCGGTTAATACCCATCATCACTTGACGTTTTGCACCCAGGGAGGAGACCGGGCATATACCATTAATCAGAACGTGTCACATGTAAACATACAACTTGTATTCTTCTGTCACCTACCACATATCCATGCAGGCTTGGTGAGAGGAAGTGGAAAGACTACATCCCGGGCCGGAGTCAATAAGGGGCCGGACCTTGTGAGGGTTTTGAGGTTCTCGGGAAAACATGGGGAAAACAATAGTGTTTTCATATTTTCATTATAGACATAAATAGTTAAAAGAGGTGGCCCGGTAACATATATATACTTTTCTCCATATATATGTATATATATATATATATATATATATATATATATATATATATATATATATATATATATATATATATATATATATAAATAAATTTGTTTTTTACAACTAAACCTCTACTCAGAGTTTCATGCTTACTAGCAATCGTCAGGAGGTGTACTAAAAAAAGCTATCTCTCTTTCATCTTAGTTTTGACTTTATTTTGGGGGTGTTTTGGTTGATGTCTGCAACTTGCGAGGATTTCTGATCTTTTGTTCAAGAGATTAGGGCTAGAATGATCTATTATCGCTAGTTTCTCGGCCTGGCATAAATTACAAGAACCTGAGCTGTTGATCGATATATTTGATCTCCTGACAATGGACCAGGAGATTTGGAAGGCTCTATTACTTTCTTTTAGAGACCAAACATGTTTTGAAAGCTCAGTTTCTCCGTGATATTTCTCCAAGTTGAACGACTTTTTGTGATTATTAAACCTTGTTTTGAACTGCCCTCCGCACATACCAATATAAATTGACTTAAAATCTCCAGCAGTCACTTCAGCTTTGTATCCTATGGAGGGGGTCAAGCACTCTCCTTCTAGGAGGAAGGTCTCTCGCATTCTGCAGTTGCATCCATGCTTGGGTGAATTTTCAACGACTTTTGATAGAACTTTTTTATTGTGGCTGTTAATAATAGCCTTTGTGTTTCTCATGCAACTGTAGCTTAATTTGCGAGTATTTGTTGAATATTTGATGGAGCCTGCGTCCTGGGGGAAGTACTTGGCCACTAACTTCAAAAAAGTGTTTCCAATGTTTGTCTTTACAGTTTTACTAAATGGGGGGTTAAACCATGTGATTTTTCTAGTTCTTTTGTTCCTTCTTGTTGGGGTAGGTCGGGTTTCTGCTTCGAATTTGAGGTTGCAGTGCATGAGTCGTAGCCACTTGAGTTGAGTGCCTCTTTGTATGCTGGTGACGCTCCATTGAATATGCTTTCTTTGCATGATAGGCTGCTTAATCTCTTATTTATGGCTGGTGGGATGTTCTTTATGATGCCTGGTGGGTGATCCGAGTGTGAATGGACGAAGAGGGGTTTGGCGTCTGGTTTCCTGTAGGGGGCGAACGATCCGTTGGCAAGATTCATTGTAATGTCTAAGTAATTCACCACTTGCAGGTTAGTTTCAATGGTGACCTTCAGGCCAAACTTGTTGAAAAGTTGAGTGACTTTATTTTCGTGTCTTGTCGGCTAATCGGCCCGAGCGGGTCCTAAGTGCGGCCAGGCCGTCATCACGGTACAGGCCTACGTCAGCTGGGTTGAGGTGCTGTTTCAGATTGTGTAAGATATAAAGGCTAAATAGTTCACACACTTCCACGCCATCGTGGCTGCCCAAAGTCACGTCGAAAAAGTTTTTACTGTCCTTCTTGGTCGACGGGTTGGCGTCACTAAAGAGAATGGACTTTCTGGCGTGCATTATTATACTGTGTGGTCGAGGGCAGAAATGTTAACATAGGTTTTGGCCCTATTGAGGGCGTCGTTTAGGAGCTTTTCTGTAATTGACGGATAAAAATCGACTATGTCGAAGATCATAAAGGTTCGGTGGTGTTTATCCTTCAAGGATTTGAACCAGTCAATAACGGTGGATGTGCTTCTCCACTGGTTAACCTCTATGTTTCTGACTTTCTGGTTGATGTTATCCAGCATGACTTTGCTTACTTTGCCCATTTCACTTTTAGCTGGGTTTATAAGTCTGCACGACTCACAATTTGGGAAGTTATTTTTGTGAACCTTGATTGATATGAAGGCTTCCTTTTCAATCATGTCATTGACACGGTCGTCAATGTATAGCTTCTTGGCAATGATATGGAGATCGTTGCTGATATTGGTTATGACAGATGGGTCGGCTTTCTTGTATTTCTGAGTTATGTTCTCTGTTAATATATATATATATATATATATATATATATTTATATATATATATATATATATATATATATATATATATATGTATATATATATTATATATATATATATATATATATATATATATATTTATATATATATATATATATATATATATATATATATATGTATATATATATTATATATATATATATATATATATATATATATATATATTTATATATATATATATATATATATATATATATATATATATATATATATATATATATATATATATATATATATATATATATATATATATATATATATATATATATATATATATATATATATATATATATATATATATATAACAGAGAACATAACTCAGTATTATATATACCCAATTCCCACCGTGCTAGTAGGAAGGTCGTGCATGCACTGAAGACTGGAAATTCGTATGACATAGTCGGTGGAGTCTGCATTGGAGAGAATTCAACCAACCAATCAGTAAAACGGTCCTCGCTAAACTACAGATGTCCGCTATATTAATTCGGAAATATGTTATAATCTTACTACCACAACGATCTCCATGCAATGTGTCGTCGATAATAAATTCACAGGGAACCCTCTATTGATTAGTTTTGCTCGAACAAAGAAGAAAGAAAGTAGATATTCCAAGATCGATTAAACTCCAAGAACTACTTACAACAGGTCGAAGTACAAAACAGAGTACTGAAGCTTGCGTATAAGTAGACACTTCCCAACAAGAGGAATGGATGCACAAATAACGGCTGATATTATTTTCTGATTGAACATTAGCAGTTTCTCTTGCACATCACTCGTGAAAGAAAAATTGAATGTACATGAGAGGTTGATGCCGCTTAAAACCGATACAAAACTCTTCAACCCTTACAAAAATTGAAACAGTTTTGAGGAGTGCTTTGTACTTGTAGTGCAATTATTTAGATTGTAGTAACCAATAAACAGATAATTAGGGTATGAGTTGTAACAGCTCACATTATTCAGTCTTAGACAGTTATCACAAGGCAATTGCCCAATCATTTAAGGTAATACAAGATATGTTTAATAAGATTACCGGAATTAAGCAATCTAACACATTCCTTGGGTTTCACTTAATTATTTGCAGCAAGTGGTTCTCAAAATCAACCGATCCAAACAATAAATTGTTACGAAATTTGGGGAGGGGCGAAAAATGAAAATATCTCGTCTGATTTAAATATGGGGTTTCGGCCTTTATCGAAGGGTCAGAGGAGAATCAAGGATTTCCTAAAACCAGGGGCACGGCACACATTCTTCCCCATGAAGCTGAATGCAAAAATTCTCCCGACTGAACCATTCTCTGGCCCCCGCTAACGCTGGGAAGTGACACTCTTTCAGCGCACGCCATTGCCCCGAGTAGGAAACTTTGAACATGCAGAGCTGACGTTTACGCTTAATAGTTTAGATTTTAGTTGTCGCTATTCCTAAATGTTTATAGATCTGAGCCAGTGTGAGGGATACCGTGGCTGCGATTCAAGTTAACGTAGTTTAACGGTAATTGCAGAGTGATACATGCCGACAGGGCATTTCTATGCTATGCATACGACGGTATCACACTTATTGTCAACCATAGCCTGTAGGACAACCCCCCTACCAGTGGCGGCGGAACCGGGGGGGGGGGGCTTGGGGGGCTCAGCCCCCCCAATAAAAAAGTTGAGGGGGCAAATGCATGATAAGCCCCCCCAATATTTACCAAGGCTCCGAAACGTGCATCTGCCCATTTTTCAATGCATACTTGTCGATCTGTCCGATGCACACGTATACTCTTAGTCTATAGGTGTAATAATTTTAGTAATTGCTGGGGGACCCTCGGCCCGTCCCCTGGCTATAGACCACATTGTCACCCCAACCGCGTCTTCACGCCCCGTGAAAAGTGGAAGCAGTGAGTGTGAGTACCGGTAAGCGTAACACAACTTCGTCTTAGGCCAATGACTTGCCTCATTTCAGCCAGTTCTCCAACATCCCCTTACTTAGTGGCGGAGCGTCCATATATACAGTCAGGGGGCGGATGCCCCCCCCCCTGACGGACTCAAATGGACTGCTGGCGCCCTTTTCAGCTTTTCACTACTTTTTATTTATTCGCGATTTTTGACTATTTTATTGCGCTCTCATATACCTATTGACATTTGTCATATTCTGTTGGTGTAATTTTCCGACAAAATGGCGACGACACCTATTTATTCTCCGTTTATCTGCAAATTAGCAAGGCCCCGGAGAGGGTCATTTCCTGCAATCTAGGAAGTATCTTTACTCAAAAATTTTTTGTACGCTCCGCGCCAACCTGTGGTGGCGCTCCGCTTAGATAGTGTCGAAAGCGCCCCTACAGACCATTCTTGCCCTCCCTGACCAATACTCTAGCTCTGCCACTGCCCTTACTACACTCAAAAACATCTTTGCGAGTACACTACGAGTAATAGCTACTCTCTTAAAAAACCATCGAATATACAAATTACAATGTTTTTACAGACTTTTACGTGCAATCTGAGAAATTGCAGGCTTGAGACCCATATTTTAGGGCTAGGTATTCGCAGCATAAAACACTCTGAAAGTGCCGTTTCCGGCCATCTGGGGGTTTGAAAAAACCCAAAATTTTCTTGTACGCTCCGCGCCAACCGATGGTGGCGCTCCGCTTAGATAGTCTCCACACATTAGCCCCCCCCCCCCAATAATTTTTCCGTTCCGCCGCGCCTGCCCCCTACCTCCACCTCTAGTTGTTACAGTAATTGAATTGAATTACTTTCACAATCACATTGAAGTAATAGCCAACTCTTGTTGAAGTTGGTCATGAGTGATCAATGTTTAGTGATAGATTAAGGGAGGACTATGGCTACCTGAAAATATGAGGCGTTGCTTTAGCTCATATCAGCTTCAAACGTTTGCACACAAAACAACAAAATATTACATGAAATTTGTGGGACATGAAAACTGGATTGGACTAAACGGTCAATAATTCCCGTAGACGACCAGCCAAATAGTGGAAACTACACCGTGCACATGTAGGGTGTTCCCCCCCCCCCCCCCATTTTTTAAAAGATGTTTAAAGCTACACTATGCATACGGTAATTGTTTTATATAGGCTACATATATATGTATAGATGTCTTCATTGTTTTTCCTTCCGCCATTCCCTAGCAAGTCCCCTCTCCTTTTCCAAGCCACTGTTGTTTCCCTTAGGCGTTGAGGTTTGTGTACCTATTCAATTCACCACGTGTGCGTTGTGTGTCCGTACGTGAATTCGTAGGCTATTCGTACCATGGAAGTAAAATCTGTTTTTACCTCCTGTTCGTACCGAGTATCACAGCTGGTTTGAAATTGAGGGGGCTATTGTAGTATGGCTGAGATGCTGAAGGGAAGGAGGGCGCTAGGGCGGAACGAACTTTCGGAACACCCTATATATGGTAGCTCCAGTGTACGCTGCGGCCTAGTCTATTGGGGTCTGTGGTTTGAAGCGGATTTCGAGTCATGAATAGGGTTGTTACCCCATAGATGGATTTTATGGTTTGGTAAATCGGTGAACGTTGCAACAAAACACTAAATACAGCAATAATCGCTAACCAAGATCGTCTGCGCTTTATGTGGAATTATGAAAGAGGATCTGCAGGGTTGATCTCTTGTGCTTTAGCACTAAAGGACTGTTTAAACTTAAATGCTGTTTGTGTTCTGTACTAATAAGTAAGCACACAGATTGATAATTAGTTGAATATAGGAAGACCTATATTTAAGTTTGCGAAGCTCTTCACCCAGTTGAAACAATTTTTGATCATATTTTTTTTAATGTCCTGCTTCAAAGCACTCGTACTGATAATATCAGCAGTATGAATATCAGGGTTTCTATCAAATAAATCTTAGGAACTGTTCAAACTGTCAGTACAGGTTCTTTGATGCACGACATGCGAGGACAGTACACATCAGGAAGTTGTCCCAACTGAGTTGTTATAAAAGTATTTGGCATCGGCGGATTGAGTGACATTATCCGGGCAGTCGAGTTTAAAAATGCCTCTATTTTCGATGACTTAATCTATAAATATTAACACGAAAATATAATTCTTAGAAAAATTGAGTTGATGACACCTTAACGAGAAACATTCCACTTGTAGCACAAGGACAAATAGTCAGAAACATTGACAAGGAACTTAAAGCTTTCATGAACATGTGACTTCCCAAACCACCTACTGTGTTACACTTCCTTGAGAAATTTATTGGGCAATAATAAGTCACTTTAAAATAAATCTATTGCTAGAAAAAAATAATGGGATGGAGTTATCATCTAACAATATCTTCCCTATAAGTTTCATAAAACCCCCTAAATCGTTTATATATCCCTTCAAAAAACATTCAGTAAGTCGACATTACATCAAAACTATGCACCTGCAACTTACAGAAAAATAGTTTTCTTTGAATGTTTTGACACATTTTTATCGCTTATTCTGAAAAACGAGGTCAGTGCTGATGACCTTTAAATATTTCAAGAAAGTATTGAAAACTCTGACGATCAACTTAACTGTGACTAATGAGAGCAAGAACAATAACACTTTCATATTTCTTCATTGTTGGAAATACACCCAACCATAGTGATGTATTTTGCTTATGAAACTTGATATGAAACATATACGCATGGCTTATAATAATGCATTCAATAGCTCTGGTAATTAACATGTCATAATGAACAGCATTTAAAACTCTTTTGCAGCTATTAAAACAAAACGTACTTCGATGACATTCAACTGACAGACCAATGTTTTAATAACGTCATTATGGAATAAATATATGGATAAATGATATTGTAAAAGTTAAGGCTATGTGAAAATGCATGCATTTAACAAAAGTTAAAACCCCCCCCCCCCTCAGAACATCATTAAAAAGCATTAAAATACCGGAGAAATAAAAGATGGAGGATTAAAGGCACATTACTACCGCTTCTCAGGGACTGTTAGAAATGACACATTTACAAAACTAAGGAGCAGGTTCTTTGACTGAATTGTCATAAATCTGTGATATTTCATTGATTTTCAAATGGAAAAAATGAAGTTATGACTTTTGCATCTATCATTACATATCTAAGTTATGATCTGTTTTCTCATGAGTAAATGAGATTTTAATTTTTCCCCCATTGATTTCAGCAACTTCAAAATTGAAAGGAAGGGTGGGGGTGAAAGGCTTTAGCTGCAAGTGTGGCATAATTGACATAAACCCTTTACCTCATTTATTCAAGATTGAATTTATTTCTTTACAACAGAATTAATCTGTATTATTCTTGTTTTGACATGATTCATCCCTTCCACACCATTCTATGAGTCATCATCACGACTAAGTTTCCACTTAGAGAATTCAACAACACCTTTGAAATATAAATCATTATCTCATCACTGATTATGATTTTCATATCCTTTTGTCCCGACGCCCAATTTATTCGCTGTTCAGTCAAGGTTGTGAACTGCCTTTCTATTTATATTTACATCAGTAGCATCTGTGATTGAATGTTATGTTAGTATTTAGTCTTTAAAACACTTGAAACTAGATTTAAAAACTAGGTCCCTGACAGAAGCAAAAATGTCAACACTTAACAGAAGTATTAACTATCAAGCCTGGAGACACATGACTTCTATAAACATTGATTAATATTTTTAGGCCCTTTTGCTGCATATAATTTTAGTTTTCTTCTCTACAGAGCAAGTATGAACATTACAGACCAGCTTATAAGTTCAAGAGGTATCAGTGCTATTGAAAGGTCCCAATGTATGAAGCCGTGTTCCTTTGGATAATCTTCTCAGCGTATAAACAGCTGCTCACACCTTGGTAAGTCCATACAGCTTATGCTGCTTTTACACAGCAGTGAACAGTGAACAAACCAAACTCAACGAATGCTTTGAACTCTTGTCAAGCTTCCCATCTTTGGTTTTGTTATCTTTTTCTTCTGATGAGGGTCGGTTGCAAAGCACTTCCATAATCTAAGAGTTTCATCTGCTGCTGCTGAAATGATGGTTGAGCCATCTGGACTCATGCACATGTGTAGAATTCTTGCTGTGTGGCCTAGGAAACGAGACAATCCAAAAATTACATATACATTTTTATTTTTTTAGAATTAATGTAATTCAAACAAATAATTCAAGGAATAGCAATGGCTTCTAATGAAGACATATAGGTAATAGTAATTGCCACCAACTTAAAGGCATTGAAGACTCGCCCCAAACCGCGTGCCGCGCTCTGAAAAGTTAACTTTCTGTTGCTTGCAAGTGAAGTTTTCTTCTTGTCGCTACATAATGCAGACAGTAATGAAACGTGATACCTTGTTATCTTTTATCTTGACCTGAGATGTCCATCGCTGCTATGTACACTGTGTTGTGGGTATTGACTGTAGCTCTATGTATTGACTGTACACTAGTGTCTCATTACCGACGGTAGCAAGCTGTGTGTGTATTTTCTGGGATAGATGGTGGTGTCTAACACTTCTGTTACACCTTATTCGAAACTAGGTCAGATTACCGGCATGAGACGTTTCATTGTGCCCGAGTCTTCACACCCTTTAAGGCTGGACAGCTCAGTTGATCAAGCGTGGGACTTGTATTCATGAAATCACTGTTTTCAGTCCAGTGCAAACTCTGAATAACACCCCCTTAGTTAGCTTTCTGTTAATCATTTGCTTTATATGTTTAAATTTATGAAGACTAATATAAATCCATTTTGTTACATTGTTACAGGCTATTATTGCAGGCAAGATTACAATAGGATGATCAACTGTACCTAATAATTCTGTCACCCGTTGCATCATGGGGTACTTCCAGATCACAATTTGGTTTTGGGCATAGCCGTGACCAGAGACCAGCTCCTTGTACTCTTTGCTCCAAAGCAACGAACAGACCTGTAAATAATGGCAATAATGACTGTTAAATTTACAAGAACAATATTCAATGAATGAATAATACTCAACTGTATCAGGCATTGCATAATAACCTCTCTCCATGTTGTAACATAAGATTACCTTCAGATTTGTATAACTTTTTCTTTCATTTGACTTTTCCTTTGGAGCAAGCAGGTGTATTTCCAGAGGGGTTGAGGTTGGCTTGCACTCCCCCTTCCCTTACCAACCTCACAAAAACTTCAAAAGTAATTATTAGCATAGTTTTTATTCATCTTTTCCCTTGCCCCAATATATGGTAAGTCAATGACCCTAGGGACACACCCCTCCTTTATAGAAATATGCCCAAATGATCAGTCTTAACTATTTTTGTTGCCGCTTCAAGCAGCCACATAAATAATCCTGAAAACAATCTACAATGTGAGCCTGTAACATTACTGTCAAAGTGAAATCTCAACAGTCTGTCATTTTTATGAATCTACGATCAGCACAAAGCCAACCCCTACAAGATTGACATCAAGGGGGGGGGGGGGGTGCAGAATCAATTGATTCACCTGTCCATGAGAATGCTTTGCTCTTTTGTAAGCAATATGTTATGGTGGACTTAATAGACTTCAGAGCTTTCAGTTTTTATCCAATCGGACAAGATTTGTAAAATTATATTAAAATGTTCAAAATACTGGATATGATAAGCCCAATATTGATAGGTTGGGTAGATATTATTCAAGTAGTTAATAACTCTCTCAAAGTAGAACCTTGTTAAATAGTGGCCTAGTACAATCAGTGGCACTGTGGCAGTAGCGAGTAATGCAAAACAAACAACATGATGGTGTTATGGTGTGTTGTTGTACTTGTTTATAGACTGCAGCAGGGTTCCCAGTATTTCTGTAACACACCCGGTCAAATTTACAGGATTTACCTGCCAAATAGACTAGAGTGAATAAAGGCCACAAACATTTTTTTTTTATTTCTGCTCCTATACATAGGTAGCCTACATTTTGTTGGTTTGCATTCCTTTTCGATGGGGTGACTCTATATAGGCTGTCGGCGTAGATAACTTTTCAAATGTGTAGGAAAAAAGGCTTAGATATACCACTATAGCTATGAGACCTAGTTGTAGTCATTAATGGGAATGAGATATTTCAATCTTCACACTTCTGAAACTTTGTGTGAGATCCCTCTGTTGTTCTCAAAATTCTCCCTGCTCATGGTCCCCCTTTCTCTTCACCCCTTTTTCTCTCTCTCTTTTTTTCTGTCATTTTGGGAAGGGTAACCACTGCCATCACCTCCCCCCCCCTCCCCAAGCTAAGTGCTTGCTTTCATTGTTGTTATACTGATAACAATCATAACGCAAGTTGCTTTTGTCACTAACTGGTAATGTAGTTACCAATTGCACTTGTATAGAAATCAAAGTTTACATTTGGGTCACTAGCTAGCTCCTACAGTTAACCTCACATGCGTTTCAATGATAATATATCCCTAATGAGAAACTATTTTCAAAAAAGAGAAAGAAAATAGAAAACAAAGAAAGAAAGAACAGACTTTGCACCTGCTTTTACAACCTGAAATGAAGAAACACACAGCACTTCACCAGATTCGTCCCTAGTGTACATTTAAATAGTTGAAACAAGCTTAACTCACCTGTGATTTTGTATCAACACTGTTTATGCATGTCCCGTTGTTAACATTCCAGAATCGAATGTGTCTATCCGCTGTTCCTCCACCGCTGGCGAGAAGGCTTGGCTGCCAAGGGCACCATGCCAGTGCCTACGAGAACAATAAAACAAAGTGAATTAGACCATTTTCATTATAAGCGATTCTCTGTGAAACTGGTTGATAATAAAGGTTTCACAAGTTAATAATCCCCCATAGTCTGTCATCTCATTCAGGCTTCCAAGTAATATCAATTGTTTGTTTTTGTCAATTTTCAAGAATATTTGACAACTCCTAATAATCTTGATTCCAAAAAAAGATCATAATTGCTTAAGCTAAAGCTTTATGTAGACTCTTTGACTGAGAAAGATGCAAATGTAACTGAAACAGTCTGTGAGCTAGCTTTTGGTAATCGTCAAGACCCACAGTCATACAACTAACTCCTTCACAGCAAACAACTGACGAATGATGCACAATGAACGAATGTTAAATATAAAATGCAAAGTGTCGGGGTCAAATGGTACATCCTGAGGCAAATTTAGACTGCAAATTTGTAACAACCTGGTGGTACCAAGAATCTTACGATAGCCAGTTTGTGCAAGGGGGGAGGGGGATGGTATAGCACAAACTTTTCAATTTCTTAGACCTAATAATAGGCCCAATTTATGGTCTACATATGCCTCAGATTGCACCATTGATGTCTGAACCTTTTAAACAAAAATTTGTGGCATACAGCTTCAATGATGTAGGGGTACATCCCCTCCTTTATGAATTCCTTTATTCATCTCTGGCTCTTACATTCATGCCCCTACTTAAATCAGTCATGGGTAATTTAGAATTTGGCTCACCCACTTTTGAAATCCGATGCACCCACTGAGCCTGGTCCAGCAAAATTGCATTAGCATTGTAATTGATACACATGAGTACATTAACAATCAGACACAATATCTTCTATGCTGGAGTAAATGGTTAATAACTATTGATTTAGGTGCAACCAAATAATTGTAACTACACATATATAATATATATATATATAGATACATATTTATATACATAAATATATATATATATATATGATTTCGAGTTGGTTGAACCATGTTTGATCTCTAGAGTAAGGCAAAATATGTCACCAAAACAGAACTAGTATTTTCGATACAGGCGACAAACGCCTACAGTGGAATTACGACCTTCCTTATCGGTTTCGAACCTCTGGACATACAATCAGCGGACATAGCCTAGTGGTTAGGGTGTCCGCATATAAAGCGGGAGGCCCGGATTCGAATCCCGGAGGAGGCTGGAAGTTATTTTAGTGTTCTTGAATTTCCAACTCATTACGATTTCAATTACATATATATATATATATATATATAAATATATATATATATATATATATATATATTGACATCTGTCTTTTATATATATATATAATATATATAATAATATATATATATATATAATAATATATATATATATAATAATATATATATATATATATATATATATATATATATATATATATTGACATCTGTCTTTTATATATATATATATATATATATATATATATATATATATATATATATATATATATATATATATATATATATACATATATATATATATATAAAAGACAGATGTCAATATTAACAGTGTAACAAATCAACAGATTGTAGATATTAACTAGAGCCAATACTGTAAAACAGTAAGTGTTGTGTAACAGACCTGGAATTAATACGAATGTGAAGGAACAATATAGTATTTGTTGAAGGTACCTGGAGTTGAGGCTGATAAGTTAACTACTAATGACTTTGTTACTGTACCTTGACTGCAGCTTGGTGCTGTGTGAATGAATACTGAGGTGAGTTGCTTGTGGCAATAGCCGCGGGCCAGATGTTGAGTAAGTTGTCATTAGCCCCACTGGCAAGTACCTTCCCATCTGGAGACCACCTCAGCCCACAAACCTCTTGGGTATGACCTGACAAGGTTGCTACATGATGCTCAGCGGCCCTGACGTCATGGTGGTGAATGTTTCCTGTCCGAGACCCACTATCAAATGAGCATAAACACAAAACATGTATGTAGTATGTAGGAATTCATGTGACAGAAAGCGGTGATATGTTACCTGCTGGGTATGTAGGAATTCATGTGACAGAGAGTGGTGATATGTTACCTGCTGAGTATGTAGGAATTCATGTTACAGAGAGCGGTGCAATGTTACCTGCTGAGTATACAGGAATTCATGTGACAGAAACAGGTGATATGTTACCTGCTGAGTATGTAGGAATTCATGTGACAGAGAGTGGTGATATGTTACCTGCTGAGTATGTAGGAATTCATGTTACAGAGAGAGAGCGGTGCAATGTTACCTGCTGAGTATGTAGGAATTCATGTGACAGAAAGGGGTGATATGTTACCTGCTGAGTATGTAGGAATTCATGTGACAGAAAGGGGTGATATGTTACCTGCTGAGTATACAGGAATTCATGTGACATAGAGCGGTGATATGTTACCTGCTGAGTATGTAGGAATTCATGTGACAGAAAGGGGTGATATGTTACATGCTGAGTATGTAGGAATTCATGTGACAGAAAGGGGTGATATGTTACCTGCTGAGTATGTAGGAATTCATGTTACAGAGAGCGGTGCTATGTTACCTGCTGAGTATGTAGGAATTCATGTTACAGAGAGTGGTGCTATGTTACCTGCTAGGTATGAAGGAATTCATGTGACAGAGAGTGGTGCTATGTTACCTGTTGAGTATGTAGGAATTCATGTGACAGAGAGTGGTGCTATGTTACCTGCTGAGTATGTAGGAATTCGTGTGACAGAGAGTGGTGCTATGTTACCTGCTGAGTATGTAGGAATTCATGTGACAGAGAGTAGTGCTATGTTACCTGCTGAGTATGTAGGAATTCGTGTGACAGAGAGTGGTGCTATGTTACCTGCTGAGTATGTAGGAATTCATGTGACAGAGAGTGGTGCCTTGTTAACTGCTGAGTATGTAGGAATTCATGTTACAGAGAGTGGTGCTATGTTACCTGCTGAGTATGTAGGAATTCATGTGACAGAGAGTGGTGCTATGTTACCTGCTGAGTATGTAGGAATTCATGTGACAGAGAGTGGTGCTATGTTACCTGCTGAGTATGTAGGAATTCATGTGACAGAGAGTGGTGCTATGTTACCTGCTAAGTATGTAGGAATTCATGTGACAGAGAGTGGTGCTATGTTACCTGCTGAGTATGTAGGAATTTGTGTGACAGAGAGTGGTGCTATGTTACCTGCTAAGTATGTAGGAATTCATGTGACAGAGAGTGGTGCCTTGTTAACTGCTGAGTATGTAGGAATTCATGTTACAGAGAGTGGTGCTATGTTACCTGCTGAGTATGAAGGAATTCATGTGACAGAGAGTGGTGCTATGTTACCTGCTGAGTATGTAGGAATTCATGTGACAGAGAGTGGTGCTATGTTACCTGCTGAGTATGTAGGAATTCATTTGACAGAGAGTGGTGCTATGTTACCTGCTAGGTATGAAGGAATTCATGTGACAGAGAGTGGTGCTATGTTACCTGCTGAGTATGTAGGAATTCCAAGATAGTGACCCTACTCTAGCAGCATGACCTGTCATCGTCCTCAATCTCTTAGATTGGTCCACATCCCACAACTGAGGAGAGAAAGAGAGAAAATAAAAATATATAAAAAAGTATAAATTTAGGGGCAACACATAATGATGGCAATTAGGTGCTGCAAAACACAGAAATGGATAAAATATTAAACTACATGTTGAATTCTTTGTCTACATTGCTAAAAACCTCCTCTTCATAAGAATAATTTAACACATAATTCAGTGCTCAAAATCTGGTGTATACTGCATAAACCAGAAATAAATAATTTATCTGACACAGTGTACTGAGCATAGCAACTTGCTATGTAATTTGGTAAAATGTTCCCATAAAGAACCTTATTAACTTATTAATCTCATTAACTTATGATTCTGTAACTGCTCTGCAAAGCATAAACACACAATACAATACAATCCTTTGAAATGGTAACAAGAATGCACAGAATATCCATTACTATTTGCGAGGTGCCATATTTTGGGGAACAAAAATCTTTTCATAGAATCACTTATGAACTTAAATTTCTGCAAATAAACTTTGTGCTTGTCTCAACAAAGATGTCTAACATGCCTTGACATGACATTTGTACAAGACACACCATTAAATGTGTACATGACTTCACATGTAACTAGCATCTCAAACACTGACTGGCTATACTTGTTACAACAAAGCTTCTGAGTCATTGAGTACCAAACTATCTCTGCAGTGTGAGGGGACTGTATAGCAAGTTGATAAAGGAACACATTAGAAACAGCAAATGTAATTATTCATAACAATCATGTCCTGAAGTACAAAGTTTACCAATACTCTTCAGACTCTTCAAATAGAAGTAATTCAATCTGTATTCACAGGTTATCCTAAATCCCTGCTGCTTGCTATCATTGCAAGGGACAGTTGTAAGTGTCAAGTAACTGCTGCCTGCTATCGTTGTAAGTGACAGTTGTAAGTGTCAAGTAATATAGAAATGATGATCTACCTGGACTGTTCCTGAACTAGTGCCGACAGCAAGGAAGTTTCCTTCTGGTATCCATGAGACACATGAGATGTAATCGTCTGGGTTCTCTAGCTGGAGCAGTTGTTGGATATCACCGCTAGTTGCATTCCATAGATAAACATTGTTGGCTAAGGCTACTGCTAGGTAATTGCTACAGCTCCAATCGATGAGATTAAGATCTTTAAAAAAGAAAATTAAACAGACAGTTGCAGAAAAAAAGAGGACGTAACTTCTTTGGTTGTGGAACAGATTTGACTATAATAATCACGATGGTTCTCTTGCTCTAGAAACACAATCAATTCTCTGATAAAGCAATGTTATAATTAAACATTTAAGCAGGAATCAGTGCTGAACAGAAATTTAAGAACTATACTAAAAAGAAAAGACTGACACAGCAATGGACACATCAAACAAGAACATTCAGTCAAGGCAATCCACTATGTTTTAACTGTTTTACAAAAATGTTTTCTTGGGGCACTAAAACTTCAAGTTTATGGTGTATATACTACAGTTATTTCAAGGAAAGACCTCTGAGGCAATTTGAGACATATTACCGATGCTGCCTTTTTACTGCAGATATTATGAATAATGCACACAAAAGGAGAAAGGAAAGTGATTGGAAAGTGGGAATCGACCCCCAAAACTGGGTAGCGAGCATTGTTCAGCTTCAAGACCACAGCCATCATGCTGTACCTTGGACTAGTTTCAATACAAAACATGACGTTCATTAAATCCAAGGTCCACTACCATCTTTTGACAAATCCATGATGGCAAAGGTATTTTGGTTGATCTTTCTGGCATAAAAATGCATTCTGTGCATTTTTGAGATAAGAAACCGAAGTTTATTTTTGTATTATATACTTACAATAGTCGTCCATGATCTCGGGGGCATCTAGAATTCTCTCTGGTATTTGAGGGATGTGACGAGTGGTTTTATGAGCAGAGCTTGGAGTCTTTGTTTGAGAATACAGCACCTTCAAGTTGTTTTGAAATCCTGCCAAATGATAATGTTAAGAGGTCATTACACATATACACATATAGTCAGCTTTGTTTCTTCTCTTGAAAACAAAACGTTACATATTACAGACGGTAAAGCAGCCTTTTGAGAAATGACACTGTTGATCAAAAACTACACAATTCTAAAATTTCAAGTGATTACACACATCTTCATATTTCTAACCAACTAGGATCCCGTTAGGACCAAAACATCATGGCACCTACCGCTTTTGGACTTTGACAAAAGGAGTAAAGGACTATTTGATACAGACACATAAAATATGAGAGCGTTGTGGTCAAGTGGTTAAGGCAGTGGACTTGTGATCTAAGGCTTGAAGGTTCGAGTCCTGGCCAGATCAGTACGTTGTGTCCTTGGGCAAGGAACTTTATCTCCATTGCCCCTCTTCACCCAGGTGTATAAACAATGGGGACCTTTGACATAAATAATGGTGCTGTTTAGCTGATACCATGTGGAGGGATTGCCTCTATGTTTGACAGGTTATCGTTGACCATGGTAATATTGTTATGCGTCTTGAGCACCGTTAACTATGGATATTTTTGCGGTTCATAAGTTCTCAATATTATTATTAATATGACACTTTACAAGCAATACAGAGATTAAAATTATGTCAAGTATCATATTACTTATATTCTTCACTGCCTGTTTGTTTTATAATATCATTACAGACTTATACAAGTTAAAAGGGTTAATTATGAAATGATGTGACTGCCTTTCACATGATGAACCATATATACACAACCAAATTGGACAAAATGCTACCTACCATGTTCAATCACATCTTTGTTTACAAAAGCTATCTTAATTCTATCAATCTGATTGAAATGTTTATTTTCTACTTCAGTCCAGCATTGTTCAATCAATGTGATTTTGTTAATGCTTAACCACAACTGCATATTTACTATATTTGAGTTCACAGCAATTGTTACTTGACTGTGGTATTGACATTTAAAATTCAAGTGATATTACCTTCAGGAGCAGATGGCACAGCTTGTTTAAATCTTAGAATTTTTGAATCCATAGCTTTCCCGTTGAGGTTTTCATTCATGACTCGTCTGTACTCTAACTTGGAAGGACTCATCAGTTGTTCGTCCTCGTGGTTGACATCACTGACCAGTTTGTAGTTACCCACTTCAAAGTCAGTTGCATTCCGGTTTGGAATAAATCTGTCACCACCAGGTGTTCTTGTGGGAGTCTTTGATTCTGTCAAAGTAAATTTGAAAGTCACAGTCAAGATCTCTGCCGAGTATACATGAAGACTTTAAATACATGGTTCGACACAAAGTATACTGTACTTAAGTATTGTAACCAGTTTTGTGTCAGAGTAATATATAACTGTCCGACAGTACAGGCACAACTAATGGCTTTGGAACAAAATGCATGAAAAATAGATACAGTAATTTGCAAAAATGAAGAGATTAGCATATTTTGGACAATTTTTATTATGAAAACCTCAATGCACATTCGATTGTGGCAATTGCCTGGTAAATCTGAAATGAACTTTTGACATGTCTTTGAGCTACTGAAATACACTTTGTTCGCTTTTGAGTTCCTTCGTTGATTAACTTAATATGCAATATATGACAGGACATCAGCTGTGCACTTACTTGGGCAACCGTTCACACACATTGAAGACTTTTAATTTAATAGTGGATTATTTTTATTGTGTAAATACCACAGTACTTAGATAGTTCAAAACTCATCATACTTACAGCAGCCATTGTCCTTCTGAAACATCTTAGAATATCTTATCAATGTGTCAGGGATATTGACAAAAATATAGTTTATTGCCAGAAAAAGTAACAGAAGTGCTTGAATCCTTACTTTTGCCAGGCGTCTTTTTCCCGGGTGTTTTGCTGCTGCCTCCAAGTGATTGGTTCAGTGCTCTCATTGGAGATCCCAATGTACTGGCATTGTGACTTCTATTGAGGCTTCTGTTCACACTCATATTAAGGGAGGTATTACAACTGTTGAGTTCTCTGGTTTTACGCTGCCATCTCATTGCTGGGCCACCAGTGCTACCATCCAAGCAGAGAAGGTGATTGATATCCTCACCAAGATGTGACATTGTGTGAGGTGATCTAGTAAGACACTGGCTAATGTTTTCCAGCACAGAATGCTGAAATACAAACAAAGAGGAGTGCAGAAGTCTTAAATATACATATGAACCTTCACACTGTAGGGTTAGGAACTTACAATGTTTGGCAAGGGCTAATCATTATCAACTGTTCAGAAAAAGTACAGTGCCAGTACACTTCTGTACATACTAAAATCTATCGGTTTATCACTGCCGTGCATTGTAAATTAAAATTGGAGAACAGTTGCAGAGCTTGTACAGCTTTAGTACAATTGATCATAAATATGGCAGTTTTGCTATGAAAATTAAACTGGTGAGTTTCAGATTGTGTAGAAATAGTATTATGTGCAAGAACACTGAGACACCTATTTGCCAGCATGGTTTTTTCTCATACACATTCTTCTGCAAACAATTTTTACACATGTACAAAATCATACATTGCAGACAAAGAACTCAGGTTTGTTAAGTCTTTCACAATTTATGAACTACAGCTCTTTCAGTACAACAACCATAAAGGTTTTGCAGAGTTCTGAGTATATACTTAGTAGAAATCTCATTTTATAATCACAATCTCTAGGAGATGCGAAGGAAATGCATTTGTTGTAACATGAAATGAAATACATAAAGCTGATAAAACTTCCTGATATTGCAATCCAAACTTAAGGGAGATACAAAAAAAATCACAGAGCTCTCATTTTAAGACAGAATTTAGTGAAATGTAAAGAGGTCAATTTTCCATATCCACTTGCTGTGCTGTACGTGTCACTCATAAGTGGGCTTCTCATTTGAAAAACATGCAACCAGTGGTGTTAAGTATCTAGATGAAAAATCTCCATATCAACAAAGTCATCCAATAAAACCAATCTCAGATCAGCTATTTTTCTAGCAAGTGTTCATTGATCAATGACATCACTTGGTCTAAATAGTTACTTGTCTTTTAAAGTACTTAGATATAAGTTTATTGGGTTGAGCTTGAAGTGTAAATATGTTGGTGTACTCTATCTTCACATAAACGTAGTATGTAGGCCTAGGCCTAACATATATACATGCACTGATAGACACTGAAGTTGCAATATTTTTTGGTGACCGACAGAAGCATCAATTTGTATACCAAGGCACTTTCATTCCTGGGCATTGACCAGAGTAATACAGTAAAATTTTACAAACGAACGACAATGTTTTGACCAAAAACTTTAATAACCAGCCTGTATACAGTAGGTACTAATAGTATTACTAGCCCTACAGTACAGTATTTGAGAATCATGGAGTTGAAGGTTAAAAGTAAGATGGCAAAGCAAGATCATCAGTTAACATAAAGTTGAAGGGTTTACAGTCTTGTTTGAGGCCCAGGCCCCATCACAAGACTAAACAGCTGAGCTCTTGGTCATTGGTAATTTGTTACACCTACACACCTACTGTATGTGTGCATGATTAAAACAATCCCTCCTGGGGCACTACAGTGCACCACATCTACCTGTCCCCTGGGGAACTTCCCTGGTTCCAGTGCCGTTCTGCCATATGTACATACCACCATACTTTCGCTTACCAGTCAAAACATCCCTTTACCAAAACGTCCCCGTACCAAAACGTCCCCGCTTTTGGTCAAAACGTCCCTGTAAGTCAAAACGTCCCCGTCTATCACATTTATTCACAGTTGTAAATATATATTAATTTTAAGTTATAATTTGGCTAAGTAATCGGCATACAAATTGGATTACAGTCGCTAAATACTATCATGAAGGACTATATCGTTTAATTATAATTGGTATGAAAAAGGTATACGCTATATATTTTCCAGTGAATTAACGAATAAAGGAAAACAAAAAATATTATGCAAGAGGAATTAAAAAGAATTTGGATGCGTACACTATACAATATATATATATATATATCTATATAATATTTTAAATTGAGTGAAATCACTTATTGTTTATTTTTACGAAGTAAAATTTTGTCACGGGTACGTGCCCCTGTTGATATTTGACCTTCTGAAGTATAGAATATATCGTTCGATTACCTTTAGTGTGGTAACGTTAAATGTTTTACTCAAAAATTATGCTCAAAAATGTTTCCGCCCTCATAACAGTCAATTCCCACTCCTAAAAACTGTTTTCAACCTAAACTATACTTATCCTTACTCTTTGATTTGAACTAAAAACATCCACACTTGCATTCCAACTGATTATAAAAGCAGGGACGTTTTTACTCACGGGGACGTTTTGACTGCGGGGACGTTCTGGTAAAAAGCGGGGACGTTTTGGTCTTAAAAAAGCGGGGACGTTTTGGTAAAGGGACGTTTTGACTGGATACCATACTTTCCCACCATAGGTTTCGATCCTTTCCGCTGTGGCGGAAAGGATGGAAACCTAAGGCGGAAAGCTACATTTTAGCAATGGATTTTACACAGGAATGAACTTCTTTGATTTGCATGGAAGGATAGGTACACTGTCTTCAAATGTGACGTTTTGCTGGATAGACTGAATGTAGTTAAGACAGATTGGGGAATAGATACACAGTCTTTAATGTACATGTTGATTGAATAGTTTTAAATGTACAGTAAGTTCGTAATCTTGAGTCGATACACTGTCTTCAAATATATCAAAATAATTTAGGTTGATTGTTTATTATTTTCGGTTAAATGACCGATTTTGCAATATACAGTGCATATAGGTCTACAGTAAACCTACAATTAATTTGCTCTTTCAGCCATACAAAACTTCTTTACCGCCATCGGGGTAACAGGGCACTTTTTCTATGGCGGAAAGAGCAAATTTTCTATGGCAGAATGTACTGATGGCGGAATTACACAGCACCCACTTCCCATGGGGTGCAGCCAAAAAACCACCGCACCCAACTGCATGTACGAGTTACCTCAGTTAGCAAGACCCCATTTATCTGGCCAGTACTCATGCACATCTTAGATCACAAATCTTCTGCTTTAATAAATAACTCTCACTAATACATTTCTTCTATTAGCAATGTGAAGTTACTGTATTGGTTCCATCCTACAACACTTCAAGCACAAGAAAATAGGCAGTTGGCTGGCTTCCATTGACAATTTTGCATAAGTTATGTGTCTGTTCATACATAGGCTAAGGCCTAAATTAAGCCTACTGTGGCCTATAAAATTTGTGAAGATATGCCTACCCTATGCCTACTGCCATGTTACTCATGCAACACTGGTAGCACGCTAGGCCTTAATTCTTCTCTTATAATTATACTAAGTAATGAGGGTTATGCTAATTTAGCCCAGAAGTAGCTTAGGTTAGTCGATCCTAACACAGTTTTAGTACAAAATAACAGTAACACCACAGGTAGTATACAACAAGCTTACTACCTAGCCTAAGTGAAAATACTGTTGCTGGTAACATTTCCGCGAATGAAACAAAACGGTGCGTTCACGAACAAACCTTTTCCAAACGCTCCCAATTTCTACTGCTCTAAAACAAAAAAGACTAGATACACTTTTTTCTCGTTCTCAGGTCAAATTAAGACCGTAAAATGATACGAATTTCGTGATTTTTCCTATGTGTATCTCCGAACGAAGGCGACGCTTGCAGATTATGCAAATTTGGTTTTAAACCACGCGCTAATACGTTGAGCAGATTCTTGTATGTGATTGGACGAAATATTTCTTTACACTATTGAGGTCCAGTGCGGTTGTCGATTGTTTTTCACACTCAATACTTAGAAAAGTTATAGAATTACCACGCAAGTATGATAACCAAATTTTAATTGTTTCCGATGTTCTTAAAAGCAAGAAAAAAGCAAAAGCTGTGATAGGTAGGAAAACGCTTTTAAAGTTTGCATAGTGAGGAAATAATCTTATGTTATGAAATTTAAATTTTCCGCAACATTTCTAAAATGGAAAAGCCAATATATGCCAACATGCACCTGTCCCACTGCATATTTGTAAGCATGAAATCTAATAATCAAAACTTAAGTTTTACTTAGCCCAAGTGATAAAAAAGATAAAGATGTTAATTGCGTTGGCTAACGTGAATGAATTGCTTCCTATCCGCTGCAGTATGTGGTAGCTATTCGTTTGCACGATGTTCACGTTGACAACTTTTTTTTTTCTGCTGTAATCAACACTTTTCTAATGCCCCATGCTGAGCAATTTGTGCTGTATGAACATAGGCCAGGCTACTGAAGAATGACGACAAGCAACATGTTTTCGTTTTGTACTTTGTTCTTTTCCATACTTTTTGTCATGGTAGACGCTGATTACTTTTATGACTTTTATCAGTATTCTGCAAGAGATATTTCTGGAAACTATCGGAGTTTGTGGGACTATCGCCAGCGGGTAAGCCAACATGCCATTCGTTATTAATCACTAGAACTGAGAAATGACTCTCACCAGCTTCCTAATGACACTTTCGTCATTGATATAGGGAGCTGATACCAATTATAAACTTCCCGGACTCGATGATGTACTCATCGTAATTGAAATACATGCAATGGTGCCAATACAGTAGGTTCAAGGTTCGCACTTTAGACATTTTAATTTAAACGGAATATAACTTAGGTGAATTCATCAAAGAAGCGATTCATAGTGTAGGTAGGCCCAGTTGAAATTCAGTGACATACCGAACTTTGTTTGGTCTTTTCCTCTCACTTTGAATTGATACTAGGCCTAACACTGTATAAAGTTCAGCATAACAACTAGGCCTTTACCATGACGGTAAAGTTTATACATTTTTGTGAATGAACATTATAATTTAAACGGAATATAACTTAGGTGAATTCATCAAAGAAGCGATTCATAGTGTAGGTAGGCCCAGTTGAAATTCAGTGACATACCGAACTTTGATTAGTCATTTCCTCTCACTTTGAATTGATACTAGGCCTAACACTGTATAAAGTTCAAGCATAACAACTAGGCCTTTACCATGACGGTAAAGTTTATACATTTTTGTGAATGAACATTTCAGAATATTCACAGAATTGTGAGCCTTGGCTATATTTGTTTTGGGCAACACTGTGTTCATGGCAACATGTGTTCCTAGCAATTACTGTGGTAAAAATAAGAAGGCATAGCCTATTATTTTAATGGGTCCTAACATAAGAATGTGACTTTGTTTCAACTTCCTGGCGAAAAACAAGTTTTGCTTGCCCGTTTTACTACCACATGTAGATCCCAAACAGGAAAAGGAAATATGCTCTTGCCTTCCACTTGCTTCTCCCAGTACCATAGTCTAGTTGTTTTCAACATGCAGACATGGCTACTGTACCTACCAATTTCAACAGGGTTCATAGGCGTAGGAGACCAATTTGATTTGGGGGGGGGGGGGGGGGCTGTAACGACTTGCTGGAAAACTATAACCAATTTTTTTTTACGTGCTCTGCACGCGTTCTACATTTGAATGTGCATATCATATAGGCATTCATCGGTTATTACAGTACATTGCATTTTATTTTGAACTTGGGAATAATTGTGATTAACGAAACAGTAACATTTTAGTGAAATTTTAGCTGCAAAGTTGCCTTACCATAGTAAGGTTTGAATATCTTGATGCACCAATTTTTGTAGTGATACATTCCAAGTTTACAGGGCATTTATGCCCTATATAGTATTATTCCAGCTATTATCAAAGCATATCATCAATGGGCTTATGCTCTATCCTGAACATATAACTTGATTGAATATGACAGCTACTGTACTGTAGTGGTACGTTGACCAACTTGACCACTTCCCTAACATCTGTCTCGAATGGTATAGGAACTGTCTGAAAGATCTGAGCATGTGTGTCCATTAACCACATTGTTTTCTCTTCAGTGACATACTGTATAAATTCAAGAAAGTAATGTTCAATTGTACAAAGTGACAAATTTCACTCAACAAATTGATATCTCAGATTACCAGGATGTAGAGAACCCAGATCTGCAGTGTCATTGATACATGTGCTATACACTTTAATTTTACTTTACCTAGCTACTGCAGTTGTACTATACCTCATTGGAATGCAGCTACAATAATAGCTCCTTCTCTTATGCTACACCATAAATAAACACAACTAGGTCCACAAATCATTGCTGGTCAGCTAACAGAGTGTTGTCAGTTTCCTCATTTTTTTTAACATCCCCCTTCCCAACTCTTCCCAATTCCCATTGGATATGGAAATTTGGACATTTTAAGGAACAAATGTATGCGTGGCCTAACATCACTGTATATTGTCCTACAACCATAATGATGTGATTGATCAACTTGCTATACATTCATGTGCAAAAACTGAATGGAGAGGGGTGGGGGGGGGGGGTATAGGTAGGGGATGTTGAGGAATAGTGGAAAGAGAGACATGGAAGATCCAGAATTTGTCATTAAAAAAGTTTCTATGTTTAACTGAACATACCATATCTACTGATACTTAATTTGCTTGTTTGGGTCAAATTTAAGTTATACTTATACTTTCAATAATTTGTTGTAGGTTTTCTACTTAAATCTGTCATTGAGATCCAGAACTGATCCTGACATTACAGAATCAAATTACTGTATACCATTACTGTACAGGTCATATATATCTCATTTAAGTCTCTTTCGAGTAGTTTGTATTAAAATTGATTTTAACTAACTTTGTATTCTCTTGATTACTCTGTATTGAATTTGACAGTGATCGGGAGGTAGCATGTATGCGGTATGAGATTTGCTTTTAAAAGAAAGATATCAGGTTCCTGACTCGATCATTACCTAGAATTTCTTGAAACGCAATCTGTTACTTAAAATATAAATATATAATAACAGACACCAGGCAAAACAAACTTACAGATGGAATTAAAACTGAAACATAATGAAACATTCCATTTTTTATTTATTGGCACATAAATTTGTCTACCATGGAGCAAATGGTGAAGCAATCTGTTTGCTAATAAAGAGCAGCCAGATGGTTGTAGCCACATACAGTACAGTAGGTCAGTTTAATATTCTTCTTACTGGTTATTACTCTGTGATTTTTTACTTCATGTTCATGCTGTAATCTGCAATTTTATATAATTTCTTCTGAATTGTTTTTGCAACCCTCCTTAGTTTGTTAGTGACCCTTAACTGGGTCATGAACCCCCAGTTTGATTACAAGCACTATTAGCTTTAGCACAGTAACCTAAATCAACTCTTTGTTTCATAGAAGGCACTTCAATAAAAACTTCAAAGACTATATTTGTCAAATGTTTTAGTGTTGAGATATATACTGCTGGTATTTATGGCTCACTGAATGGTTTTTACCAATTTTACTATACAGTTGAGATTTACTTTTACTATACAGTTGAGAAACAACTTAACGTAGATCATTTTCGGTATCAACTATTCTTCTAAAGAGTTAACAATTCTGTTTGCTGCAATGCACATTTAATGTAACATTGATGATGACATCGATCTTTAAAGTCTAGGCACTAGATGGTTATTGCTGATTGCTATTAATGGTTTTTGGTTATAATTTGGCAAGATGTATTCTTTTTGCTGAACATATAAATTTGAGAGTTACCACCCATAAATTAGGACACCATTCACCATCAATATGATAATTTACCAATCGCTGCATTATTGAGAGAATTCCTAAGTCAATTAACTTTCTCACTTCTTCAAACTGGACTTCGGGCCTGTTAGCAATCAATATTTATTCCATATTTGGTCCCTGTTTCACCACCATCCATACCCTAAACAAACATCTCATCTTACTTTTTCATCAGTTTCATTTTAATTTCCTCAACAGCCATCCTTAGTGGTCAATGTTGCCAGTCAATGTGGTTTCACAGAAAACCACTACTCCTCACTGATGAGGCTGAGCCAGTCAAGGCTTGGAGACAGACTGAACATTATTTTGTTTCCATGCAATCAGTTTGGAAACCAAGAACCTGGAACTATTGAGGAAATCCAAGACTTTATTCAAACCAAATACCCTGGAAACTATCTTCTTTTCAACAAAGTTGATGTTGTTGGTGACAATGCAGATCCAATCTTTGACTTTCTTTCAGGTAATGTAAAATTGTTGAATTAAAACCTTCAATTCAGGTGATATGATATTGTTGAATGAAAATCTTCTCTTTCAGGTAGTTTGTAAAATTATTGAATTAAAACCTTCTATTTCAGGTAGTTATGTAAAATTGTTGAATTAAAACCTATCCTTTCTCTTCCTTTGAAAAAGGTTGAGCAACATAAATAAACTGACTGTGTATAGTATTACATCACTTGGTGACAGAAATGCTGTACTTTGTTTGTTATATCATGGAGGTACCTCCATGGTTATATACAAGAATGTCCAATCCCTTTTGCTTTCTGATTTACTGATAAGTATGCCAAAAGCTGAATTATATTGAATTGCCTCCCTGCTGCTTTCCTACCAGTTGTGTTCCAGAATGAAACTGAAGTGTTAACACCTGTTTACTATGTACAGTACAGTACGTATGGTGCTGTGACTTGAGATGCACATATCTAGTGCTCATAGAAATGGTTTATAGGGGTCAACACCCGACTCACAGTTGGATACTCACAAGACTATATTCTTGAATTCATTGCTTCCAGTCAGTGCATTATTGTTCCGTTCCTCTATCAAAGTGCAATCTATTGACAATATTACACAACACTGATGATAGCAGGAACTAATAAATAGCCAACAGTTGTTTCCTGAAGATAGTTGACATGTTCATATTTCCTGGGATATTTTCTCGTGGTAAGCCAAAGTGGGTTCTCCAGTGGTAGGTCTGACTCTCTCTTAGGTTGAGAAGACTGTGCAGTGATTGGCCTGGTTATTTAAACTAACATTTTGCTTACTCTGGTCTTACTGAGGGAACTGCTTGCAAAGAACCAGCAGGCACCTTTAGAAGAATTGATCACATTTTCGTGTGAAGGATCTGAGCAGAATCTTCCTCTCGTTTTCTTTACAGCACAGTTGATAAGCAGATAACAGCTGTTCCTCTCACATATTAATAGTTAAATGGTAACCACACTTCAGCTGGACAGACCATGTGACATGCCCTATCGTAATTTTCAAATTGGCAGTCAATAAAAAAAAAATTTTTTTTAAATTAAAAAATTGCATATCATCCAATTTTCATGATCAACTTTATATGGAGTTGAGGTTTGATTCCTTGCCAAAAGCAAAAGGAATCTTTGCGGATGGTACGTAATGTGATTGTGCTGCCTTTGTTTGTAAACTCCCTAACTCAAAAATATGAGCTTGGACTTACTACATATTTGATCCACTTGATTGACTACAAGAAAAGCCTATCATATTTTGTGGAGTTGAACGTCATTTGAGGAAATTGAGGTCACAGAGGTCAAAGTCTGATAACTTTGTAAACTCTCTAACTCAGAAAGCAAGCTTGGTTTATTTCATACTTGGAATATAGATTCACCTTATTGAGTACAATAAGCCTGTTGTTTTGCTGTTAGAGGTCAAAGGTCAACAGAGGTCAAAGTCTGAAAATCTTGTAAAGACTAACTCAAAAAGTAACAGTTGATCAACTTCACACTTGGTATGTGGATCTAATTTGTCAAGTAAAAGAACTGTCTGATGTCAGATGACCATAAAGAGTTCTCATACAAAATGCAAAATGTGGCAATGAATTCTCTTTTTCATTTAAGGTAGAGACTACTGGAAATCAATTACCGTTTCCATCTCAGGAAACAAAAATAAAAAAGGTCCATTCAAAATATCCTGTCAACCTGAAATATCACAGTATAATCTATCCAACAAACATGCAGGAATTAATCTCCTGAAAATGTTACTGCTGGAACAATTACAATTGTTTTCAAAGTTTCTTGTGCCTTCTTGTGCCTATATACACAAGCATATGGAAGTACTTTACATGTTAAGTTAAGGTTTCTTAAAGGACTCTGCATCGTACTGTATAAATAATGCACACTTTGGAAGAAGAATCAGTGAACAATTAACGTGTGCACACAGGATGTTGCATACGGCGTCAGGTTAATATTAATCAGGTCAGTTTGGAAGGCTCTTAATTTTGTCCCATAATAAGTACCACATGGTTCCCTGTGTACAGGCAAAAGTTCTATACATATTTGAGCTTGTATCCAGCAATGTGACCATTTTGTGATGAGATACTGGATAAATTATAACCTGTTAACGAGTGAATCAATGCTTGACCCCCCCCCCCACCTGAATTATGACTGGTAAAAATTTGGGAATTCAGAATGCCATTGTTATTAGCCCATAATTGCTCTTACAGGGTAAGCAATTCACTTGAAAATAACGTGAAAATAAAAAGTTTCTGAAAAAAGCGGGAAACGAGACCTCTCTCCGGAAAAGAGACGCTTAATCATTCCATAGGTTTTGAATCATACATCTCTTATTTTGCTTGCTTCAGATTCTGCTGACAAGGAACCAACGTGGAACTTTTGGAAGTATTTAATAGCTCCCGATGGAAGTGTCATTGATGGCTGGGGTCCCTGGGTTACCATTGAAGAGCTGGACCAATTCTTAGAGGCTGCCACACAGATGTCACCAAGAGATGAGTTGTAAATCTCACACAAGACTGGAATGCTGTTATTCCAAGATTTTAGATCATGAGTCTCATAAAAGAGTTACAGATATATACATATCTAGTTATGTATATTTTGAATATGCTTTTCATGAGAGGCCAAATGAAAACACAATGTTTTTATTCAAGAAGTCTTAAGTTTTAAGGATCATCGATCTGGTTGTGTTTTGTTAAAATGATCCAAGCAAGTGTCCTGTTAGTAGTGTACAAGATTAGACAAACCAAAATGGATGGACGTTTGAGTGCTGATGTTATCTACATGGTATTATAATGAATAACTAGTTTTCCCATCTTTAATATCAGACATATGGAAAACCATTTTAAAGGATAGATATTTTTGTCCTTTCTTCAACTTTAAAGCTGCATGTTGATTTGAGTGTGCTGCAGTTTTATTCTATCACTCTCAACTTTTGAAAGGGCCATGTGGACATCTGAGTTAGGTTCTGGGGTATCCAGTTATTTATGTTACATTAAAGGGTTACATAGACCTTAATGGTTGGAGGGGTATCCAGTTATTAATATAACATTAAAGGGCAATGTTGACCTATTAGTTTATTTGATGGGTATGTAGTTATTAATGTTACATTAGAGGGCCATGTGGACCTCTTAGAACTTTATGTTAAGGGGTATCCAGTTATGTATGTTACATAAGAGGGCCATGTGGACCTCTTAGTTACATTGAGGGGTATCCAGTTATTCATGTTATATTAAAGGGCCATGTGGACCTCTTAGTTATGTTGAGCGGAATCAAATTATTTATGTTACATTAAAGGGCCATGTGGACGTCATAGTTATGTTGAGGGTATCCATTAATTTATGATCGCAATTTTTACTAAAATATTTTCTTCCCAATCAGCTGAAATGCTTTTGCATTCAAATTTGTGTAATACACCAAAGTGTGGAGGAAATACTTGACTTTATAGTTTGACTTGAAATATACCCAAGTGTGGAGGAAACACTTGATTTCATAGCTTTACTTGAAATACACCCATGTATGGAGGAAATACATGACTCCATAGTTTTACTTGAAATATACCCAAGTGTGGAGGAAACACTTGATTCCATAGCTTTACTTGAAATATACCCATGTATGGAGGAAATACATGACTCCATAGTTTTACTTGAAATATACCCAAGTGTGGAGGAAACACTTGATTCCATAGCTTTACTTGAAATACACCCATGTATGGAGGAAATACATGACTCCATAGTTTTACTTGAAATATACCCAAGTGTGGAGGAAACACTTGATTCCATAGCTTTACTTGAAATACACCCATGTATGGAGGAAATACATGACTCCATAGTTTTACTTGAAATATACCCAAGTGTGGAGGAAACACTTGATTCCATAGCTTTACTTGAAATATACCCATGTATGGAGGAAATACATGACTCCATAGTTTTACTTGAAATATACCCAAGTGTGGAGGAAACACTTGATTCCATAGCTTTACTTGAAATACACCCATGTATGTAGGAAATACATGGCTACATAGTTTTACTTGAAATATACCCAAGTGTGGAGGAAGCACTTGATTCCATAGCTTTACTTGAAATACACCCATGTATGGAGGAAATACATGACTCCATAGTTTTACTTGAAATATACCCAAGTGTGGAGGAAGCACTTGATTCCATAGCTTTACTTGAAATACACCCATGTGTGGAAGAAATACATGACTCCATAGTTTTACTTGAAATATACCCAAGTGTGGAGGAAGCACTTGATTCCATAGCTTTACTTGAAATACACCCATGTGTGGAAGAAATACATGACTCCATAGTTTTACTTGAAATATACCCAAGTGTGGAGGAAACACTTGATTCCATGTAGCTTTACTTGAAATACACCCATGTGTGGAAGAAATACATGACTTCATAGTTTTACTTGAAATATACCCAAGTGTGGAGGAAACACTGACTCCATGTAGCTTTACTTGAAATACACCCATGTGTGGAGAAAACATGTGATTCCATAGTTTTAATACACCCATGTGTGGAGGAAACACGTGATTCCGTAAACAATTAACACTAGCTTTATGTTGCCTGTGTCTGTGCAGACCTATTTCTTGCTAGCTACTTTTCTTAAAGTATTTTTGAGGGTGCTTGAAATCCTGCCAATTTCTGCAAAACTAAGAAAAGGAAACACAGATATTTTTGTTGCAAAAGGACTAACTTAAAATTGTAAATTTGCAACAAGGTAAATCCATTCATATTGATCATTCCATTATGTACAAAGTATTTTCCAAGAACATGTAGAAAAGTTTTTGAAGATATTTTTTTTTAACAAACATTGTTCATAAATCGTGAAACTGGTAATAAAAAATATAATAATAATGTAAATTATTCCAGACTGATTCATAGCTCTGAGAGCAAATTAGCTCTTGCCTTATAGTCAATTGACAACAACAAATTTTATTTGTTACCTCCAAAAATTTTCTCAGCTAGCTTATCGGGAGTGTTTTAGTCACTTTGCTGAGATTTTCTGGAGGTTATTAAACATATCATGCAGCAAACTGATATAACTTCACATCCAATGCCTTTATATATGTCTTTGCAATGTTTGATCAGTTAGAGTCAATCCCCTACAAAGCTTTCTTGTAAGTGATCTCCTTCACTGTCACTCTGTGTCTCAAATCAGATAGACTGATATACATGACTTGTCTTTAATGCAATATTCATTTGGTTGGATCAAGTCATAAGAGTTTAATCCAGCTCCATACTGAGTTTAACTGTAGTACTACACATACATATTGATCTGATTGATGGGTTGGTGTGATGGGAATATCATCATCTCTGTATTTGATATCCAGAGGAAATACTTCACTATCATCCACCATGAAACATTCACTGTCACTTATCTTGACACCAGCCCCTTGTTGCTTAACCTTTGCATTCCAAAATTGTATTAACTTCAAAGATGGAAGGAAGCACTTGGCTCAAAGGCTGGATTCTCAGATCTGCTATGCTGATTTGTACTCTATTTTTTGCTGTCCAGGTTGTACTATTAAAATTGCTGACAGAATATTTTGCTAAAGATTTGTGTTTTCAGTACCCATAATCACAGAATTTCAAAGTAATTAAAAGTGATAATAAATAATCAAAATTGATAAAAAGTTGAGGTAATTATTTAGTCAAAATAAAAATAAGATAAAACTGTTAGCAAACTGCGTATCCACTAGAGAGCCTGTGTAAGAGAATGTGTAAAAGTAAGTTGGCCTGACGTTTCGATCCTAGCAGGATCTTCTTCAAAGGCTAAAAGAAAAAGAAAAAAACATAATTTAGTGACCGGCGCAACTTTGAAGGTCACAATTTTTTAACATTTCAAATTTTGTTGTTTGGGTAAAATGATGCTGGCTATTAATAGAGGTCATTATAAAACTGGAATCTATTATGTAGGTTAAGCTCACATGTGTTTGCTCTTTGTGGTTAGAAGATCTGGGATATTAAGTTAATCAAGTTGACCCAAGGATCTATAGTATATGGGTAAAGAGGGTGTTGCAAAAACATTTCCTGAATTTGGATTCTTCAATGATGGTGAGAATTAATGTTGAGGCAAGTCACAAGTTTTTCTCATTATCAAGCTCAACCACTCTTTGACATTAAATCAATTTGCAACTTGGAATCATTATAGGAAGTAGCTCAAAATTGTTTTCTTCAGTTGACTTTCTGTGGGAACCGGAAATACATACCTGGTCATGTCTGGTAATGTAGTTTGAACTTGAGCCAATTATCAGAGCTTTCTACAAGTAACCTCTCAAGAGCATATCAATAAAGCAGTCTTTGAAGTGTTGTCAGTTCTCTCTAAAAGAAAAAGAAAATGAGGGTTTTTGCTATTTTTCTGCTCCTTCAATTGTAAGCACAAATTGACTCAAATGGTGTTTGCATTTTAGAGAGTTTTGGGAGTTGTTTATTTTGTTGACCCACCCTTGAGTTGTCTGTAATTGTCATTTGGACAAAAAGTTTATGATTGAATTTTGCTTGTACATGTTTGATGTAGTAGGGGGTGGTCATGTTTAAATCAGTACAGTAAGTTATTGCATCAACCTAGTATTCTAGAAACCAAATTATTGCAAAATTATTTTAAAAAAATTGAAATAAAAAACAATAATGATATTCTCGCATAAGGTTGGCATAATGCAGGCACAAATTTTCAACATATCTGTAAAAGTTGCGTTTCTTGTAACCATGAAAGTTTATTGAGCTGCCTAAGTGATAGTGCAGGGAGAACAAGGAAACCACATCATATACATGTATATTAAACATTTCTGGGAACAATCACTGGCAAAATGTGTAAAATTGTTTTTTCAAATGTACCTACCCATAGGTTGTGACCCTCATAGGCATAGGAGGCCGGGGGGCTGCAGCCCCCAACCAAAACTTTTTGTGAAAATTTGGGCAATATGCTGAGAATTTTTCGGGCACCTACTGAAAGAAAAATTATTTGCAATGTGTTTTTCAATGGTTATACTGATATTATTATGATCATTATTATTGTAGCGACTTCCTCAATAATTATAACCAATATGGAAGGGTAATAAGACGGCAAATGATTGTATGTAATTGGCATGCGGTGTAACAACCGATGCATGCCTATATGATATGCGCATTAAGATGTTGGACGCGCACCAATCACGAAAAATTGGTCATATTTTAGGGCAAGTCGTTACAGCCCCCCCCCCCCCCAAATCAAGTTGGGCTCCTACGCCTATGCTGACCCTCCAATTGAATTAATCCCAGATATTTAGAACAAGCCTTTAATTAGACAAGTGAGCCAAATATCCAAACGAAGAGGAATTTACCCTGATGCTGCCATAAAACTGGTTTGAAATGAGTGGCCATCCATATGACTTTCTAGCATATTTTGGGATAATAATACTGATGATGTTTAATCTTAAATGATCTAAATGGTTTGTAAATTTTCTGTCTCGGTTTTCAGTATCTAGTTTGAAATAATGATGAGTGTTGGTTTGCATCGATATTTGGCGGGTCAGCTGCATAGCTAATGATGTGATATTGTTTCTGGCCATTCAATCTGGCCATTTAGCAGCTCATTTTCTTTATGATGTTAATTTGCCAAAAGTTGTTTATTTATGCCTACTTGTAGGCTTTGTAGTCGCTTCTTATAGAGTAGTAGTAGTAGTATTACAGATATGTTCTCAATCATACTTAAAGCTATTAGACTCACATTTGTATATGTGTACTTCTGTTGTATAGGCTGTGCAACTCTTCAAGTGTAATGTAGTGTTATACCATTAAATAAGAGATCATCGTGTTCATTGTACCCTCCAGTGGTGTAATACAGTGTTATACCATTAAATAAGAGATCATCATGTTCATTGTACCCTCCAGCAGTGTAATGTAGTGTTATACCATAAGAGATCATCGGGATAATTGTTCCCTCCAGCGGTGTAATGCAGTGTTATACCATTAAATAAGAGATCATTGTGATCATTGTTCCCTCCAGCGGTGTAATGTAGTGTTATACCATTAAATAAGAGATCATCTGGATCATTGTACCCTCCAGCAGTGTAATGTACCTGTAGTGTTATACCATTAAATAAGAGATCATCGGGATCATTGTTCCCTCCAGCAGTGCATTGTAGTGTTATACCATTATATAAGAGATCATGAGGATCATTGTTCCCTCCAGCAGTGTAATGTAGTGTTATACCATTAAATAAGAGATCATCGGGATCATTGTTCCCTCCAGCAGTGTAATGTAGTGTTATACCATTAAATAAGAGATCATAGAGATCATTGTTCCCTCCAGCGGTGTAATGTAGTGTTATACCATTAAATAAGAGATCATCGGGATCATTGTACCCTCCAGCGGTGTAATGTAGTGTTATACCATTAAATAAGAGATCATCGGGATCATTGTTCCCTCCAGCGGTGCATTGTAGTGTTATACCATTAAATAAGAGATCATCGGGATCATTGTTCCCTCCAGCGGTGCATTGTAGTGTTATACCATTAAATAAGAGATCATCGGGATCATTGTACCCTCCAGCAGTGTAATGTACCTGTAGTGTTATACCATTAAATAAGAGATCATCGGGATCATTGTACCCTCCAGCAGTGCAATGTAGTGTTATACCATTAAATAAGAGATCATCTGGATCATTGTTCCCTCCAGGGGTGCAATGTAGTGTTATACCATTAAATAAGAGATCATCTGGATCATTGTTCCCTCCAGGGGTGCAATGTAGTGTTATACCATTAAATAAGAGATCATCTGGATCATTGTTCCCTCCAGCGGTGCATTGTAGTGTTATACCATTAAATAAGAGATCATCTGGATCATTGTTCCCTCCAGCGGTGTAATGCAGTGTTATACCATTAAATAAGAGATCATCAGGATCATTGTACCCTCCAGCAGTGTAATGTAGTGTTATACCATTAAATAAGAGATCATCTGGATCATTGTTCCCTCCAGCAGTGTAATGCAGTGTTATACCATTAAATAAGAGATCATCGTGTTCATTGTTCCCTCCAGCAGTGTAATGCAGTGTTATACCATTAAATAAGAGTCATTGTACCCTCCAGCAGTGCAATGTAGTGTTATACCATTAAATAAGAGATCATCGTGTTCATTGTTCCCTCCAGCTGTGTAATGTAGTGTTATACCATTAAATAAGAGATCATCAGGTTCTCTCCAGCTCTGGCGGTCGATGTGTTAAATTTTCATGTTGTGCAAGCTATGCTCTTTTCAAAAACATGTTTGTGTAAAATATATGTGTCTAAATATGTGGGTGCAAAGTTTATAATGGTGTGCAAACCTGAAAACCTTACAGCCAAGTGAGCTGCTTATTAAAATTGTACAAATAGTCAAAAAATAGTTTGTGCAGCTTTCTGACAGATTAAATATTAGAAATAAAATTACAGTATATGAAAAAATGTAAGTGGTTTGCAGTGTCAGGCATATATAATGATGTTCATAGTCTTCTTTTGTGCTAGTTGTAAAATGAGTTTGCCCACCCAGAAGGGTATAGCTCAGAAGGTACATTAATTGGGATGCTTACTTAATACCAATCATCAATTGGTTTAAATCCCCTAACACAATTATCATCCTTAAATGTTTGCCTCAAGACTTACATTTTAATTGTGTCTTTGAAATTTCTGTCAATCTTGCCAATATTGAAATGTTAATCCTTTAATATCAAATCTATTTTGAATGTTACTACATCTCCTCAATTCGACATATATCCTTAACCTGAATGATTCTGTGATAGGTTGGTTTTGCAGGCTTAGTATTCAAACATAAAATATCTAATGGGACACTCTCTGTTATGATCCAAGTCATCTTTTTCCACCCTTTACCTGTCATTACCTGGAACAAATTCAGTGCAGGAAGTTTGGTTTTTTGAAGCATCCATAGCTAGTCCTTTTGCTTCAATCAGGAAAACTCTCATCATTACCAAACATTGTAGTGGTATCAAAACATTGTTTAGTTTCATCAAGTCAATTAGAAATGGGTAAGGTTTTGAAAGATAATTCATTTTAGATTTAGTTCATGAAATGTAGTGACTCATTAAATTTCCATCTTTTCATGTGATTTTATTTCACTAAGGATCATCCATCCATATTTTTTGTTGTTCTTAAATTAAATTTGTTTCAGAGTAATGATACACACTTACCCATCTAACACTTAAATCTTGGTAATGCTGTACTCTCCAGTTCTGTTATTTTGTCATTGGTAATTGTAATCTCTTAATGGTATAACATCATGTTATTTGTTTATGTCCATAGGTGTATCATTAGACTTACAGTATCTTTTCTGTATGTTTATACAAGGGTTATAACATTTTATATTAACCCTCTCTTAATTACCAGGCTTATATTCTTTGGAAGGCTGTAATTATAATGATTACTCGAAACATTAAAGGGTTTGGAGAGAAGATTAATTCTTTCTGATATCTTTTTTTGGTGAAAACCCAAAATTGGTCAGCTATCATGTTTTTGGTTTGACCTTCAGAGAATTCACCAAGACTTCTGTGTTTATACTGTCAGTCCCGAAAGACTTGCTTGTGATGTTGAATGTGCTATTAAAGTCTTAGTAATGCAACGGTTACAATGTTGATACCATGAGTGTTACCTCTAATTTGAACAAGAGCATTCATATATTAAAAAGTATTCAGTTCTTAAACAAGCAGGAGAATTGGACAAGTAAGTGAATTCTCTCAGTAAGAAAGTCATTCATATTTTTTTTTTTGCATAATGTATGGTTTATGATAGACATTTTGAGCGGTATACATTGCCTTGTTGTGCTGGATATTCCGTCTCATGTACTATGTGTGACTGAGGAGATTAACCGTTCAAACTTAGATGTTGTAATGATGGTGCTAATGGTTACTCTTCTACATATTCATGTATACTCACTGCCATCTACAGTACCAACTATAACTCTACGGTACACTTTTGTGTTTCTTTTAAATTAACTTTACTTCCTACTTGCTGAACAGGGTACTATTTATGTGGGCAATTTAGTAAGTTTTCATGAGAATATTTTACCTTAGAGAGCTAACTTGATGTTTTGCTGCCTTTGTTTCTATCCAACCCGCGATTGTAGCAGTCTATATTGTTGCTTCCTGCATATCTCACCATTGTGTTGTTTTGGTATGTGTGTCTCCATCGAACCTATCACCCTATTAGTCTATATTGTTGCTTCCTTTATAGTTCACTCATTGTGTTTTGTTTTGTTGGAATGTGTGTCTTCCTCCAACCTATCACCCTATTAATATTTATTGTGGCTTCCTTAGATCTCACTATTGTGTTATTTTGGTATGTGTGTCTCCATCCAACCTTTCACCATAGTGCAGCCTTTTTATAGCTTTACTGTTTACCTATAATTTATTAGTTTTTGTTTAATTCTTCTTTACAATATTTATTACCTTCAGTTTCTTCCCTGTTTATTCATGATTATATATTCATGATTAATGTTCATAATGGTTTTCAATTAGATTGATTTCAGTAGTATCATTTTATTCCTTCTGTCACTTCTTACAAGTACTTTCATGTTCAAATTAATTCGTTATTTAATATCACAGAAATCCTGTGAATATTACATTACATTACAGGGTACTGTCCGCGCACAATCTGTTTACTTCATTCTTAGTTTAAGTGACACTCATTTAGCGCACTGACATGGTTACGAGTTTCAAATATTCAGGAAACTGATATTAAACAAGTAAAAACAGGGGTGGGGGATGAAGTGCTTGTTGAATTTGGACCAATTTAATACTAGGTTGCCGTATATCTTTCTCCCATATGACTTTTTTTTTTTCTGTAACTTAACAACTTGGGCTGCGTTTCATTTGCCAATATTGATTGAATTGCTTACATATGAAATGAAACATTTTGAAGTTTAGTCCGCCATTTGAGCATATTTTTACATCGTCTATCCCCCACATGAGATTTTGTGACCTAACACTTCCTCATATGTAGACTAGAAGTATTTCTATCAAAGTTAAACTACGTTAAAATCGACATTTGTTATGATAAGCAGATAAAAGTAACATACTTTGTAACTAACGATTCTGATGGTGCTTATTGTCTTCAGTATTGTATCTGCCGTTTTGTGATGAGTTGTTACCATGCATGTGCTGATGTACGTGTGTGCCACTATTAACTTGCCTTGTGTGTTGACTGGGTGATTTGTGTCAAAAATGATATATAGAATATACTCATAAAAACAGATACTCAAATAGTACAGTTGTATTTTTCACTCTCTGGTGTGGCCAGTATGTCTTGCTTTTTCTTTTAATTTTGGCGGACAGCGATCATCATCCTTAGACCTTTATACAGAGGGAGTGCCATTGGACCACGTATACTTCTAGGGGTAGGGGTTAAATTCAGGGGGATCAGCCCCCCACACTGGAAGACATAAAATTACAACAACATTAGTGCACAGTGCATTAACATGAACATGTATATATGTGTGGAGCAACCTAAACAGTCGAAAATTCTTCAACATTGTTTAAGAAGTTGCAAAATATAGCACCATTTTGCATACAAGCAACCTCCACTTTACCAAACTTTCTGAAAGGAGGAAGGGGTCACCACTCCCCTGGGCGACAAAAGATCTTATCCCCGCCCCCCCCCCCCACTCCAAGTACAAAAATAGTGCTGCACCGACTAGCACACATATCAGTGTGTAGTAGAAAAGTTTCCAGAATGCAAACGTTTTTGGAAGTCCTGATTGAATGTTGTTGTAAAGAATGTGTTTGAAATGATTACCAAATCATCGGGGTCTTGATCGTGTACAAGGAAAATGAACGTCCTTAGGTTGGAAAACGTCACATTGCTGGGTGTTTTAGGCAAGTATCCTACAATGGTTAACCGAAGATGTGCATTACCTCCAATTCTGATATGGTATCTCAAGTCGACCCCATCTAGTTCGCCATTTCGGAGCGCGTGTGAGAGGACACTATATAGATATTGGTAACGTATTCAGACTATGAAGTTGTGAACACTGTAGATGCTTAAGCGACCCATTCCTCTCCACCCAAGGGCCAGTTATTGCCTTACATTATCATATAGTCGTTTTTGCCTAACTTGTGTTTTTGCTATTTAGGAAGGCTTGCCTTCCCTAGAATGGTGTCAAAGAATACAAGATAAGGAATCGGTTTGGTCGCCGTGTTATTTTGCATTTCCCGGAATCAAACGTTTTGATATCGACTCTAAAAGTGAATGTTACAGAGTGACTCCCCTTGACGGCTGATACAAGTAAATAAAGGTCTTTCGTATTCGCCGACTTCTACCCGTGTCTTATCTAGCTTTTCGATACAGCATGGCATGGCGTTGGAAATGATTCTTAACAGTATAGTGATTCAATGTGATGAACAATTCTTAAATTTATAGCCCCAGTGTGATGAACACATCTTAAATTTATAACCCCTGTTGTTACTATGACGGTCCCCCCCCCCACCCACACTACCATGCATACCCTCTCCGTTATTCCATGTAACTTGTAATTTACCAACTGCAGAAAAAAAGAAGCTATGTGTTCATGTAAGCGCTTCTACAAAGAGAGGGCGCTGTGTTAAATTTAAAAATAGAAATATCGAGACACAAAAAGGGCACCATTGATGAACGTTTCTGACTTTCATGTTTCAGTTTTATCATTGTATTGAGGTTTACATCCCAAGTAATTTTTAGATGTGAACCTTCAATTGAGTACGGCTACGAAGTATTGTAACAGTGTTGGATATTGGAAGTTAACCAATTTTGGTAAGTTAATTCCCTAATTTCATCGTCCCTCTGGCGATTTTGGCAAACTATAGAAACAGACTATATTATTTGGGTACCATGTGTCTCCGTTAGTATTCCAATATTCTGATTTCTCTAATTGTAAATTATGTTTGAGGGCCTCAAAAAATATATGTGATACTCGCAGACTGTGACAAAGTCAATAAAAAATGCTTACCGATAATAGAACGCAGTAGGTGCAATGTTTCTCACTGTTTGTGTGTGTGATTTTGTCTGCGTATGGGTGTAATTCTATTGCATTCAGACTTGAACAAAGGAGTTCCAAGTTAATGATTTTCATTTGACAAGAATCACCACATCTTCAGAAGAATTCTATAGTTAAGGTTGGTGTACATGGATTCGAACAATTGAAAAAAAAAAAACAATAGGGGGATTTAAAAAAACACCCTCTCTAATTATTATTGTGCAACAATAATTAAACAGTACCTTAACCTTCAGGTAGAGTTTACTTTTGTGATCAAAACAAATTAAAAATTGAAATCTACAACATTCATTACTTTTGCGACGTGGATTAAGTGACTCAACATCACGTGCCAGTGAGAACTTTAGATAGGTCCTATGACATTCCACCAACACCACCTAAGTTCCTCATAATATGGAACGCCAAAACGGACATTATTCAGTCACTTTTTATGCAGCTTTTACTCCTTCTACACTAGTAAATTTTGTGTCACATAATGAGAAAAACAATTACAAGTCATTATGTGAGGTTCATTTTATGCAGATTAATGACCAAGGCTTGAGTTTTTTATTGGGCAGTTTGTCAGCTGTCTCGGAAAGGTCGCCATTTCACAAACATCATATTGTCTTTATTATGCAGTTTCTACTGCCGCATAATGACTTCACGAAAAAACGTAGTCATTTTGCGGCAATATTTACAGTCACATAATGACCAAGAAAAAAACCAAAAAGAAAAACGCATTGAGGTTTCGATGGCTTCATTGCACTAGACTTCTGCTTGGAAACCAGAAATAGCTGTTACAATATAAATGGCCCAAACCACTTTTTATATGTACAATTACACTATGGCATGATAAAACCAGGTCCGACTACTGTACGTGGCTTTACACACCTCCACCAAAGCCAACGTATGCTGCGGAGCGACGCGCTGAAGGCCAAGGGAACTTTTCCGCGAATCTTGATTGGATTCTACGGTTGCCCATATAAGCTTATATCCAATTGCCAACAGCCTCCTATGCTTATGAGGCGTAACGCATGTGTTATTTACTAAGGTGGTCGATGGGAGGTACAGTAGATTATGTAACAATGTTCCACAATTTGGCCACTGGTGACTCCAAATGACCTTTGACCTCCACAAACAATATTATGCTTCTTGTACTGGACGTATCACAACTACATACTAAATATGACACTCGTCCAAACTTCCCTTCTTGATGTATCGTGCTTACAATGTTTTCACAATTTGACCCATAGAGACCCCAAATGACATTTGACCGCCCCACAAAACAAAAGTGTTCTTCTACCCAATATGTAACTCATATATACCAAATATGATATTGGTCCAAGCTTCCCTTCTTGAGATATCGTGTCTACAAGGTTTTCACTATTTGACCCTTGGTGACCCCAAATGACCTTAGACCTCATCACAAAGCAGGAGGGTTCTTTTACTCGATGTGGTTCTCATATACACCGAAGATTTTTCTCATTAAGCGACACAAAATTTACTACTGTAGAAGGAGTAAAAGCTGTATAAAAAGTTACTGAATCATGTCCGTTCTTTGGCGATCTATATACCTCTTATGACTCATGTATCTTTGCCCTGGAACCCAGCATTGTGATGACCATATACTTTAGAATCATGCGACCCAGGATCTATAGTTTTGTAACACTTTCCGCTTCGGTGTGTATGGTGAAGTACCCAGTTGGCAATTGAGGAAGGGGGTTGTAGAAAGAGACTCGAGGACACCGTTGAAAAGAAGTACACTTACAGTGCATTAAGAGTTTAAAAAGTATAATTAGGTAAACAATGTACCTGCCGTACATCTTTCGTAAAGCATGATAAACAAATAATATATACAGAAAGTAGAACAATAAAACCTAAACACAATAACAAGGGCGTCATACATGAACTAGCCTTAATATGTAAGCTGCCTAGCAGCGCAGCTAACTATAGGCGCTGCGTCAAAGACAACGCAGACACACCAGGGCCGTCTTAAGAGATCACCGGGCCCTGGGCCCGGCAATGGAGCGGGGCCCCTCAATCAAGTGAGTTCGAAAAAAGCTGCGTGAAAAATTGACATCCTTGACAATCGCTCAAGAATACACATGCCTGCATTTACCACCCCTCCCCATAGGCGTAGGAGCCTCATTTGATTTGGGGGGGGGGGCTGCAACGACTTGCCCGAAAAATATAACCAACATTTTTCACGCGCTCCGCGCGCGTTCCACGTGTCAATGTGCATATCATCACATGCCAATATCATAAAATCATTTTCCGTGTTATTACCCTTCCATATTGGTTAGAATTATTGGGAAGTCGTTACAACAATAATGATAATAATTATATAAGTTTAACCATTGGAAACACAAATTATTCTTCTTTCAGTAGGTGCCAGTGGCGGAGCTAGGGGTATTGGTCAGGGGGAGAGAATGGTCTGTAGGGGCGCTTTCGACACTATCTAAGCGGAGCGCCACTATACAGGTTGGCGCGGAGCGTACAGAAATTTTTTAAGTAAAGATACTCCCTAGATCGCCGGAATTGACCCTTTCCATGCCTTGCTAATTTGCAGATAAACAAAGAATAAATATGTGTCATCGCCATTTGTCAGAAAATTGCACCAACAAAATGTGACAAATGTCAATAGGTATTTGAGAGCGCAATAAAAAAGTCAATAATCCCGAATAAGTAAAAAGTGGTAAAAAGCTGAAAAGGGCGCCAGCAGTCCATTTGAGTCCGTCAGGGGGAGGGGGGGGGCATCCCCCTAACTGTATGGAGGCTCCGCCACTGGTAGGTGTCCGAAAAATTCTCAGCATATTGCCCAAATTTTCACCCAAAAAATTGAAAAACACACTGCAAATTATTATTCTTTCAGTAGGTGCCCGAAAAAATTCTCAGCATATTGCCCAAATTTTCACCCCAAAATTTGAAAAAAGGATTGCAAATTATTCTTCTTTCAGTAGGTGCTCGAAAAAATCTCAGCATATTGCCCGAATTTTCACCCCAAAAAAAATGAAAAACATATTGCAAATTATTCTTCTTTCAGTAGATGCCCGAAAAATTCTCAGCATATTGCCGAATTTTCACCAAAAAAAAAATGAAAAACACACTGCAAATTATTCTTCTTCCAGTAGGTGCCCGAAAAATTCTCAGCATATTGCCCGAATTTTCACCTAAAAAAAATTGCTTGGGGGCTGCAGCCCCCCCCCCCGCCTCCTACGCCTATGCCCCTCCCTATGTCGCGCATAAAGCATAAAACTTTAGCTGAATAACATACGTGATATATCTAAAAGCAGAAATACATTATAGAAGAGTAATCTTCCAGTTGCCCTCCATCCCTTCCCTAACAATACTGGACTCACCATTTGTAACACCCTTGTGTTGAGTCTTTTAACTGGGGGAACTAACGGAACTTGCGCCATATCTTGATCGTAAACTGTTGTATGATTGGCTGAAAGTCAATCTTTCTGAGGTGTTTTGAGGTGTTGTAAGCCTTCGGGCATTGTATATTCCAGGGTGTCCAACTCAGATTCGAATATTTAATGTAAAACTCTCAAGTGTTTCACCAACTCTCGTCACAAGTTGTCAAGTATCGAATTCAATCAGTCATAATGGCCTATTCAATAAATTTTCCTCCCAGATTAAGACATGGGGTTACTACGATTGCGGGGCCCCTGACATCGCGGGGCCCTGGGCCAGGGCCCAGTGGGCCCATGCCTTAAGACGGCCCAGAGACACACCGCAGCTAATCTATAGGTACTGCGTCAAGGGCGACGCATCGTAAGGACAACGCAGCGCAGCTAACGATGAGGTTCGTCAGCCCGCGAACCCTACGCTGCGACGACCTTGCGCAGGCACAAGCAGCTACGCAGCGCAGCTGCAGAATACGGCAGGCACAAGCAGTTACGCAGCGCAGCTGCAGAGTGCATTACTCGATTCTCTGCACAAGCCAAAAATAATCTAAGTCCCTAAAACAACATACAAATTCGGCATAGATTCTGCCTAGCAAATTACACTAAATATATCGCAACCTATTGTCTAAAAACGCTCCTTGCACGACATTATAAATACCCCCGTAACTGTATAGAACCCTATACACGATTTAATTAACCAATTATGAAAAAGCCAGTGAGATTGACAAGCGCCATAGCCCAATGACAGCCGGTCAACGGTCTCTACAATACTATACGAATATGAACTAACCCCGCCCCACTGTCTATGCACCCCTAATAATTACCCGTATACTAAGAACAAAGGAGGCCTTGTCCACCGGACTGTTTACATAAAGCCCCGGCAGCAAGAACCAACTTCCGCAGCCAGCAATAAACTGATACTCAAGTTACACAAACTAGAGACCTCCTAGCTGAAACATTACGTAAGAAACATTTTATAACGCTAAATAGAAAATACGTACACACGAGAAAATTAGGTTGTTTTCTCGTAACAGTTTATTACAGTTGATTAGCGTAAAAATACACAAGAGTCGGAAATTGTCAACATATCCCGAAGGCCATGCTGGATACGTTTTAATAATAGTATAAATGCCAATATCCATATCTATTCGCTTATACAGAAATATTAACAAGACAAATAATTAGTTTTATGTTGTCGTAGACCTCTTACGTCATCGATATGAAAAACAGAATTCTGTTTTCATAAGTTTAAGTCTGACCCAGAAGTTTAAAATCTTCTGTCGGAGATGTTTAAAGTTAGTTAAATTAATTGCATGTAATTTCCATCTTTGAGGTTTACTTCAAACACACGAGGGTACTTTAAATATAGACACTAGTGGTTATGTACAGCCGGTAAAATATGTCAATTACTTTATGACCTCTCCGTCAACATCTTAGCGTACCAACTTGATCGATGATAAAACCCGATTTATAACTCCAGTGAGCACTGTGTGGTTATCTTCTGCTGTATATATATAGTATAGAGTTTCACAAAACTTCAAAGTTACTCGTGTTCCATGTAAGTGTGTCAAGAGAGGAAAAAGACAGAAGCGGATTCGAGCGTTTGTGTAGTCACTGATTACAGTGTTATAAAATGTGGTAAACGCTCCGACAAATGGTTACACACGTCACAGAGCAGTACTTACGGCTCTGGCACGTCAGTGTAAACAGCCCCCTCTATTCCGTGTGCTCGTGTGCAACATAACTCAAGAATTGAGGACAAGGGAAACAATAATCCAATGCCCTCCAGTTATGGATATCAAAGATCATGTTAACTTAGTAACAGAGCTGGGAATTACTGGTATATATAGATAAAAAAACAACATATTGCAAATCTGTATCTGTGTCGTTAACAATATAAAGCACTTGCATCAACCGTCGAACACTGAATCAAAAACACAGGACCGTGTCATCACTGGCCAAGAGGTGTGTAAATACACTTAGTGTTAGGACTACATAAACATGCAGTGAACCTTAAGAGGGGGTACTTTAAAACCCGCTGGTTCATTGACAGACCGCGTCATTTTGGTGCATTGGCTTGTTATCTCGATGATGCATAATGTGTATTTTATAGCCATGGTGGTTTTTTTTTTATAGAGGACGAGGGTGGGGTGAGAGGGGAGGTGGGGGGGGGTTGGAGCACGGTCAATTCTCGATAGTGTTATCATATCCAAGGGGAAGTCCTATTTATGATGAAGTCACTTTTGATATGTATTGCTACTGCGACCAAGATCAATGATCATATCAAATATAAATGGTTCGGTAATGAGGTTTAGGTCTTACATTTCACGTAGAACTAGCCGGCTACTGATACATTAAAATCAAGCAACCTGGTCCTATTTACGACGAAGAGGGTTCTGGGAGATGGAGAGGGTGTATACCCTGTCAACCGATGTACCCTCGACTCTCCAAAGTTCAATACTGTAATTTTGAAGCAGGTATCGTATTGCGAACTTGTGACACTATGCTGCGACAAGTAAACATGATAGATTATGTTGTACCGGCTACACACTTTTCTGATTTAGTAACTGATTAAACCTCGCTACTGGCATGAACAGTTAAATGATTGATGAGGGTAAGGGGGAGGGGCTTATCACGTGATGTGAAAGGAAACTTAGTTTCATGACTGTGGCCAGAATGATATTAATTTACAAAACAACCGAAAAAAGGGGCAGCTTTAAGACTTAGAATGATAGTTTGGATCCGACAATGGACACTGCTCCATGCTTTATGTTATACTTTGCAAAATCTCTTACACTGTGACTTAGTTTTTTCCTTGTAACCCTCTCGAACTTGTAGTGAATTCCTCCATATTCTCTTTTGCATTTCCCTACTCTAGTACTATGTGTGGGAATTTGTAACATGACAAGGAATTCAGAGCGGAGACTCTGTCAAGACAACTATCTCAGTCGTGCGTTTCATTCTCTCTGCAACTTACTGATATTTGTCGGGCACTGTATGAGTCTCCTCATGTAAGAAGCTTACAATTAAGCTGCTTTTGGTATTCAGTGAGGGTTTCCCATTCAAATAGTTTATTTCCACGAATGGATGTTCCTGTATAATAATCCAATCTATACGTTTTAGCTGTAAATGTGGTGAACACGCCTGTTATTACTGGTCAACATTTGACCTCCATGCATTGGCTCCACTCTCATTGTTTGTTTACATATCTTACAAATATGATACAAAACTGCTCAACAATTTCAGTACACATGCCTGTCATTACGCAGTCGATGAGATGCAAATAATTAGTGAGGCCAGAAACATAATCAAAGCACTGACATCCAATAAGTCGTTTTAAGAAACTTTACCACATTTTCTAGATTATCTAGTTCTCTATTGGAATCGTGCTATTGTGTCTAATTTTCAGATAGTAAAGCACATTGTGGTACAAAATTGTAAAACCATTTCGAAGTATGTACATTTGTTACAAGATTTTAACCATGACTAAAACTTCTTTAACTTCGTACTGTAAACGCAGCAAACATATAAATTTGACCGCCAAATCAAACTTTCTAGTAAGTCACGGAATGACAAAGCTGGCGGCAGTTTAGACATCGTTACATAGCAACATAAAGTAGGACTTGGTCAAGTCGTTTATAAGCTTCTGCGAACTGTAGTTTACGATACGGACCACACCATTAAACTTAACTATGCTGTTTTGTTCGAAAATCGCTCTGTCTTCAATATGCTGATTCGAAAGTATTGAAGTCAATTGTGAAAGTAAAGGAACATTGATTTGCATGCTTACGTCATTGGGTCGATCTCATACCTAAATAAAAAACTATTGACAGCAGCTTTCTTTGTGTTATCGAATAGGGTTGTGGAAGGGCATTGTGTCTATGAATTCCGTGTGTGAATGTATCACGTAGGCATAGCATCCTTGACTTTAACCGCACCACGGTCCCACTAGCCTGTGCATGGACAGGGCTCATGGTCGGACAGCGCCTGACGTATAGAGGCGTACGGCATCTTGAAACTCATAAGAGATATTACACTGAAAAAAAAAATAGAGGCGTGTATTTCCATGAAACATATAGGTCGACTGTCCGGAGGGGGAGGGGGGGCTTATACAATTATCTCAAATCATGACCTATATACAAGGCCTTTTTCAGGCCCTATGCCAAGCTCACTACATGTATCGTATTTCCTTTCGAAGGGTCACGTGATACTTACGTCATCATCATACATGTTGTATACAGTCTCGATGTAAGAGGACTGAGGTTGAAAGCAGATCAAGTTGTCAGATTTTCGTACAACAGCTCTATTTTTGGTGACATTTCTAGTATACCATGCTGACTACAAACTGCCGATATTTCACCGACAGCAAACCCCTACGCTCTCCATAGGCACGTTATGACTGATGAGTTCTAATATGTTTTTTTTTTGTTGCAATCTATTGGAATGTCGTCTCTAACTCACATCGTGACTTTGATCTATTATTCACACCTGAAGTATGATCTTAATAATTAATAATTGTCCGATCCGCTGATTTCTATTACTCTCTCTCACTAATTTTATTTTTGTATTTAGTGACAGCCGCTGAACTTTTTGTTTCAGAAGAACTGTTTGAAGAAGCTGAAGCTGCATCTCCTTAATTCTTCGTCCTGTCATTCAAAGGTTTCGACTCCCGCCAATCTGAAAATCCAGTTTGTTCAAACTCAGCGGCGGGGTTATAACATTATTAGCGAAACTGCGTTTTCAGCCTCGAATTTACACGCCGCTGAAACTGAGTTAAAGAACCCACTCCTTTCCTCATAACTTTGTTTGCTATTGGACTCCCTGAGCACAAGTTGGTCAACATTTTCTGACGATGTTCATAAAGTATTCGTTAGTACCAGGATTACGTAATTCGTTTGCACGGTAAAGGCATACTAACACACAAGCAAATAGGGCAAAGAGCCTGTGTCATCAACCTTTAAGCTCATACGTCAATATCACAATGGAAGAAAGGACACTTGACGAATGAATAGACGAGTTTCTATTGCTAACCCACTTGGAGTCGATAAATTCAATTGAGAAACTCCTACGTCTTGGTATGTGTGCTACGGACGATGCATGTAGCGTGTATATTGTTGTTTGCGAGTGTTACTTACACAATATATGCACACACAATCAAAAAGAAAAGGAAAAGGGATTGCTGGTTGGAAGTTAATAACGAAAGCAGAATAGAGATTGAAAATGTGCGGGTTAGGATAGTAATCTGTTTTCAACAAGTAAGGGCATATAATCCACAATTAGAGAAAGAAGCAACATATTTGAATGTTGCAGTTATAGATACATTACTTTTGTAAGAAACTAAGCTGAAGGTGAATATGACATGCTCGTACATCATAACCGAACACTCACATTGAAGTATAAGACATATTTAAGGGAGCTACAAGAATGTCATTTAGGTGTCAGTTGACGCCTGCTGGATATCGCTATTGGCTAGCTTTAAAGCCAAAAATCAGCATTTAATACAAAAATGTATCATAATTTATGCATCATATTCTTCCAACAAGCTTCTGAGCCCCCCCCCCCCCCCCAATCCTGAACACACGCTCATCCGATCGGCCCACTTTGGCCGAAACAGAATCCAACGATTCCCTACTGTGACTGACATCGAACCGTACTCGATTCCGAACTAGGGTATACTGCAGCCTCGGAAAATGTTTCCAAAGAGTACACCGGCTATTCCTAAAATACATGATACTCCAACCCGGGCAAGAGTTGTAATGAACACTTATAGGTACCGTATAGCTTACCACAGATAAAGTAATGAAGGTCCACCTTATACATCCACACAAATATGTAACCATTATCGGGAAAAGCTTCTGACATAAATGACCCACAATTTGAACACAGTATAGTACTATATCTAATGGCGTACGCATGAGGGAGGGGTGGGGGGGGGGTGTACCACCGTTCATCCCTCCTCGCCTTCATGTGCACGTCACGGGCTATGTATGCAGACTTATACTGCAGGAATGACATACGACGTATATATTGACGATCTGAAACCACATCTAGTATCAATGTAATGCGCGCTGCATGCATGATACGATATCGTTACTCTATATGTTGTAGGTATGATGTAGGTTATGCAGGTGACAATACGAAACCGTTGTTAGTATTATATGTATGGGAAGGGTTGCAGGCATCCTGCTGGCATACTTCTCTGTCTGTTAATGTTGTAATGAAGATGTAAGACCAAAAAGTAATGACGTTTACATTAATTAATCTCACCGAGTGATTACTTTATATAATGTGTACTTAAAAGTTGATATCAACGTAGAATAGGAAATCAAGTGACTCATTACTCAAAGGTTGTGTTTGCTGTTGATAAGAATGCTATTGCGTGAGCATCACAAATAGAGAATCGTGTAGTTTACGCCCTCAAGAATTACAAAATGGGATAGGCATTGTTTACGGCCTTCAACAAATATACTTTCTTCAGTTTTAGCAATAGATATATAGGCTTACGAACATTCATATCATCGTTGGAATTAGATATCACAAAGGTTATTAAACATTCACATGCCATTTGTACAGATGAATACTACATGGTAGTGCTATGTTATGACGACTATATATAAAACAAGCTTTCAAATTGAAAGTCCGAGCTAAACCGTAGTGTGGACAAACGCTCCAATAGTTCGTCCTTTTCTTTATCGAAGAGTTCTTATGAACATTGGTATTTTAAGTATCATATAAACACAGGCAATCTATGATTTGGGACTGGAGACAGTCTCTGGTCATAGATTTTGGTGACTTATGAATTGCAACTTTACTTACAGATAAATGACTTGGGACTTGCATGAACTTGCCTTCATGGCATTATAGTACTATAGAGTAGTCGCGAAATGGAAATCATTGGGCCGTTCGAAGCAAAGTCAGTCGCTTAATGTTCTCAACATCACTAACCAACCACGTGCATGATGTTTATTGTACAAGCGTTTCAAACGCTTTACAGTTTTTGTCATCATCTTTTTAACACATTCACGATTATTTCAAATTGGTTTAACTACCACGGCATTAATATCCCTACAACTTATTAAATGTGACCACAAGTGAATGTGATATGACGTCACGAACAAAACATAGTACAATATTCCATAATCTTTCAGCGTCAGAACATGACACGGTCTCTCTTGGTGAATCGTTGACATTTTGTTACGTATCATTTTATTTGCTTTTAATATTCTAATCAATAAGTAATTTGATTAAGCCTTCATTTCTTCAAGGAGAGTGCATGAGGTGGGTGGGGTGGGGTGGGGTGGGAGGTGAGTTATGTGTCATGGTTTAATTTTTATGCATAGTGGTCTATTCATTTTGGTCAGGTAATCCCCCCTCGATGATAGTAGATTTGTGTTTTGTTGACTACTTAGGGTTTTCTGATGTGGTAAATCAAATCACTGTACTGTCATGTTCATTATTCTACCGTATACCATGTGATTTTTTGCTTCATATTCTGAACTGAGAGAGGAAATGGGGAAAGTATCTCTTTAGATTAACATTTAGTGGCTGCCAAATGCATAGACTCACTCTTGTAGAATTTACTCGCTTCATGTGATTGGAGTGTTCTATACTTTTCCATTAAAGGAAAGTAAAAATTAAAACAAAAAACAAACAAACAAACATATAGGGGCCAATGTATATACCTCTAAATACACATATAACATATAACAAAGGAAAGATCAATTATAATATATATATACATGTGATATTGAAATATAATAAACTGGAAAATTCATATCTATATGGAGCAAAAATATATACAGTCTACGGTATTGTGTTTAATAATCATTATCTTAAAAAGAGAACTGACAGCAACTTATATTCCATAAAGAGCAATCGTAAAGAGAAACACCGACTGTATAATCGTATCTTATCTTATAACTATAACTTATCAGTTTGATGATACATATCCGGAAATGACTCAAGAACATACGCCAGCGACGAGGTTTGTCAGAGGAACGGCAACATTGTACAAGTATCACTGCGTACATGACTGGGCCTTTTCCAGAAGCTCGACAAGCATGATCACGGGAACTTAAATTTAGTAAGATACGAAACGCGTACCGTATTCGAAATAATTAACCATTATGTAGCACTCCATGCAAAATTACAGACCATATGTAGCACTCCATGCAAAATTACAGACCATATGTAGCACTCCATGCAAAATTACAGACCATATGTAGCACTCCATGCAAAATTACAGACCATATGTAGCACTCCATGCAAAATTACAGACCATATGTAGCACTCCATGCAAAATTACAGACCATATGTAGCACTCCATGCAAAATTACAGACCATATGTAGCACCATGCAAAATTACAGACCATATGTAGCACTCCATGCAAAATGACATGTAGGAAATAATTTACCATATGTAGCACTCCATGCAAAATTACAGACCATATGTAGCACTCCATGCAAAATTACAGACCATATAGCACTCCATGCAAAATGACATGTAGGAAATAATTTACCATATGTAGCACTTCATGCAAACTTACAGGAAATAATTGACCATATGTAGCACTCAATGCACAATTACAGGAAGAAATTGACACAAACCCAACCATCATATTCAGCTTATATTTCAGAAATCCTTGTGAAGAACAAATCCATTTGGAAGATATATTTTTAGTCAAAAGGTCTTGTCTGGGAGAGCTGTCATTTAGTAATTACGTGATGTTATAGTGCCGCTAGAATCTGAAGCCTTTTACTTTCTCTTAAAATTTTTTTGTTTCTTCATGTTCTCAAGGTAGAACGTTGTCATTTAAACCAACGCCATCATTGGGTCATGTAAAGAGCTTCAATAATTTAAATTCAGAATCCATTACAGAAAATGAATATTGCAATAAATATAAAGAAAACATGACACAATCGAAGCACATCTGACTCGATGATGTCATATTTATACTTGATCCAGTCTTCAATCTATGTGTATAGAAACACTAACTATGTGATATATCTCATATGGAATAAGATATGTCTTAAACTGCTGGAGAAGTTATTCATGACAGTAATCTCTATCGCATAGATCAGTAATTATGGTAGGGTTTGTGCAAGGGCAGGGAACCAGGGGGGGGGGCACGTGCCCCCACTTTTCCTCAGGTTAAAAATGCGCCCTTTTCTACATAAAAATTGTACTATTGATCACCTTATTAGGTCAGCGATATTTCAGTAAGAGATCTAATCCTAATTTAGAACTATTAATGAATTTCTGTGGGTCAAACTCAAAGCTATTTCGAATGAAAAAGAAAGAAAGAAAACTTGTTCCTTTGCACATTGGATATTGCAGTGCTAGTATGCATAATTACCTTGACGGGGGGGGGGGGGGGGGCGTTGATGGAGTGATGTGTATACGCAAATAACTTGAGATTATACAATAAGAGCTATAAAGGGTACTAAATATCAGGCTGCATCAGTCCAATCGTATTTCTGAAAAGTGCCCTTCGACGTCGGTGCCCCCCTAGAATAAAAGTGCTTCCCCCGCCCTTCAGTTTGTTTGTCCCTTACACGGGACTGAAGGTATATGTGTGGATAAATGAGAGTTCATGAAGACCCAAGATGCGAATGTTTTGTGCCGTGTTGTAACCATGGTATAGTGGTTACCTAGAAGTAAACTAGAATGGTTTGCACCAGAAAACAAAAACCGAGAGTGACTACAGCCTGCAATCGAATGTTACCTCCTTCACTAAATGAGAATAAAGTATCCCACCAATTCATACGTATTTTGGGTTAACACGACACTTGATGATTTGCTTAGTGGTTCGAAGCCAGGAGGGGAATTGAATTTCGTATCTGGTAGTCTTTGTGAGGTAACACTGGCCCTGTTCTCTGGTGTACACGACTTCATCCATTCGTCTCTAAATCAGTTGTGAATTATCTGCTCTGATAACTCAGTCTCTGGTGGGACAAGTGTTTGCTTCAACTCGGGTTTCTCCTACAACGAATTGCAGCTTGCTGTATAGGCATAAACTGACTCCACGGTGTACAATGACAGAAATAACTTCATTTTATGTCGACCTATGGTTCACCTAAAACCACTAATATTTAAAACCTCGACAGTCTTGTTTGGTACTATCATAAATATGTTCTTGTTTTGCCCCATTTTGACACATTTGTAGGGATCGATTAGTTAGTGTTTATACTGGAATGCATTGAGATGCTTTGAATGCTTTCTTTAAAGTAACATTAATGAAGTGATCAGTTTATCCGTAGTTGATACAGGGAATTCAGTTTCTTCCCTGTAGGCTGTAGTCACACGCTGCATATTTGCGTTTGGTTTAAAAAAGAAGTATGCACGACAAGGGACAAATCGAACACAAGACATAAGCTATTACTTCAGTGTATTCTGTCCTCTCACTGCAGTACCACTGTGACGTCATCATCCCGTCGAACAAAAGATACTTTTATTCGTCATCATATCGCCATATTCAATGGAGGGTAATTGTTACGCTCTAGTGACGAAAATCTGGAAGCTTTCAATTGTTACGAAGAACACCAGAAAACAATAGAGGGAGGTCATTGCGACTCAGTGAACTGTTTAACTATTTGATTTAACTAAGCAGGGAGTTCCAGTTACTTATTGTTCTATATGGACGGGCTAATTTATTTAGCTATCGTAAACGGACTTCTTCAGTATATTGCTCACCAACATGTAACCGCGACCATTGGTAGAAGGTATCTACTCCCCTTTGAAGGGATTCGTGATACCTTCCAAGCCGGAGCACGTCATGATCACACAGTTTAAGTTTCGATTTAAGGGGAGTGGATTTTTATAACCATGTAGGCTCCATTTTTGTGGTGACTTTTTACGAAAAATCAGAAATTAATCATTTTAGGAATCTTGGATAAGTTGGTGCAGAGAGTTCCTCACGAACTGCTTTCAATGATGTATTTTGTTGGGTGGTAACACAGATATCGAAGGGTCCCCTCAACTAAAACATGTATGTTGATAAAACTACGACTATTTATAGTAAGGGGACAAGTATAATGAAGAAATTACCACCAATGTAATTTAATGTTTACAAATCCAGGGCAAGCCGCTGGAAACAGACGATTACTCTACAGCATAGCTTTATAGATCAAAATATGACATTGCTTGGGCATAGTGACACGGTATAGCCATTAGCCACACATAGTTAACGGAATGTGAACATTTTGTATAGGCCTATACAGTTCTTCCTTATATGCAAGGGCCACAAAAGCTTAAAAATGAGTCATTCAGTTTCAACATGTGAAAATGCTGACGCAGGTGTTAGTAGGAATATTGTGCCAAGTAGTATAACGAAGCATTACACAGGACATCGATTATTGAGAGAGATAAAATCTTATATAAGGCCGGCATCTTGATAATTCGAAATCTACAAGTTTTCTATAGAAGCTGTTGCTTTTGTACCGATGTGCCACGCACCACTACACAAGGAATTTGGTACCTCACAGGTACACAATTTCGTACACGTCCTTAAACAGTATATGCAACTGTATAGTTGGTATTGTAAAGCATAGTGATCACACCACAGAACTTGATCACATGTAGAAGCTACGTCCGGTTGCCAATTGTATAGGTTGACCCTTCAGTGTCAACTTACACTGCTATTTTACGTAGAGTCTTAACGTTAGGCAATGAAGTGCTCAATTAATTTTCCAGATTGTAAGAAATTCTAACATAAAAATTACACAGAATTATGAACCACTTCTAAGGGTATATGTATGTGGAATGCAAGGCTCCAGCAATTTAATTAGAAATTTTTGAATAAAGCAGACAGCAGTTTTGGGGAAATAGTGAAGAGGAGGAAGACAAGCAGCACACGTAATTTGGAAGCTTTAAAGGAGCAATGGAATTAGTAATAAAGGGGAGGTTGCTCCAGACCTGGCAAACCAACCCTGCCGGGATGTACCCTTACGCTAAGACAAAGAGTAAATGTTTGTGTTAAATGTACGCATCCTTTGTGATAAACTGCATTTCAGTTCAAGTTATAGTATAGTGAGTCACAATGCATCACCGAAGACAATATAATATTACAGAAGAAAGAGACTACTAGTAAGTAAACAATAATGTACTGTGGCAGACTGCTAAAAATGATGCAATTCACGTTTATAGCCTACATCTATGATGGTGCCTTGTCCCATTGTAACTTTAATTAATGTTCAATAAAGGTTCCTCCAGCATACCGGTAGCCAAGCTGAGGCCCGGGGAAAGTCCCCCTCCACTTTCAGACTAAGTGTTCTCTCACTCCACCCCCTTAATTATACCACCATCATGTGAACGAAACTTAGCACATGAGTACTGTGCCCCTCCTTTAATTAGTGGTGCCCCTCCATAAATTGTAAGTGCCCCTCCAACTCTGAGAACCTGCTACCCAGGGGCCCAAACATTTATGTACAGCCGTCTCCCCTACATGTCGGTGTTATCAAAATTAGCATCGTGAACAATATAGACGGTAAGGCTTTGTGCCCTATGTATCTAGTTAAGGACCTAACGTAAGATTTGGGAACATGCTAGGTTTTTTTGCTTCAAATAGTAAGAACAACTGTGTAAGCAAGGGACTTAAATACCCGTGAGTGGTAATTACTTTCAAATTACAACATAAATTTTATTCCACAAAATTATAGCTAATATACTGCACAATTGTTTCTTAATGTGATAATGAAAGATATTTTTGACGCCAAGATCAGGAGTTTGTCGAAACCTTGTTACAATAAGGTAGGATTCCTTGACGAGAGTCATTGTTTTGGGTGTATCAAATGGCGCGAGTGACCTTTAAATCGCTGCAAAGCGTATTGTTGTCAGCAGGTGCCGATATGTCTTCTATGTGTAAATTTCTGTGGATCACACCTCAGTGAATAAATGACGTCATTGAGTTACTCTCGCAAAGATTTTCATTATACAGTGGGCTATGCTTAACATACCCATGGAATTAAAGCACGTGTAACAAACGCATAGTTTACATTACACAGTGGGCTATGCTTGACATTCCCATGGACATACAAACCCCAGGCTTGGGGCGATTTCACGTTAAATGTAATCGATTACGATTATAATTACGATAACAACTAAAATGATGATCATTACGATTACATGGGCATGTAATCGTGATTACGACCATGAATAATTAATTTTCTGACTGTTTGTGAAGCGTATAAGGGTCTTGAGCTCTTTCTTTGATTGCCTATAGATGATCCCCATATGTTTTACATGTAGACAACACTCTTTTAGATATTTGTAGCTGGAGATTAATGACACTGACACTCACATGATAGCTCTTGTAGGTGCCGAAAAGGTAACCAATGGAGATCACAAATTGAAATCCATAAACTTACAATTGCAGGTCAAATGAAGTGAAACAGAAAAACTGAAACTGAGATATGTGCAAAAGTGAGACAAGACAAACATTAATGCCTTTTAATTTGTGCAAACTTTCCAAAATCCGAAGACTTTGAAAGTTAGAACAATAAATTTATTAACATACTCATTGAGTTACATTGTAAACTTTGCTTTTTTAACAGAGCTATTAAACCTATTCTACGATGGGTTAAGGTAAAGGTACACATGGACTTCTTATGAACTATAGGAACTTATAAGCCATGGCAAACCCATGGACTTACATTACTTCAGGTGGCTATGTTTTATTACATTACACAAGTGACTACGTTAAGTACATTACACAGGTGCAGTGGCGTAGGAAGGTACTTTTGAGTGGGGGGTGGGCTGAAGACTGATGGCCGGTCTGGGGGAGGGGTCTTAGGGGAGGGGGTGTCCCCCTCCCCTTTGGATTTTTTTGTTGCATTTCCAGGTGGCCTCAGATGCAATTTGGTGCAATGTAGCACACTCTAACACCAACTCCATTTTGTAAATAATTTTGCATTTTCACCTGGCCTTAAATGCAATTTGGTGCTCCAAATGAGATTTTTTTCTAATTTGGAAGTGAAAAAGGGGTTTTCTGACTTGCGAAGCGGGGGGTGGAATGATACTTCCGCCCACCATATTTTTCACTGGGGTGGGGGGGCTGGCGCCCCCAGCCCCCCGGTTCCTACGCCCTTGCACAGATGCCTATGTTTATTTATATTATACAGGTTATTGGCCATGTGTAACATACCAATATGGAATTACTGTGCTTTCTTTACGTACCCATGTCCTGTGTTTAATATACCTTCATTATAGAGTGTGCTGAACATCCCCATAGACTTGCATTTTAACACTGGGGCTCTTTAGAAGATCATATGTTTACTATAGAAAGTCTTTACTGATTCAATGAACTGCTCTCCAATGTAGAGTTCTGGGTCCAAATAGGCCTAATTATTCCTAATAATAAAGAGGAAACATTGTTCTACTTATTTAAACAACGTAAATATGGATTGGCAGTATAAGTTTCGGGGTATTCATTTAATTTATTATTTTGCAGGAGGGGGGGGGGGGAGCTGATGGAAAGAAGAATCACAAAGATTACCATTGAAATGCGAGTTGAAAGTTGGAGAGTAAATACAAAATATTCTATCACGAGGTCATATAATACTCGCCCTTTTAGCAGCCAGTGAGTGATAATATCTGAATCAACATAACCTAACACGGTAACATAAATTTGCAGTACATGTAATCATTCAAATCGAGGTTGTGTGGTCTTTTAATTAAACTGCTCGTTCTGACCGGAAAGGTCGTTGCTACGTTACTATGTACTTTTCTCTTTGGTGTTGCTAGATTCGCCGAATAAGGTTGCATACAAAGTATAGCTATGATGGATGGGTAACACTTGCCATTATCTTATGGTCATTGGCACGAAGACAAACATGCAACCTGTGGTATTGCGGGGAAGCATCCAGTCCACAGGAACTTGCATAATCGATAGTAACGCTAGTAGTGGTTAAGTGGTATAAAATAAACAATACTAAATTGAGAAAAACCCAGCCATCTTAGTTTACATGGACACATCTTTCTGATATACAGCTCCCCAAATATAGCTCAGAAATTATCAGTTCTGTTGATATCCTAATTCAAATACTAATTCTGCAAATCTTTGCTATCATAGTGTATTCTACCGACTTCGTTCTTATTTCCATTTTTTAAAGTACACTTCTATCACCACTAATAAATAAGCCCTAATTTTTTAGGGAGCTAAAATAGCTAACAATTTTAACTTTCGAATTAGTTCAGAGGAGAGAAGGGAGGTTAGGTTACATGCTAAAGCGAACGATGATTTCATATTTAAAAAGAAAACATGATGGATGATTTTAAGTAAAAATAATTACCTCTCCTCTTTTACGTTCAGACTAAGGACTGCTGGAACTATCCAAGTCAAGGGTCCTAAAGTTGAGTTAACCGTATAAGCGAAATGGCAGTACGACGGTATAGCTGTAAATACAAGTATCTACACAGCTATGCCAACATCTTGCCTTTTCATCCTTCGGTTCGATTAAGAAGCTGTGCGTGGTTCCTCTTCCAATGTCATGGTATCCCTGTACATGTAGCTTGAAGGGATGGGACTGGACCCTGGATATTATACTTGAAGTGATGTGTTAAACCTGCACAAGAAAATGGCAGTACGTAGGCATAGCCGGAAAATGGAAATAGTTTACAGCTATGCCAACATCTTGCCTTTTCCTCACCAGCATTAAAACGGTACTTTCGGCTCAGACGACTTCGATGACAATGTTGCAAGCACCAACGAAATAGGTGGCCATGATATTGCAAAGCTGTGTTTTATAATGAAACAGCTATGCCAACATCTTGCCTCTTATTCCGCGGTAATCCTCTAAGCAATAGAACACGAACTGTTTGAGATGATAAAATGAAAAATTAATTAATGATGGAACTGGAATAGCGTAGACTCGCACGTGTCGAGCTTAGCAACCTGTTGCACAGGTTCCCACGCAGGGGAAGCTACACTATAGGCCTACACAATGTACACTCAAGAACAGAATGTATGAAAAAGCCATTATACAACTACAAACATTTCTAGGACCAATTGAGAACACAATCCATCAAGTCCAAAGGTTCTGCAAAAAGTAAACAGCAGTAACCATTCTTTAAAAAAAGCATTTTGAAACGCACATTCGCAGTACCGTAGTTATGCAGTAGAAACGAATTATATATTTTACTATACCAACAACAGTTGCATGACTGGCTTCTGCCATATTTGTTCTATCGATCCAGTCACCACGAACCTCGGATAAAGACGACAACTATTTCGTAATTAGTTTAACACACAGTAAATGGAAGAACGGAATATGATAACGGTGAAATCAACCTTTATGTTAGAGCAACGTTAGCAATGATACTAGACCCATACAGTTTGTTATCGTAAAAAATATGAAGTGCACGTATATATACTTGCCGTAAAATTATCTAATAATTTGGAAAGCCATTTCAAAATTTGCTTACGAACAATATTAAAACACGAAAATATGTGTGAATAAGGTCATGAAATAAGATAGGAAACCTGACTAAAACGAAAAGGTATTTTGATGTAGGTCCTACGTCGTCGAAGTATCCATCATAGATGTTAAAATAAGAGACTACTATTTAACACGGGAAACAAAGTACACGACATGTATAAAGTCGCTTACAGACATTTAAAGGCATTTAAAGTGCCAAGCTTAGCCTATCAGAAAGAAATAGAAATACCCAAAAAGCCCTTCGTTGTAGTGCAAATACCATAGACTAACGTCTCAAAGCATAGGACTTCGACCTATCATATTAATATCATATAAAATTGGATAGCTGTACACTTATAGTTCGGTGTTAAGAAAAGAAACCAAAGAAAATTTCAGCAAAGACCAGACTAAAACGTTGTGAAAGACTCACCTTATCCAAATATAGTCCTGCAAATAAAGTCAAATATCCAACAGCATCGAGATGTTCCAACGCTTAAAAACCGGCAAAATTCAAAACTGACGTTAAATATCACATTGATATACTAAATAGTCTTTAACACGTATAATTAAACAACGAACAAGTCTATATGGTAACATGTTACGCTTCCACCAGTGTTTCACACAGTGCCGCACTCAGTACCAGCAGTTTCAGAATGCCGAAGTAATAGGTCTGACACCGCGTTTAAATTTGTTCAGTCGGGCGGGGATTGCTTCAATGTACTTTACTTGCATTCACTTGAGTTCAATAGAGGCCTGATTCAATAGGCATCAAATAGAGAGAACTACACAGGGCCTACGACAACAGTTGTGGTTTTTCCTTTTATTGTGTGCACCAGGGCGAACTTTGGAGCCCGTGGTATTTGTTATGCAAATAGCGACATTTCCCAAAGTCGTGACAAGGCGAATTTTCCCGCCATTGGAATGGAAACAAAAGCTGATAGGTGAGAGAAGCTGTTTCCAGGAGATCTATTTGGTGAGCTGAATGGAACGTAGAAATTAGTTTGTTATAGTTACGTAATAAGGTATGCCAGGGCTTTTATGATGGGTAGCACTTAACACAGTTCAAATTTTGCAGCTTATTGAATTGATGATTGCACACAGTTTGCCTGAACAATGTCAATGTGTTGTTATTGGTGTATAGGGAATGTATGGCGGTTTCCCGAGGTTACGGTAAGCAGAGCGAAGGAGCTATAAGAATGTATGACTTTTGAGCAAACAATGTCTGAAACAAAATATAACAGCTAATGAGAAACTATTGACTTACGCAAATCTCCGATCAAATAGAGAAATTAGGATCCAACATTGATCGATATTAGCGGAGAAAAATGAGAATGAAATAAAGACCTTGTTTTCCCGGTAGATTCTTTTCCAAAGTGAGATATTATTGCCCCTAACAATTTGTCAAAAATGACCAGATCGTTGAAGCACCACTCCAATTGCTTCATTTTTGTTTGTTTGTTTGTTTCCCTTTTCTTTGTTTCTTCAGCCAGCATTGATGAATTTGTAATATATAAGCATATGTTGTTATCATACTATATTATAGGCCTATATACGTTACGTTTTTGCTTCTACGATGAAGAGATTAGCATTATCTCCTGACATATGCTACACCGGCTAACGTGATACAATGGTAAAGGTCTACCCACTCCTCAATTCCCCCCGCCCCCCCCCGAAATTGATGTTTGAGCCCTACTTGGTAATGTCTACATCTCCTCATCGATAACAAATGTAGTCGAAATCCTTGAGGATAGGAGCATACCTCAGGTATTCCATTAATATATACCGATGAAGCGACGATGTTTTGATAGCGGTTATATATGACAATTGTACATGTGACTTCTCTCGCAGGGTCATAATAGCGTGAGAGCATTTAAAAACTAAACAAAATTGAAATAAAATCAGACGTTATACGGGAATAGAACAGAAGTCAGGACAATTAAACATTAATTTGGTTTCTTTTCATCAGAACAGGTACCCCCATACGAAGGGGCTGATGAAGGGGCTGATGTGAGCGAATATTGTACCATCAACACGAAACGACACGTCGAATCAGTATCCTTAGTTGACCCCTGCCCCCTCCCCCCTCACTCCCACAGAAGGTATTATTTCTATCACCGTATCGACTACCGTATCTGACAAAGTAAATCGATTTGTGATTAAGGTTCATATTGGGTTGTGGAAAAATAACTCTTGCCTTACGATATAAAATGTCTCTGTCGATTTTGCTTTCTTTATTTCTAGCTTTCCTGTTGTTTTGCTATCTAAAACCGCGTCCGTTACCTTTTATTCGAAATGGAAAAGTGTCACAGTTTATATATGTACAGTATTATATGACTATTACAAAGCATTGTGGATACTTCACGGGGGGTTCTCACTCGGTGTGATCCTACAAGGGAAGCTGTAGGCCTATAATAGTTATGTAAATGGTTATAACAACTTGAATCATTTCATAAACGAAACGAAAGTTCGAGTTTAACACTCTTTGACCACATATAAGATATGTATTGATTTCTAAGCAGGCAGTAAGCTACGTATCTACCTCTAAGCAGGCAGTAATTGGTAGTCACGCTACCCCAGGATCAGAACATGAAATAGGCATTGTGAACTAGTTTTTCCTTTCTCAGACTGACAATGGTGCAGCCGCATGGATTTATTTTTGAATACAAGAGGATATAAGATATACATATACATGTATTTATTTATATACATATATATTTGAAAATTTGATGAGTTGGAAAATCCATAACAGTGAAAAGCTTCCAGCCTCTACCGGGATTTCTAACCCGGGTCTAGTTGAATTTTGCAGAAATAATTCGAAAGTTTGAGGAAATAGACAAAAGTTTTAAGTAGAAATGCCGAATGTTCGATTTGAAAATCAGATCGATCTTCTACATCAAAACATCGCGGAGCAAAAAGTAACAAGAAAACTTCAAGATAATTAAAAAATTGGAGACCAAGTAGTTACAATTCTGAGACCAAATAGTCAAAATAAAACATTCATAAGTACTTTCGGTATTATTGATATTATTGAAAGTACAAATGGTGACAAAATAATCGAAAACTTGAGATTTAAAAATGTTGAAATTTTGACTGTCTCATCTGACCATGGTAAGCATATATAGTTAGGTAGAAATATCAGTAAAGATTACTTTTAAGTAATTTGCATAACCATCTCTCTACAATTAATAAGTGAATGTGGGTGACATGTTAATCCATTACATTATGAAATTGTCTCCTCTTCCAGTATATGCAGTTCATTATAGCATTACCTTCTTTCATCAGACACTTCGATCAATGATACAATGAAATGAACGATTTTTGTATGTGAAATATCCTTAGCTTAGGTTTCATCAATTGGTATCAACGACCAAACTAAGTTAAAGTTTGATTAATGTTTGTTTTAAAAACTTTTACTACAAATTAAAATGATTGATTAACATAACTAACTTCTTGTAACTTTACAATTACCACATCTGGCATAAAATACGGACCTGACCAGAAACTCAATTACTAAATATGCACCTTGTATTATTTTCAGTGGTCCGCTTTTGACTTTAAATGTCATAAGAATTGTCCAAATATGCTATAGAAAGGCAAAAAAATGGTCACTCTGTTCCAAAGTTAGCTTGACGCACCAAGTGTTACGTCTTTCATGAACTTCTACAATCGTATTTCGTTTTTCTTCTAAATTTAGTTATGTTCAAAATCAAGGATAAATGAACATACTTGAAACCACACTCGATCCAGGCTAAATACAAGAGAATATTTCTTATTCTTTATCGTGACTCTTAAGGTCCATATACCATATATTGTGACTCTTAAGGTGCATAAGGTCCATATACCTTATACTCTTAAGGTCCATAAACCTGTGTATACCAGAACAAGGATGAACTGTTCAAGAAGGATCAAACAACTATCTTTACATTAAACTTTGACTGTGTAATAAACTAACTTTTGATATTCGTCGCTAATTATTAATGACCTAAAAATAAGATTGCAACTGATTAAACACAGACATCCTCGTGTATGGAAGTGTATATTCAGAATGAAGGTTAATCAGCGACAAATTCATGTATGAATCAAAATTCCATAACCCCTTGAACGTTCCACATTAGTACCAATCACATATTTGAAATCCGATGTTAAATTTTCAAGAGTTTCCACCTTTACTTTAATATAGGCTATTTCAGATCAAATCTGACCAGTCAAGCTAATAGCATCGAAAAGATATATTTATTTATCTCAGAGAGTAAAAATTCTTAAACAGGAAAAGCTCCACGGATAACTGGCAAAAGTGGAAAGAATAATATACTCAGTGAGAATGATGACAGACAAGACGGGAAGATCAGAAGGGGGGGGGGGAGGTGGGGGGATGACAATTGAGGATGTTAACCAATATTATTTAAACCAATAATAGTAAGAGGACAGCTGCGCCATTTCTTATATTTATGGTCAACATTTTTATCCAATGCTCCCCTTGTTTGGAGATTTCAGATAGGGTTAATTTCTCAGTATTACAAGCCCTTCTTAATGTCCCATTAATATGGTTGTCTTTAATATGGAGACATGTAGATCCAAGTTTCGTTTAGTTGAAGGGCTGGTGTTGGGGTGCGGGGGGGGGGGGACTTCAGATCTATGTACAAATCTTTGTCTGTTGACATTCGTCAAGGCTTCTAGAGATTACATTGAGACACAGTTTAAACTAATTAGTTGGATTGGGAGGGTGGATAGATTGATAATTTAGTTTCCAGTCAGAAGGACTCCCTCTTTTCATTCCTGTTCGTCATTGCCATTCTGTTTTCTGTTGTCCTGGTTACTGCATATATATCGTTTTAGCTTACCCTATAATTAGGAATAAATTTAAATAAAAAAAGCAGCAGAACAGTTTTCTGTTCAATTAGTCTTTCAGATGAGTGACGGCTTGAACTCATTTATTAGAAAAATATAACACCATCTCCTTATTACCTTGAAAAGACAACAACTGCATTCCTACCGTATTTCAAATAGAAAATATTCCAGCTTTGTTACAAAAGGTTCCCTGTAAAAACATGGTTATTGCATTTGATGAAGCAGGCTTAAGCTTTCATCCCTCTACAACCCTCCCCGCCCTACCTTCCCCTCCACATGTCCGATCACAGCCCCATCAACATGAGTTACCTAGTCTACCATCAGACCTGACGAGATGGAGAGCATGGACTTCAACCCGGGGTGGGGAGGGAGAGGTGTGTGGCTCAATTAGCTGATGAGGGGAGTGGGGGACCATGGGGTTTGAATGAAGATTTTAGGAGCCCGGCCTGGCCTTCCACGCCCCTCGGGATGTAAGACAGGAGCGAGTGGAGTGTACATGTAGTCATGGCAACCTTCAACAAATTCAGATGATGTCAATGATATGTAAGCGAAGAATGACGTATATGCCATATTTGCTATTGTACGTTTGAGTTTCATCTCCTATAGGACATCTAACAAGCATCGAAGTTTCGGTCATATTTCCGACTTGTAGTTTATTTGTCCGCATTATCATGTATGTCATACGCTTTGCGTTTCACGCTTTAACATGAATTGATACTTTCAGCTTAATATTGACAGTGCTTACTTCCTTCTTCGTCGTTTAGAAGTTACCCGCTTTACTTTAATTGAATTCCCATTGTTTTATCTACTCCCACTCCCACTCCTTCACCTTCCCTCCTCTACCCACCACACTGCATCATGACCACACCCCACGACATTGCAAGATGACCCCACCCCACCACAATGCAAGATAACCCCACCCCACCACATTGCAATATGACCACACAACACTGCAAGATTACCCCACCACACTGCAAGATTACCCCACCACACTGCAAGATGACCCCACCCCACTACATTGCTAGATGGTCCCACCCTGCTACACTGCAAGATTACCCCACCCCACCACACTGCAATATGCTCCACCCCACAACACTGCAGGATGTTCCCACCCCACCACACTGCAGATGACCCCACCCCACCACACTGCAAGATGACCCCATCCCACCACACTGCAAGATGAACCCACCCCACTACATTGCTAGATGACCCCACCCCACCACACTGCAAGATGTTCCACCCCACTACACTGCAAGATGACCCCACCCACCACACTGCAAGATGAACCCTCCCAACTACACTGCAAGATATCCCACCCCACCCCACTGCAAGATGACTCCACCACACTGCAAAATGACCCCACTACACTGCAAAATGACCCCACTACACTGCAAAATGCCCCACCCCACTGCAAGATGACCCCACCACACTGCAAGATGACCCCACCACACTGCAAGATGACCCCACCACACTGCAAGATGACCCCACCACACTGCAAGATGACCCCACCACACTGCAAGATGACCCCACCACACTGCAAGATGACCCCACCCCACTACACTGCAAGATGAACCCACCCCACTACATTGCTAGATGAACCCACCCCACCACACTGCAAGATGTTCCACCCCACTACACTGCAAGATGACCCCACCCCACCACACTGCAAGATGAACCCACCCCACTACACTGCAAGATGAACCCACCCCACCCCACTGCAAGATGACCCCACCACACTGCAAAATGACCCCACCCCACTACTGCAAGATGCCCCACCCCACCCCACTGCAAGATGACCATACTGCAAGATGACCCCACCCCACCACACTGCAAGATGTACCCACCCCACTACACTGCTAGATGACCCCACCACACTGCAAGATGTAGTACCTGTAGGGGTTTAAAGCAAGTCACGCAATTGTGGGTTGACATAACAATGGCCAATTAGCAATAGACAACTTATTGTATTCGATTCTTTTGATTCGCGAGCGTTAAGTTAATAGCTAAGTGATTGGATTGATACGTTGCAGTTCATTCTTATTGTAATCAACACCTTAGCATAGGGACAAAGAAAACCAACTTTAATTATAATCTGGTACGCACTGGCTTTAGCTGTCGACTGCAGAACATTTGATGACCTTCGTCTTTCCCACCCCAGGGCCATCGAGAAGGGGATCAGATGGGACTACAGTTGTCAGCCTGGGGCAATTAGGGGGCCTGGGTAAATATAGGAAATAGAATAAAGCATTCTCATAAGCCAAGCCCATGAATGCACTATGACATTTATTAAGACTTCCAAAGAGCTCGTAATTGTCCCGGGACCCGAACTTGTTCTCGAATAACCCCGTTAACCCCTTCCCTCTCTCCCTTATGTTCTTTTCGATAGCGGTTAACATTCGGTCCGACAAAAAATTATTCAATTTTTTACGTATACCGTACCACTTTTGCAATTGTTGTTGCGTTTCGTATATAGAGTTAAGTAATAAATTGAGTACAACCTTTCCCTTGAACTTAAAACACGTTAATTTTCCTTGCGAATATGGAGGAGGGGGGAGGGGGGGCAGGGCAGATTTTGTGTGTATGTGTGTTTGTATATGGGAGGGTAAGGATAATTCCATTGACGTTTTACTGTTCGTGACAGAGTGACGTTCTTTAAATCTTGCGAACAAGGATATCCTAATATCAAAGGACACTCTAATCAGAATTCCTTCTTTAATTTACTGCGCGACACCGGATAGTTTAAATATAACAAATAATATATACTATTTTGATGGAATTAGATATGGAAGTAGAGATTGAATATTTGAAGTTACCAAACTTTATTCATATGAATAATAAATATTTAAACTTCAAATGTTAATTTTGTGTTCCCGTCGCATGGGCATACATACATATCGCACGATTATAACATAACACTAGCTATAAGCAGGCAGTTCAGGCAATGGCTACCTATGCCGGTATTTGTTCTCTAAATCGATTAACACTACATCTCCAATTTGCCTGCCAAGTGCCCTTAGTTACCCCATGAACGCCACAGTGATACTTACAAATAAAAAAGAAGAACTTGCTAGTCTTGAATAGTACGTTTACAAAATTAAACGACATTATTACCTTATCTATTCTTCTGAACAAAATACAAGCAGATTCAAAAGGTAAATCCATTTTCCTTGAACTTCTTCAGCGTTGTTAAAGGGACGCGGATTAAGTCACAATTATCCTTTGGTGAAAAGAAATAAGAAGAGCTAAGAGGATTATCGTCTGGTGCACACACCCCTTGTACAAGCTGACTGTAATTGGAGGCACCTCAGGCGTTAAGTCTGCTGTCAATCAAGATAACTAGTAATTGGTAAGAGAGGGGTTTAATTCAACTGAAAGTTACTTTAATTAGTTTAAGAAACTTAACTTTTATTCGTCTCATATTGCATTACGAAACCCACAATTCTCTGCCTTTCACTTCCTGTAGACCACTTTTAGTATGATGGGTAAGTATACCCCACCACGCCTTTCCCTCTTCCTCAAGGGCGGCGGAATCTGAGGGCACAGGGGGCACGTGCCCCCCCACTTTTCCTCAGGTTAAAAATGTGCCCTTTTTCTACATAAAAATTGAGGTGTCTCAAGTTAGCAAGAGGCCAGGGAACCAGAATGAACACTCGGGAAGGGCCGTTTCCGGCCATCTGAGGGGTTTGTAAAACCAAAAATTTCCTTGTACGCTCCGCGCCAACTGATGGTGGCGCTCCGCTCAGATAGTCGTGCATACAACTTTGCAAATCCTGGCCACGCCCCTGACTTTTAATGAATTTCTGTGGGTCAAACTCAAAGCTATTTCAAATAGAAAAAAATTGGTTAAGATATTAACAAGAAATAAACTCTAATTCGGAAGATTCCTACATTAGCAACTAGCATGATTTCACCTCATTTTTTCTCAAAAGAAAACTTGTCCCTTGTTTCCCAATTTGCACATTGGATATTGCAGTGCTAGTATGCATATTTTCCTTGGGGGGGGGGGGGGCGGGACGTTGATGGAGTGCTGTGTATACGCAAATAAGTTAATACAATAAGAGTTATCAAGGGTACTAAATATAAGGCTGCATCAGTCCAATCGAATTTCTGTAAAGTGCCCTTTGATGTCGGTGCCCCCCCCCCCCCGATTAAAAGTGCTTCCGCCGCCCTTGCTCTTCCTGCTATTCCCTCCTTTGATGATTGGCTCTTCTAAAAAAGTATCAATAGTTGCAGACTTTTCAGCAGAAAACCCATTGAACATATGTTACCTCCCCCCCCCCCCCCTCCCACCGAACAAAAGCATTCTTTCTAAGCAAAACAGATTGTTCCTTTCCCCGTACAATTTGGGCTTTATTTCCTGAATGATCCTCTTCTAGGGATCCAACAGGATATATATACACATAAAGGCTATATATATATATATATATATATATATATATATATATATATATAAACATATATATATTTAATATATTTATTTATATACATATATATAGCCTTTATGTGTATATCCTGTTGGATCCCTAGAAGAGGATCATTCAGGAAATAACGCCCAAATTGTACGGGGAAAGGAACAATCTGTTTTGCTTAGAAAGAATGCTTAGGAAGGTTATGAAATTTAAATATTAAATTAATAAAAGGTTTCGATGTTTAGATCCTGACGTGAGTACACCAGGAACTAAAACTTTGATAGCCCTACAATAACCCACACTGAAACTCTATGTAGTTTAATTACAGTTTGTTTTGTGTATGTGCTATAAATGATCAGTCACAGAAGTATCGTTACTTTTCCCGCTCAAATTTATATACCTGCTTTGGACTATTGGTCTGAAGCCTCGAAGTAGTTTTCACTTTTTTTTCCACAAATAATTCTTTAAATCTCAATTGCGCATTTACTTTGCGAACGTGTCCCCAGATATTAAGTTTTTGTTTGATTTATTAGGTCAAATTTCTCATTGTTTCGGATCTTCACCCAAATTTGCTGCATTTGTGGAAAATTATTTCACCATTGATATATATAGAGCTGCACATTTGCCCCTCTGTGTAAAATTGTGACGTCACTTTAGAGATTCGCGCATAACTTGGAGAACAGAAGAGTGACCTTTACCAAAAATAGCATGTTTTCAATCCTATTTCCGAATTTGTAATTTTCGATTATTTCTCACAATTCTATCTACTTATTTGAAAAGGAGACATGTTATTTCGCAATTTCAACTAATTATATCAATTCATTCTCGAATTATTGGGGTTTAACATAGAAACTTTGGACTAATTTCAACTTTTTATCTTCAGGTTTCGACTACTTTCTTTATATTTATACTTTGTATCAAATGTCAACATTTTTTTGTCAAATTTGACCATTTGGTTTGAAAATTGCAACCTTCTTCATGTTCTTCAGTGTTTTTTCGACGTGTTTCGATATAAGAAAGTCGAATTAGTATTAACGAATCGAAATTTCGACATTTTATTACGAACTTTCGACTGTTTTTATATAAAAAAAAACGTTGACTATTTTATCTTTAAACTTCGTCTGTAGGGTAGACGACCCTGTAAAAATTTCAGTCCCAGGGTCGATGAGGGTGGGGGGGGGGGGTGGGAGTGGGAGTACTGACCATTTTGACAACTGCATGGACCTTGCTTCATATAGTGTTTAATATTGTCGCAAGCTTGGGTGAATCCTACATTTGCTACACCGTAACTGATCCCTATATACGACATTCCTCAATGGTGGTGGGTGGAGGTGAGTTGGTACATAGCGCATATACAGTGCACGGGCCTTGGTAATGTTTGTTAAAATGTAGGCCTTCTGATTCACATACCAAGGAAGAAATACCCTGATACGTCCATCATGACATAAACAGGGTTATATCATATAGCCATATGTGGTATTACGTATCCTCAATGTAACCTATATATAACGCTGAATTAACGTTGTGTTGTATAGGCCACTGTTATAAACGAAGAGCACACATGCAGCGTGAGTGATCACCTAAAGCGTTATATACGTTGTACGACATACGGCTGTAAATCATATACGGTTAGGTTTGCACGATTTGTGCACTGATGGTCCTATTTTGGTAACTACACACAACTCACACACACACACACACACAATATACTGATTTGGCAAATATGTTTTGGTTAAATAGTCAAAAGAGTAAATATTGATTCTGACAGATCTAATCTGCTGATCAAATTTGTCTGGCATTGAAATAATGAGACTCAAAGAGCGATATCACAAAGATGAGACTATTATATAAGGTTATTGGTTAAAAATATGTAAAAGTAAACACGCACAAACCTCCCCCCCCCCCCCAAAAAAAAACACACACACAAAACCCCCCACAGAATTTCGCATAATTTCAAGTTCAGTAGGTTAGCATGATGCATGGGTTAGGATGTTCGATGTCGATGATATGTGGGTTAGGTCGGGTCACTTATGGCGTGGGCTCCACTTGGGACCATTGAACTAATGCAACAGTTCCATTTCAAGTGCAGTTAACATGACTTATTGATGGCTAGCTGTTACGTTCCATGCGGAAAAGGGGAGGGGTGGGGTGGGTGCATGTATAGGGTATACATATAGAAACATATAAACTAAGATAAGAGAACGTGTAATGTGAACTGATCGACAAGGGAGCATCAACCAGCACATGCGCGTTGAGATCACCAATATTCCATCGCATGTAAGCAGTTCCCCTCGGGTCCGTCATACATTCAGCGGCTTTCAATATATTATATAGAGGAAGGGATATTATCTTCATCGGTTGTAAAATGCTGAAGTTAAGTTATCGTGTATTGCGACCTGTCTTCATGTTAATAGACCTATTTATATAGGTAAGGTGGTTTACCACAACTTGTATGTCTACTGCTTTATAATATGACATATCTATAACTGTTTCAGTATGAGGTTTTATTAGATAACCGGTCACTTTAATCAAGTATAGGTCATTATACTCCAAACTGTTCATTGTAGGTTACATTTGGTCCTTGTTATTATTTCTTCAATTATTGCAGAATGTGTTTTACAATTTCAAATGATTTAAATTTAGATTTTTAGATAGATACCATCTCGTCATGCAGAGAATGTACACTGGTGGTAGTTCGGTACTGTGACGAAATAGTTTGTTTAAAACCATGCTTACCGAACAAAACTTCATAACCATGACTTGTGTAAATACACCATACGGTACATAATAACGAAGTTTAACTAATCAATTTACCACCATTGCTTCCCATGCTAAGAATTCTATCCTAACAAGTAACACACAAATATGTTGTATCAATCTAAATGACTCTGTTCCCTTCTGATAAAATTCAATTCAATTTTTTTAATTTATCATGTCCCTTTATTTATTTACAGATTTCCGCAGAATATCTGCACAAATCCACTATTTTGCGTTTGGTTTACATTTTTCCTCTAAAGATTTGTCCTAACCCTATCATTAATGTCAGATACTCTCATATTAATATTACCAAAATGTTTCTTGTGTTTCAATTTCATATTAGACTGGCCGTCAATATTTTCAGTGAATTCTGGGTCAATTTAGTACGTGGCAACAGAGTCCTGCGTATTCAAGGACAGGAATCGGCGAATAGATGGCAGTAGACATGAATCGCATCAGTGTAAAAGTGAAGATGAGTCCACAATTATATATAGAGCTGGGATAAAGACCGATCGCCACGCAGGAATAACGAAAAGTGGGTACCGACATTTGGCAAACGATTACAGGACGCGAACCTTGAGTGCGCAAAGAGAAAGAGTGGTAAATGCCGGAAAAAGTCTAATTTTTCCATCATTTTCGTTTTCTGAGTAGGCTACGACGTACGTCTATATATATACTTTACAGAACCGAACTTATGTTTAAATGAACCCCTCCAAGACTTGTGAAGGGGAGTTGTGCACCCCTCTCCAGTTCAATCCCCCTCCCAAAATAAAAGTAGATATTAGTATAGAATTACGTGTAGACCTATTATAGATCAACTCTATCATCTATATTGTCTCAGAAGTGCACCCTTTGTCTCAGTTCGTTTATCTGGAGATGGACGAGGACCTCAGACCTCTATATATAGTAGTCGGCTTCAGCGACCTCAGGGCAACACCATTCCTCTTAAAAACCATGGATCCGAGCCTGACTCTGAATTGCATTTTAAACAAGACGTATTTTTATAGGGCAAACATTTTTTAAATTGCGTAAATTTCAGGTGTTGTTTTACTTAGGTATATTATAGATCTGATTCAGATGACTTCCTTAAATATAAACGTACTCGATGATCATATGTGTTGATGATTGTATATGAAATAATGTAAGTATATATGTCACACGCTCGGCCTTTGACCGGCACCCCCTCCTCCCAGCAAAGAATTGGCAACGAACGGATCGCCGTCAACTATAAGTGCAGGCCTTTTTTGTCCGTTGAAAATATGAATGCCGATATGCTTCTGTAAATGGGCGTGCGCATCGTAACCATTTGGCGAATGTATATATCTACCAAAAAGTGCGGTGAGGCGTTTAGGGGGGGGGGGGCCTTCCCAGACGAATATAAACTTTTTAAGATTAAGGTGGCCTCTTGAGGCATTCGTATATTTAATCACTTAACTTTTTTCCCTCGAAATTTAGACTATTATATCTAAACAATATTTCTTTTCCCCCTCTAAATTTCAACTTTCTACCTTCATTTGACTTTCCCTTGATATTTTTTTTTTGTCGATATAAAGAGTTGGTCGAGATTGTTCCTTTGTACTATTCATCCCGAGTTTCGTTTATTTCTCGCAATTGAGAGATTTGTATAAAAAATGTCGACGTTTTTAATTTTTAATCCCTTTATGTTTTTTTCACATCAAAATTTTGACAATATTCTCAAAATCATAACTTTTTTGTATGGACATTTCGACTTGTTCCTAGACATTTTTAACTTTTCATACCAACATGTAGATCCACAATCTCATTTAAAAATACCGACTATGTACTTAAAACTTCTCCCCGCCCCCAATCGACGATCATTCATTGACATTTTTTACTAAGGACGACCGACTTAGAATAAGATATAAGCCTAACGTCATTTTTGTCATACATGAAAATATACTTTGTCTAGACATCTCATATGTCTATTTGTGGAAATTAACAGAGGAAATAATTAAATAATGAGTTACATTATAAACTTCCCAAACTGATGACTAGCACCTGATTTGGGAGCCATACGATTAAGTGTAGGGTCAAAGAGCAATATTACGCTCTCTGTACGTTAAAGGTAATTATATAAATTACGTAACCTACATCATCTTCAGTTCACGTACGATCATTAAAAAAGAGCGCCATCACATTCTGGGGCCTACACGAAGAAATCAGAGATAAATATGACCATCGAAGAAAGAGATCAAATTAACGAAGATCCCCCTGAGGTAATGTCACCACTATTAATTGAAAGAGTTTCACTTAATCCTTATCTTCGTTCAAACAAATAAAAGGAATTATAGTCGTTATGAACGAACGAATGTCTGTAGCCTAATGTCAGGCCGAAAAATAGGCTAGGCTTAGGTTATAATCAGCCTAAGTGTAGGTTAGGCTACGAAACCAGGCCTATATTGTATAACACAAGTTGACCAGGCTCTGAATATGAGAGCTAGCTTATAACTGATAAAGCCCAGAACAAGCCATAACACTAACAGCAGCAATAGGCTATTCTACAAAGTCATAGCTTCATTTTTTTAATTGTAAAGTGTATTTTTTTCAGGGAGTATCACTACCTAACAAGTCCTATAGGGTTTCGTTTATAGTACACTTCCTTTCACAAGTTTTCTTTTTTATCTCCTATGTTGTAATGTCATACTTATGTTGCGGTCACACTAATTAGCGTCAACTCACGACAACTCACGACAACTCAAGACAACTCAAGACAACAGGTTTAAAATAACATCAAATACCATCAAATACAATTGATGTTATCAGAGTATATCTGGAAACACGTTTAAAACTGACTGGAACCAGCGTGCATACAGATCTTTCACGGGAAAAAATGTTTTTGTCGTAAAAATCGCCAACTTTTTCCTAACGTTGAATTAGACGACGTGATGCTATTGCGCTTGCGCAATGCCATCGGACCGAACCATTATAATATGGGTAGGTTTGTGCTAGGTTTGGAAAGTACCTTGTGTACAGTGTCGGTAAGGTGGGTTGTCGTAGTAATAAAGCACCAAAGTATGGTGAATGAACTCCAAATCAAATTATTTAATGTTTTAAAATAATGAATACTTCTTATTATTTTTCCATTGTAATTTACATATGTTATTATTAATTTTACAGAGTCTTGCTTACTATCATTTTGCCCGGTTTTATTATTCTCTTCGTCAAATCATTGAATGTTTTTAAAATAATGAATACTTCTTATTGTTTTTCCATTGTAATTTACATATGTTATTATCAACTTAACAGAGTCTTGCTTACTATCATTTTGCCTGGTTTTATTATTCTCTCCGTCAAATCATTGAATGTTTTTAAAATTATGAATATTTCTTATTGTTTTTCCATTGTAATTTACATATATTATTATTAACTAGAAATGGAGGCTGTAGGCGGTTTTACACTATCTAACTCAACGTAGTGGCCAAGAACCTGATGTATTTTTAAGGGAGGGCCCGAAGAGTGTTCAAGCTTACCTATACACCCCACATCAAAACCACGCATTTGAAAAAAGCACTTTTGAAACATTGGCACTTAATTTCGCAACACGCGGAACTATCCAAACTGTTTCCAAAAGAACCGATTCTTGCCTACAAAAGGGCCCAAAATCTCAAAGATTTACTTGTTAACTCAAGGTTTCGTTCTAACGAAGAATCAGCTGACTCTCAAGGTTCACACGAAGCTCTTTTAGATGCTCTTATAGCTGCACTATGAGCCCATAAAAACTCGTGCACAGAAAATAGATGCATTTTGTGAACGAGACGCTCATGCCGAATATAAAATTCAAAGGCTTACTACTGATGAAGCTCCTCCTATAAAAGTTGAGAGCAGAAACCGGTCTAGTTGGTCATAAGAACCTACGCTAGTCTTTCTTACTATTAAAAGTACACTCAATTCACCTAATAGGTGCAATTATGTTTCACCATGGGGAGCATGCTATAAGTTCATGTTCTTCGGGCCCTCCCTTAAAAATACTTCAGGTTCTTGGCTACTACGTTGCGTTAGATAGTGTAAAACCGCCTACACCCCCATTTCATTTGTTTAGGATTGGTAGTGAGGTAATGCCTACGGTTTTCAAATTTTATGCCTTTAGTGGCTGTGGCAATTTCCTCTTTCTTATAGTTACGGAGTAACAGTTTCTCTGTGAACGCATTCTTTTTCTCTAAGAAGTCAGTCTCGTTGTTACAGAGACGTGCGTATCGTAATATTTCCCCTTTAATGAAGCCTTTAAAAGTGGCAAGTGGGTGTGCAGAGTTTCTGAGACTTCTTGACATATATCTAATGCCTCCTCTTGGGGAGTATTGGTATACATGGCGACGACATCGAGTGTAGCAAGTACTGCCGTTTTGGGTAACGGGTGGCTTCCAAAATTTGCAGAATGTGATTTGTGTCTTTCACATAAGTGCTTTGTTTTATTACAATAGGAAGCAAGAAATAGTCCACAAATTTCGATATTTTTTCGGTCGGTGATCCGTTTTCACTTATTATCGGTCTACCGGCAAATTTTGAGTTAGCCGGGGTGCTTTATGAATTTTTGGTAGCACATATATGACCGGTGTGCGGATTTTGTGGCTATATGGTGACAAGTACTCGAAGGTGCTTTTTATCGATCTCTTTTGCAGAGAACATATCAATTAGTGTTTCCTGGACTAAACTTTTAGTTTGAAACGTCATATCACTTTTTAACTTTTGGTGGTGACTAGCTAATTGCCTTTCAATTTCGGCTTGATAGTCTGAGTGATTCATTATAGCAATGCCGGTACCTTTATCGAAGGGTTTGACAATAATAGAGCGGTCGTTTTTAATTGCATTTAGTGCAAAACGTTCCGCCTTATGCGTGTTGCTATTGGCGTTTCGGATAGTAACACTTGCCATTTCGGTTTGTGTTGCTTCCAGATAGTCCTCTAGATTTTTACTAAAAGTCATTTTAGGTGACCATGTGGAGGGTAGACGGAATTTTGTAATCCCTTTTTGCATTTTATTCTGCATGATGAAGCGGATTCTCATTTTTCTTTTAAGGTCTTTTAATGACATGAGAAAGATCACTTCGTTTAGGTTTTACTGGAGACCCTTTCCCAACGCAATAAACTCTATATTGGACATGTTTCTGTCTGTAAAACAGTCATAAAAAGTAGTTAAGTAAAATTAGATGGCGCTCGTCGCCTTTTGCCAAGTTACCAGTGTGTGGGCACCATTCTCGATTGAAAAATTACTTACCTGTAGTGTAATGGTTCGGTCCAATGTCATTGCGCAAGCGCAATGGCATCACGTCGTCCAATTCAACGTTAGAAAAAAGTTGGCGATTTTTACGACAAAAACATTTTTTCCCGTGAAAGATCTGTATGCACGCTGGTTCCAGTCAGTTTTAAACGTGTTTCCGGATATACTCTGATAACATCAATTGTATTTGATGGTATTTGATGTTATTTTAAACCTGTTGTCTTGAGTTGTCTTGAGTTGTCGTGAGTTGTCGTGAGTTGACGCTAATTAGTGTGACCCCTTATGTTGTGATAAAGCAAGTGTTTATGTTGTTAGGCGACTAGTATTATGGGTCAAGGCCTATAGTTTTACAAACTTGACTGAAACATTAGGCCCCAACTGTTCAATCAGTTGAATTGAAATGGAAGTCCTTGTTACATTTGAAGTTTTAGTTGCTAATTCTTGAGCAGTTATTTAATTCTTTCTGAGAGATGTCACAGTTGGCAGTATTAATATTCCCTCACATGCAAGACAGAATACTTGAGCAGCTAGAAATATGACATTGTTTGTCCATGCACTTGCTCTAATTTTTAATTGTTATCTTTATTTATTAGTTTAGATTGATGTGATGGAGATGGCTTTTGAAAATTAATGCTGAATCTAAAAAATTATTATAAGTTCTTGACTTGACCTTCAACCATCTTGAAAATATGCAAAGGAAAACAAAATGAATGTAACTAACATAGAATTTCACAATTAAGGAAGTAGGTATGGAAATCATTTATGTTCTTTGACTGATGACTGTTAACTGACTTGTCATGTGTTTATGTTATTAGTGTCTACTGGCAGAGAAACATCACTGGCATTTAGCCATGATTGCAAGAGTTAAAAATTATGTCATAACATTTACCCAAACTGAAAAGAAAAGACGGTAACAGTTGATCATGTTTGCCTATCCATAGGAGGAGGAAGAAGAGGAGGAAGATGATGAAGACGAAGAAGACTTAGTGGTAAGAACATCTTCATTAACATTGAACTGCTTCATGCTAGAAAATACACCATTAACCTGGAACTGCTTCATGCTAGAAGATACACCATTCACCTGGAACTGCTTCATGCTAGCTAATACATCATTAACCTGGAACTGCTTCATGCTAGAAAATAAATCATTAACCTAGAACTGCTTCATGCTGGAAGATACATCATGAACCTAGAACTGCTTCATGCTAGAAAATACATCATTAACCTGGAACTGATGCTAGCTAATACATTATACCTGGAACTGATGCTAGCAAATACAACATTAACCTAGAACTGCTTCATGCTAGCTAATACATCATTAACCTGGAACTGCTTCATGCTGGAAGATACATTATGAACCTAGAACTGCTTCGTGCTAGAAGATACATCATGAACCTAGAACTGCTTCATGCTAGAAAATACATCATTAACCTGGAACTGATGCTAGCAAATACAACATTAACCTAGAACTGCTTCATGCTAGCTAATACATCATTAACCTGGAACTGCTTCGTGCTAGAAGATACATCAAGAACCTGGAACTGCTTCATGCTGGAAGATACATCATTAACCTAGAACTGCTTCGTGCTAGAAGATACATCAAGAACCTGGAACTGCTTCATGCTGGAAGATACATCATTAACCTGGAACTGCTTCATGCTAAAAAATATGATATGTTGTACAAAAATTTTGCATCATTCTCATTAGGCCATGTTATGTTATTATCACATAATTGGATTCTCTAAAGCTAAGAAGGAAAATAGAAAAAATAGAAAAAAAAAATGTATGGGATCAGCTATAATCATCAATCTATTTTTAATCCAATTAATCATTAAATCCAAAATAAAGATTAATCTATTCCCAATTCATTCTTCTGTACAATGTGTATGTGGAATTCGGTAACAGATTATGTTTTCCAGTTCAGTGTCCTCACATAGTCGCATAAATGATACAAATAGATATTTGCAATATCTGCTGAAAAAGCAGTATCAACAAGATCAAGAATAGCAACAGTATGGTGATATATTGATAATCGTAATATATTGATGATGGCAATATTACTGATCTCTTTGATTCCTTGCCAAAGCTTAAAGGAATAAACATATGCCATGGTGATGGTGCTTATATTCATAAGTTGTGCAATATGATAACCCCCACCCACCCCCACAAGGACTTCAAGTTTAAGCATGACATTACCCATCCAGTGTTATTTTCATGTCTCAATATCATGATCAATCCTTTAACGGTAACTGAGGGAGTAATATCTCTTTGAATATACAACACTATTCATAGAATAATTTACGTATATTATATACGTGTATATTTGAAATGGTAATGAGTTGGAAAATCCAGAACAGTGAAAAAACTTCCAGCCTCCTTGGGGAATAGAACAATGTCTTCACTTAATCATAGTAAGAGTTTGTAACAGAGCATATTTCTTGTCTGTTCATATCCCATTTTAGGATCCCAGAGATGAGCTTGTGGAGAAATGTGGGGAGCATTGTGAAAAAATCAAGGCGGAGTTAGACGCATGCACAGAGAGAGTTACCAATAAACCAGGCACAGAGGAAATGTGCACTCAGGAGCTCTTTGACTTCCTCCACTGCGTTGATCATTGTGTAAGTCTTAACTCATTGATTGCTTCCCTTTCCTCCTCAAACTCACACAGAGTAGGAAAATCTTACTGAATTTCCCGCAAACATGTTGCTAGTTAGGGCAATTACCCTACTATTATTCACGAAGCAGAGGAATGAGCACTCCTAATAAATAAAAGTACTTTACAATGAAAAGAGCATTGGAACACTTTAGTTGCTATTTTAATTCTTTTAAGTCCTTTCTAATTTGTATTATTATTATTATTTGGGAGGTGATTCTTCTCTATGATTTTGTTGGAATGATTTCCAACCCTGCTCCTTCCCTACACCATACACCCCTCCTACCTTGTAGCCCCTCCCTTACCTCTTCCCCCTTACTTCTTCCCACCACTCATTGGATTCTCCTTCCCGCTGCATCTTACCAACACTGACTTCTTCAATCTAATTGTTATTGAGATGCTTTTGCAATTATGGCTTTAAAGGAAGCTGAAGCTGTTCCAGTTAACACTATTCAGATTCCTAACTTTTGAGCTTACTCCTTTTTGGAAATATGAAATTTACTCAGAAAGAAAGCTCTAAACTTTATTGCTGATCCATACAGTATTAAATTTTTAAATGATTGAAATTCATTTGACTTTTCAAATTGATATAATCCGGAAACTTTTAAAAGTAGTTTGTGATTATAAGTACTGCATAGTCATGACCAGCTCATCAGAGTTCCATTCCTAGTCTTACTTGTTGGCATCCAAGTTACAGTCAGTTTTCCCTCAAGTACCAAGCTAACAGATAACATGTTTTTGTATACCTGTACTCAACGTTAACAAATTAAAACATAACCTGGGTTCAAGTCATGGCTGGGTCATACCAAAGATTCAAGGAAATGGGTCCTATTAACAAAGCCATTGCAAGACATGAAAAAATGTGATTGAGCGATGTCGGATTGGGTGTTTGTTGCATGCTTTGCTTGTAAAGTCCTTGAAGCCTTGATAGAGATATAACTAAATGAATCAGGAATGATTTGCATAAATTTGCAGAAGTTTACTATTTAAAAGATATCAAAATCTATAAAAAGAGCCAGAATGACCATATTACCACTGTCAGGGTGATGTTGCAATACTAAGTTATTATAATGTTATGAAATAGTAATACCATCTCTTTGATGTTACCGAAACACTCCATCGAGACACCTTACGCAGGTGCGTATCCAGGGGGGGGGCGTTGGGGGCGCGCGCCCCCCGGGTAAGGAAAAGAGGAGAGAAAAAAAAGAGAAGAAAAAAGGGAAAAGGAGGGGAAAAAAGAAAAGGAGGAGAGGAAGGAAGGGAAAAGAAAAAGAAAAAAGAGAGAAAAAGGAGAAAAGGAGGGAGTAGAAGATAGCCAAGACCTCGGGAAGAGAAAGATCCCTATAATATACACAGGGTAGCCAGTGACAGATCAAGGATTACGGAGGGGGTGTGCGCCTCACCCTACCCCTTACCCCGACAACTCCATTTTTGACGTTTCCGTTTTTCCTCTCTCACTAATGTACTTGAACTCGACCGAGTCGTCGGGGAACATAACGCATTTCGGGAAGGGGGCGACCGCCGCCCCCCCCCCGAGCAAATTTTCTTTATGACATCGCTAGTAATTTCAAAATAGACAATGCTTGGATGCAACTTACAAGGCCTGGGAAGTGTCATTTCCAGCAATCTGGGAGGCATTTTCGGCCAAAATTTTTCTTGTACGCTTCGCGCCAACTCATGGTGGCGCTTCGCTTAGATGGTTTGCCTACAGGCTTTGCCCTCCCTTGGCAATTACTCGCTACACGCCTGTTCGAATTTGTAAAGCAAAGAGCAGATATAACATCATATCAATGAGCATTGAAATGCATGTTCCACGATGTACAGCCTCAAAAACTGTCAATGTGTGTAGTCAAAGGCGTAGGAGCCAGATTGGATTTGGGGGCTGTAATGACTTGCCCGAAAAAGAAGCCAAAATTTTTCGCGCGCAAAGAGCGCATTCAACATGTCGATGCCAATATCATATAGGCAAGATCGGTCATTACATTGTATGGCATCGTCTACCGCACGGTCCGTCAAAGTTGCACAGTATACCGCCGGATGCTAATGTAAACAACCAAATGTCTTATGTAGATGGAGAAAAACCATACAGATCCATTTATGTCAAAACTCTCTTTTACAGTAGTAATGTCGGCCAAGCTTACAACTTTATTTAAATTACCAAGGAGATCATTTTAAGCTATTCATTGCTATTTATTTTTCTTTCAGTAGGTGCCCAAAAAAAATGGGAAAACAATTGGGGGGGGGGGGCTGCAGCCCCCGCCTCCTACGGGACCTACGCCTATGAGTGAAGTGTTCGGTTTCGATATCGGAAATATCTGCTATTTTTCTGTTCCTTCAACCAAGTTTTGTAAAAGCCATTATAAGAGGTTGCAATATTTCTACACCAATAAATTAACTGTGTCTGAATTTTCCAAAATTTCATCACCAACATTCTTCATCATACTTTCCTCTACTCGTTCAATTTTGACCTGTCTGTTAGGGGTTCAAGGAGGTTTTTCTATATTGGTTGTCTATAGATTGAATTTTCTGCAACATTATGGGTATGTTTTCAAGTGATTTTATTCACGAGAAAAGTGAATTTTCAAATTCTCAACAAGTAATGGGCTTAAAACCTTCAAAAGTGGGGCTTTCGGATATTGTGGGCCGTGACGTAGAATAACCTACAAAAGCAATGATCCATAGGACATGCAATCAGGTCGAACATGATGTGTGACTGGTGACAATCTTCAAAAAGGATATGGATGGAAAAAAATTTTGGGAAATACTTGGTTCTCAGGCAAAAGTCTACATCTGGTTGCTCATTTTCAAGCCCGAGAAGTGCCATTTCCGGTGATCTGGGGGGTATCAAAACCAGAAATTTTCTTGTACGCTCCGCGCCAACCGATGGTGGCGCTCCGCTTAGATAGTAATTCGCGCCCCCCGGGTTAGAAAATCCTGGATACGCGCCTGTTACGGGCCTCTTATGTATTTATCTAGGTCATGGATTCAGTTTTCCCACGAGAAGTTTTTAACTATCTTATTGAATCTTGGTACAGGGCCTTTTCCCAAAATAGATTCCATTATGTCTGTGGAACATTCGAGAAGGTTCTCTCACGTGGTATGGAAGTTTCCATAGAAAGGGGATGGACTTCCAAACTCCCAACCAATCAGGGCAGATCAGTGCCAGCGCACTTATTTTTATATTGTTAAGTTAATACAGGATGGTCAGTTTATTGGCTGCCTACTGATTGTGCGCAGAGAGATTTTATGGAAGTAAGGTTTAAAAGAAAAAGGAGGCCGAAAGTTTTATCACTTGATCAGCAAATTTATCACGCCGCCGAAAGTTCATCACTCCTAATTGTTTAATTGACGGAGTCAAGTCAAGTCAAATCAAATCATTGTAATTTAGTTTTATTTGTAAAGAGAATCGACAGAGAAGAAATTATACCGAATCACTAATCAAATCCGATCTTGTCAAATTGTTTTTCTGTGAACTCATTGTTTTCGCCCGTTCGAGACATCTCCTGAAGAAGCATAAAAACGGCATCAAGATATCCCAGTACCTTTCTATCGCGAGTCCCGATGTAGTATTACCATCGGAGGAGCCGGGCTCGTCACAATATTACATGGTGGAGATCGGTTGCTTTCTTCAGGAACAAAACGGTAACGGAACTTTTCACAACTTTCGTTCGTTACGTTCAATAACGAACAGGAGGATTTTTTTGGCCCGAAGACGTAACGAGGAACACAACGCATGTTCACGAAGTTGCCTAACATACACACTCTACGAGGGAAGTCAGCCTATACTAGCCTAAGTCTGTACACCGGAACCACTGATCTGTACACTAACGTTAATCAACCCAGCATGCAGTTCGCGTTTGAACATTCGCGCAACTAGTAGTTAGTCATACTACAGCTCTAAACATCAGAACTGAACATTTTCGCGATCTAAGCCTAGACTCTACCCGATGTCAACGGCGAACGAATCTGCAGTTATACGAGATGTAGGCCTACCTGCTACTACCTGCCGCTGCTACTGTACTACTACTACTGCTAACCGAGGGACTTCAATCATCGTTTCCAGTACCAGTTCTTAGATAAACTTAAGGGTGAGTGAAATCATGCCAATTTGTATCCCAACCCCTATTTGAGATCAGAGTGTACTGATAAGTTATTTTAATCGTGTCCATGTATTGCATATTTGCTTATTTGTATTGCGGTCGATAGTGTGTTCAATTAAGTATAGGCTCATGTTGTATACTCATAACTAGCCTAATTGTATGCGGCATAATGTCCGTCAGTGAACAGGAAACTTCGACCTCTGTTAATGTTATGCAGAAACATAGGCCCACTGATTTTTTGCCATCACGATTTCAGGGCGATGTAATTGATGCAGATTTAGCCGAAGCTCATTATTTGGGATTTGAAGATTATTTAGAGGTGCATAAATTGCCGTCCCAAACCACCCCTGAGGCTGTAGCGGAAGAATTTAATGAAATATGTCGCATATTTAAGCGAACACTAAAAGGCCAAGCCAGACTCTGGATTGAAAACAAAAATTTTTCAACTATTACTGATCTGCGCAAGCAATTCCTTGCTCGTTTCAGTCCAGGAACTTCTTCCTATGCAAAATCACAGGCATTTCACGCATTAAGCTATACGCCAGGTGATACAGCTCAAGCACATTTGGCCAAAATTTCCAAAGCTGCAGCACAATTAAATTATGGCGAGGACCAAATTAGAGATAAATTGATCTCGACCCTGCCTTTGCAATGCCGCTCAGCAGTGTTAATGTCTGCATCACCACAAGCAACAATTGCAGATTTGGTCATGAAAGTGCAATGTTATTTTGACTTACAAATCCAAAGTCAACCCACAGCTTCTTCCGAACAATTTATGGCAATGCACGACAAAGCGTCTTCTGTTCAGACTCCTACTATTTCTGCATCTTCTGAGATACACGAGTTGTGTACCAAAATTCAGGAATTAGAAACCAAGTTTGATCAGTCACGTAGGTCAGAATCGCAAGACAATCCAAAAGATATGAGGCAAAGATATAGTTCTCGTGATTCTCGTGGTCCTAGGACAGGTCAGAATAATAACAGGAGAAGGTTACCATGTTTTAATCCTTCAATCACATGTTACTACTGCCAAAATAGAGGTCATTTTGCACAATATTGCCAAATTCGCCTAAGCCATGAATTGGAGGCTAAGGTAAACAGAGTACCAACACAGAATTTTCAGTAGGGAGCACTTATGATTGCACTCATCATACAGTGACTCCAGACAAAGTACCAAGTAAAGGAAGATTGAAACGTAAAGCAAATAATATTTGGAAGAATAGTAATATTCCTAGTTCTAAATATACAGGTAACGACCGTAGTGTGGATATTCAACTGGACACACGTAATTTTGTAAGAGGTACTTTACATGATGGTAAAGGAATTTCATTGTTGTTTGATAGTGGAGCGACACGCTCTATCATTTCTTCTTCTACAGTGCAAAATTCAAAGTATTTATCCTCTATACAACCAGTCTCAGTTGATGTAGTAAACCTAAAGTTGGGTAATGGTCAGTTTATTCATGCGTATAGCACGATAACATTTCAGGTCAAAATTCAGGGTCATGAATTTCAGCTTTCTGCTTTAATTGCTGCAAACCTGACAGGTATTGACTTAATATTAGGTAGTCAAACTCTGAAGGAATTGAATGGATCATTGGACTTTACCACAAACTGTTTTAGAATTAAACAAGCCAAAGTCTTCCTTAGGCCAGTGCAGAGATTTGTTATTTACCCAGGTCAGCAAAGATACATTACTGTACAGGGACGTCTTCCACTATATGCACGAAATGCAGATGTGGTTATTAAACCGTTTCCTCTAATATCTCGTATGTGTCCTTCACGAATGTTAGTGAAAATGCATAAAGGTAGAACAAAGATTCTACTAAGGAACATGGGTAACCAGAAATTTTGTCTGAATCCTTCTCGCACAGTGGCTCATTTAGATTTAGCAGATATCATTACGGTCACAGAAGACATACCTACTGATTCTCTAGATTTTCTCAATGTCATGAGAGACATCGAAAAACCATCTCTTTTTCGAACCAATTCAAACTCTAAAGAGAATCGTGATGAAATTACACGATATAATTTACATCGATATCCACATTTGACAGCCGATGATCCCCTGGTTTCCAAATCCGAACAGGAAATCATGAGAGAAAACATTAATTTGGAACAAAGTATTCTGAATGCGTCAGAAACAGAAAGCATTTATGAATTTCTAGACTCACATAGAGATGCATTTTCTCTTTATGGTGAATTATCTCACTGTCCAAATTATGAGGCTGATATTACTCTTACTAATGATGAGCCATTTTACATACGTCCCTATAGACTTTCAGATGAGGACAAAGTCATTGTCGCCAGTGAGCTAGACAAATTAGTGCGATTAGGAATCTTAGCGGTAGGACATCAGTCTTATACCTCACCGGTTTTCCTCATTCCAAAGAAGGGAACAAAAGACAAAAGGGTTGTCACAGATTTTCGCTACTTGAATAGTAGGATAAAACGTCTCAATCACCCATTTCCATTACTGAATGAGACTATCCGTACCATAGGGTACTCTGGAGCCAAAATTTTGGGTGTTCTTGATTTAAAGTCTGCATTCTTCTGTCTGCCACTTAGTGTTCATGCACAACAATATACAGGTATTGCTTCATTTCATGGAGGAAAGCATTATTATTATAAACGCTTACCACAGGGATTGAATTTATCTCCAGCGATCTTTCAGTCGAAAATTAATGATATTTTGGCAACGATCCCAAATTCAAATAAGTGCTGTATTGCTCATCATGACGATATTATTGTGTACAGTGCAGACAAACAATCTCACAAACAACACCTACAGGCAATTTTTAAGGTTTTAATGGACAACGGATTGAAAATCTCTCCGAAAAAGTGTAGCATTTTCCAAAATTCAGTCCGATATATGGGACATTTGCTCTCAATAACCCCAGAAGGTGAGGCTTGTATCCAACCTTTGCATGACAGATGTGCAGCAATCAGGAACACACCGAAACCACACAATGTTAAGTCAGTAAGACGATTTGTAGGTGCAGTTAATTATGTGGCTTCATTTTTTCCAAATATTCAAGCACTATTGCAACCATTACATCATTTGAGTCGTAAGAGAAAGGTATTTAAATGGACAGAGGAACATCAGTGTGCATTTCAAAGTATTAAAGAGTTGTTGTGTAATCCACCTATATTGCATATGCCACAGAAATATGGTCGTTTTGTATTATATAGCGACACATCACGAGTAGCAACAGGATCATACCTGACACAAAGAGTTAATGGCAAAGAGAATATTATTGCATATTACTCTAAGGTATTACCACCAGCATGTCAGAGGTATAGTGTAACTGAATTAGAAATGATGGGTCTACTTATTAATGTGACAGCATTCAAACATTTATTGCAAAATGTAGAATTTGAGGCATATGTTGATCACTCAGCCATTGTTGAATTGTTTAAGTCAAAACAAGAACCAGCAACTTCACGCTTACGTAAGCTTCTGTTCAAATTGTCAGAATTTACGTTTCAGGTTGGTTACAAGAAAGGCTCAGAATTGGTTTTGGCAGATTATTTGTCTAGAGCACCACAGGAATTTCACTCTGAAATAGATCAGGTTGCTCAAGAGGTCACTTCTTATGAGGATTTTTCAACTCCACCTAAGGAGACATTTAATCCAATCATGACAAGGTCAATGGCAAGGTCAATGGGAGTCAAAGTTCCAGATTTATTTCCGAATAAAGTCACAAAGGAGTCCAAGCAGGATTCCCCAGCCAAAGTATCAACAAATAGAGTTAATAGGACATCCGGTCCTAAGGCAACACATTCTAGTGATCATGTTACACAGAGACCACAATCTGAGTCACAAAAGACGACTACACCAGTAATTTCTACTGATAAGAGAGATACATGTATTCAAAGGCCTATTATTACTATGCCGAGTGAAAATCGACATACATTTAGCCCAGATGTATTAGTTGTGCCAAATTTTACAAGTGTTTCTCAACCTACAGAGCCAAGATTAGTAGATCAGAGTAGACATAGAGTGCAAGAGGTAATCAGAGAACCACCTCCAGAATTATTTGTTCAGCCGAAGCCAGTCATAACAAACATTGATCATTTGGTTACAGGACACATTCCAAAACAAAAGGAATTGAATAAAGTCATGAAGGCAATTCAAGGAAAGCTGATCAAAAACTATGATCTGCCATTTGATGTAAAAGAGTTGCAAATTCAACAACAAACTTGTCCTTACTACAAACCAATTTATGATTTTCTTGCACATGACATTATTCCAAGTAATGTTAAGCATGCTAGAACTGTTCGTTCTCAAGCAGAGGATTATTTGTTATGTAATAGTTTGTTATTCAGGATATTTTTGCATGAGACTAATGATGCTAAGATGACTCTTCAGTTAGTCGTACCTGAGACTATGGTAGAACAGATAATATCTCGATATCACGATGACTTGTTAAGTAATCATCAGGGTGTAATGCGTACATATTTGACCATTAGACAGCATTTCTATCTGCGCAATATGTTTCAACGCATCAGTAATTATATTCAGGCATGTCTTCGTTGTCAAGAATTCCGTAAGAAACCGGACAAATTGAGACAATATCATGCTCGCATTCCTGATTCTTATCGTCCTTTTGACAGACTTAGTCTGGATTTCAAGACTATGCCCACAACGGCTACAGGATTTAAACATTTGATGGTTGTTTGTGATGAGATCACTAGATTTGTTGTATGTGTTTCTCTTAAGACTCTTGATGCTGAGACAATATGTGAAGCATTATTGCAGAGGGTAGTCACAACCTTTGGTCCACCGTCTTGTATCATAAGTGATGCGGCAGCTTCTCTTACAGGAAAATTAGTGGAGCTCTTAAGTTAAAGCTTTAGGCATTGAACAAAAGTTCATCAGTGTAAGCAATCATGGAAGCTTACAGGTTGAAAGACACATTCAGACTCTTTCAAATTTCCTCAAAGTGAACTTAAATCAGTTTGGTACGGATTGGGTACGATTTGTCCCAACATCAGCCTATGCATATAACACATTTTCCTCTCCTCAGTTAGGTAGCTATAGCCCATTTGAACTTGCATTTGGACGTAAGCCACCAAATCTTACAAATTTATCGTTCAATCCAATGGCAGGATTATCACAATCTCATGGAGAATATGCTGCATTGTTAAAGAAACGATTTGATCATTTGTCAAGGGTAATGTTAGTCTTACAAAAGAAGCAACAAGATGCTCAAAATGTTAAGATAAGTGCAAAACTAGACAAAGGTGCAATTTATTCAACGGGTCAATTAGTGTATCTATATAAGCCAACGTCTTCCTCCTTGACTGCGAACTCTCGCAAAATTGCTGCAGAATGGTGTGGACCACTAGTAATCCATCAAGTTTTGGATAGGACTCATTATTTGTTGGCCACTCTCAAAGGAGAAATTCTTAGTGATGTATTCAATTATAACAGGCTTAAACCATGTTTTGTAAGAGCATCTTCTGAAACTAAGAATATCACCAACATTCAGAAATTGCGTCAGGTCTTGAAGACAAAGGGTTCATCAAGTGAAAAGCTTGCACGAATGCGAAATGTTTTGAGTAGTAACACTTCTAATGCAGAAAATGTTAATGTCATGCAAGATGCACATATTGAGTTTCATGATGAGTTTGGTAACATTTTGCCAGGGGTAACTTCAGATCACATCATGTGTCTTATGACCACTAAGCCAATGAATGTTGCATCCTTTTTAGAGAATAGAGCACATAATGAAGGATTAGCAATTCCATATCCTTCCATTAAAGATAGCATATTAAGGCAAAAGAAAGTTTTTGCAAATGCTCCACAAGGAGACATGAAAGTCCAACGTGCTCGATACAAATTGGGTGAATTACAGGTTCTGGTCACCTATCAGACACCATGTTTTCCTTCAGGCTTTAAGAGTCATGATTTTTGGTGGAATGTAGGAAAATATTCCAACACAGAGGAAATAATGAATTTTCTCCATGAAAAGGGATTGAACATTACAGGCAATCCAGGCAGGATGTTGCAAACATTATATGGTTAATATGTATAACTGCATATTGCTTTAAGTTCAGATGAACAGGTGTTTTACCCACAATTGTATGAATGGAATGCGTCATGGCATTTACCTGCATACCTATTAAGTGGAAGTCATTGTACTGTATGGTGTAACAATATAAGCTTTATTGTTAAAACCACCACCAAGTGACCTAGTTTCATCTTTTATAGCAAATGTGTAATGAGTATACCTTATTTCTCCTTATGAATTCGTTCAAACGTTTACCCGGCAATTAGAACATATCCGGAATATTAGCAACATGGGTTTTCATATATCGAGAAATATTTTAAGGATATTTACATTGCATCATTTATGTTATATACTGAAGGCTATTCAGAGACAGCATTGAAGATGTGCAACTTTTGCTTACAGCAACAGTTATCGAAGCAAATGAAAGTATAGATCTTTTGAGGAACTTGTGTATATATTTTCTTTTCCTCAATTATTCATGCAAAAGTAAATTTCGTCATGAAGTTGAAAAGACAAGATGTTAAGTATTATGTAAATTTGAAGAAAGATTTGTTGATGTCATAGTCTATGGAGTCTCTTTTATGGTATCGAATATCTAGTACTTTGGTACTTTACTAGATCATTTCGGAGTGCATACCTAGGGTCACCATGCTATCGAGTCACATTTTGTTGATTTTCTTGAAGTGGATGTATATGATTCACACGGTTTCAAAGCAGTTTTGAAACTATGCCTTCATTAAAGAGGAGGTTTTGTAAATGAGTTTGTAATATTTTAAGGTTCTTTTTTTGTGTACGAATTTTTTATGGAACGCCAAGGTGTTCTGTTCAGTTAAAAGATAACTAAGTCAAGTATTCTCTGATCTCTCCCCAATTCACGGCATGATTTCACTTTTGATATAAATGTATTATTGATGTATGAAATGCATAAATGTATTTTGTTAGAGATACTGCATATTTTGCTGTCATGTAACTTTAAGATACCTTAATGATATTTTTTTTTAGATTACACCATATGATGTCATCAATGTTGAAGAGGTACACAATATTTTCATGGAGAATAGTGTCAATGTATATACCATATGATCATTTTAATAATTCGTAACCAAGATGTTAACCTTTGAGATATATGAAGACCATTTATTGAAGTCAATGAATATTAGTGAATGAGCTTACAGTACTCTACCTTCTTGGGATAATGATAAGTTCAAGCAGTATGATGTTAAAATTTTGGAGTATCCAAAAATTTTAAAAGATTGAGGGGGATGTTATGAAATAGTAATACCATCTCTTTGATGTTACCGAAACACTCCATCGAGACACCTTACGGGCCTCTTATGTATTTATCTAGGTCATGGATTCAGTTTTCCCACGAGAAGTTTTTAACTATCTTATTGAATCTTGGTACAGGGCCTTTTCCCAAAATAGATTCCATTATGTCTGTGGAACATTCGAGAAGGTTCTCTCACGTGGTATGGAAGTTTCCATAGAAAGGGGATGGACTTCCAAACTCCCAACCAATCAGGGCAGATCAGTGCCAGCGCACTTATTTTTATATTGTTAAGTTAATACAGGATGGTCAGTTTATTGGCTGCCTACTGATTGTGCGCAGAGAGATTTTATGGAAGTAAGGTTTAAAAGAAAAAGGAGGCCGAAAGTTTTATCACTTGATCAGCAAATTTATCACGCCGCCGAAAGTTCATCACTCCTAATTGTTTAATTGACGGAGTCAAGTCAAGTCAAATCAAATCATTGTAATTTAGTTTTATTTGTAAAGAGAATCGACAGAGAAGAAATTATACCGAATCACTAATCAAATCCGATCTTGTCAAATTGTTTTTCTGTGAACTCATTGTTTTCGCCCGTTCGAGACATCTCCTGAAGAAGCATAAAAACGGCATCAAGATATCCCAGTACCTTTCTATCGCGAGTCCCGATGTAGTATTACCATCGGAGGAGCCGGGCTCGTCACAATATTACAATAATTATGCAGTAAGAAGATGATATAATGTGATGATAGCAACACTGCTGTGTGCAGGTGGCATTATAATCAGCAAGGAAGGGGAAAACCCCGTTTGAATGTGGGGGGGGGGCAGGAGTGTCTTTGTACCCATCTGTCTCCCACATTTCTAAGTGGTAATGTATTCTATGGTATTGCTGGATCAATCAACTGGATCAGTTGCCTTATCGAAACAGTGGCATGCAATTAAATGATCAAACTTTTACTTTCACTAGCTTTATACTCTTTTAAATATGTCACTGAATATGCCAGCTGCATCATCTGTATAGATGTAACCGCAAATAAGTAGTTTGCAATATCTTTGAAATGAATGGGCTTCAACTAACATGGGAAACAATATAACTGGGCAACCTGATCAAACTTCCAATTAGAGGACATTTCACGCTAAAGTTGTTAGGTGTCAGAGAAATGTCAGAGTCCTTGACGACCAGGTCCGAGTATTGGTTCTGCACAGCCAAGGCCAAGTCTTAGTGCTTGAAAATTGGACTTGAGTCCAAGTTTGGACTTGAGTAAGTACTGCAACACTGGTGGTTTGTTACGGCGGTCAGGTATGATGAGCTGATTTAACAGTGATTGTTATTGTTAATGAGCATAATAATCCCCTTTGCCACTCCTGTTCCTAAACTTTGAGTTGTATATGACAAAGGAAACTCACTGCTGTCGAGAATAGACAGAAATGCAAGACAAAACAAATTCTCAGAGTTTTGCCATTTCCTGCTGAGATTGCGAAGTTGGATCCTTTGTACTACCTTGTTTAAGTAATGGAATTTTTTTATTGAAGATCTCATTTTCTGCAAGTTTTGAAAAAGCTATAACTTAACTAAGTCATTGATGGTGACCATGATGCAAAGTGGTTATTCAAAATATTGAAATGAAAAGTATCAAAGTTATGTATCTAACAGGTTCACCAGAGTTCTTAGAACTCCAACAAATTCAAGGTACACGTAATTACTGTGTGTTTATGTACAATATTCTTCCTTTCTCTTGCACAGACTGGCCCTAAAACATTGGCTCTCTACAAATGACCCTATGGAATGGAACTAAGAACCTTTATATGAACTGTTACAATGAAAAGCTGATGATTTGCAAATGTTTTGAACTCTTGTGAATGGCACTTCAAGGTAGACGGATCAAATAGCAGTGAAGACACAGCATTGAATAGAGAGGCCGAGAGGAACCCACTACATACAGAGAGAGTGAGAGAGAGATCACACAACATCTGCATACGATTACTTTATACAGTTAAACCCTTATACAGTTAAACCCTTATACAGTTAAACCCTTATACAGTTAAACCCTTGGTCATAAATGAGAGGTTGACTTACAAGCACTGTTGATAACAATGAGTAAATAAGGTATGAACAAAAATTGTGATGCATTACTTGAAGACGTCAAAATCCTGTTGATTGTTCAATTCATCCATATATTTATGTTAAGTAAATGACTTGTCAGCTAGGTGGGGGGGGTGGGATCAGCTAGGTGGGGGGTGGGGTGGGGGCATGGTGTATGGATGGTAGGCTACGGTCTACCTAATATATTAAATCAGTTGAATGAGAGCTCCTGCAACAGTGTTTCTTTAATACGTATGGAGATAATAGCGTGAGACAGATTTGTAACAGGTTACTTTATTTTGAGGTGGATTTATCTACCTGTTATTTCCCTGATTTAAGTTCATGTAATAATCTCTTGGGGAAACATTGCAAATTGTTTCAGGTCTTTTCACATTGGAAAATAAGTGACTCAAGTCATGACTGTTTATAATTATAATTCTTATTCTGGTATTGTAGCTTGTTGAAGGGTTCGCATCTCTTGTTTTCGATGTTTAATATCTCTCTTTTAATAGGAGTATATATATTGTGTGATGCTGGATACTCACAGTGTTAAGATAGAATGGAGTCAATATATTGAGAAGTTGCCTATTGTGATGAATGCCTTTGTCTTTTTATATTTGTGGAGATCTGGAAAGGGGATAATTCTAATATTTTTGGGGGGCTGGTGATGGGGCATGGTGGGCTTCTGAGAATCAACCTTAAAATACATTAATTTCAGATAACATTCTTCCCCTCCCTGTCTCTCCACCCAGAACTAAGTTTGCTACTCCTATGTCATATGTGCTTTGGTATATGATTATCCTTCTACAACATAACTCTGTAGTAACAACAGTTTGAAGGACAAGTATTACTCTGAATAGTATTAGAATAAACAGCCTGTAAATGTTACTGGCTATTGAAATAACTGGAATGGGTATATAGCTGCTCTCTATGGAACCCGTGAAGTTTAGACTTACACCGGTAGAGGCCACAAAGACCGGTGTGAGCCATAACTTGATTACGATGAAGCTGGTATGGGGTTAGTCAATGGCGAGTATCCAGTGATTTAAAGACGGTAAAGGGGGAGGGGTACAGAAACCCCGCAAAACCTTATGGAATCCAGGGGTGTAGCCAGCATCTACCAGTTTCTAGTGCCAACGCATATTCGTATTTATTGTTGACACTGTTGAATAAACTGCTAATATTTCCTGAAACAACGTAACACTCTATTTGCAGAGGGTTCTCAATATGTATGATTTTATGGTAGATCTGGTTCCTCTTGTCACCTCACAGAGAGTGGCAAGGAAGAGAACGGAACCTAAACTCTGTCTGGGGTGTATATTCATTTGTTAACTATAATGCAAGTTGTGTTACGATGTTTTGTGGCATATTTATAGTTCTCAATCTGCGGAGAATTATCACTTGGATAGAATATTCACATCAATGAGAATAAGAAAGTGATTTCAGGGGATGTGTTTCCATATAATACTAGAGCTAGGCCTACTCGTATCGTTATTGTTTGTTCATACCCCCTATGAAGCCCCTGGGATGTAAAGTTCCCTCACCTCTAAGGGCCCCAAACGATAGATTCTCTGTAAGCTAATGCGTAGTTTGTCAAGGATAGTCTAGCCTCGCTCACCAGGAGATTTATAATGACAAAGAACACTGATAATCTACAAGTACAACTTTGTGTGTTTGGTTAGGTCATCTTAAATACACATATCTGCATGCCTACTGTCTCTTGAAAGTAAACAATTTGGTTAGGAACAATGAATAACTTCCTTCTTGCGATATCGTGTTTACATGGTTTACTCAATTTGACCCATGGTGACCCCAAATGACCTTTGATCTCCACAAAAAAGTATAGGCTTTTGCTCCTAGATGTGGTTATCCTACTCACGGAATATGAGATTGGTCCAAGCTTACCTCCGTGAGACATCGTGTTTACAAGGTTTTCACCATTTGGCCCCTGGTGACTCCAAATGACCTTTGACCTCCCCACAAAACAATAGGGTTCTTTATTCAATGTGGTACTCATATACACCAAATATTAGATTGGTCCAAGCTTTCATTCTTGAGATATCGTGTTTACAAGCGAGGCGTCATACACACAGGCGCACACAAACACTCACACACATACGCACGCACAACCACTCCGCCTGACTGCATAGGTTACGATATTCATCGAAACCAAAAATTATCGTATGGGGGGGGGGGGGGTTGTTAACACCATACCCCTAGAAAACAAGGGAATAAGCCTGGTGAAGGGCGTTGTGATTTTTGCAACACCCTCTAAACGTTGATGAATTTGGGAGCGACAGGGCGTCGCTTTTTTTACCGTGGAGGGCGGGGCTCTGTCAACCTCTCAGTGATCAAGGACTGCCATACTAATACACAGATTTCGGACTTAAGCGCTATGCCCCCTCTCTCGCAATTACACTTCACGAGAAGAAGGAATGATGTAGTGAAACGGTCCCTTTAGTGCAGGGTTGTCCAACCTACGGCCCGTGGGCCACAGTCCGGCCCGCCGCAGGGTTGCGTCCGGCCCGCCAGAGATGCTGTACGGTGCGAAATTTTAGTGAGCAGATTTATTGATAACAATTTGAAGCTATATAATCAATCATTCGAACCTTCTGGGTCCAAAAAACTGCATCCAGGTCAGTTTGTGTGACACTCTCAGCGGAGGGGAGGGGGGGGGGGGCGGCTGGACTTAAGTCATCTGTTTTATCAGGGGGGAAAATAAATTAGTGCGCTCCGCGCGCAGTGCTCACATTTTGTTGCCTTGGGCTCCGGGCAAAAAATCGAGCGTAGGGTTCATGCGGCCCCCCCCCCTCCTTCATCAAAATCATGCCATGTGGCCCTCCTCTGCAAGAGGTTGGACAACCCTGCTTTAGTGTAACAAGCAATACTTGAAAGTCAATGCAGTATTGCTGAAAATACCATACTGTTTCATGATCTAATTCTGACAGCGCTACACTAATACAAGTAAAAATGGAAATGTGTCTTCTCGTATTATGGAAGCTTTGCTAGGCTGTGAAGGCCTGATGGCATTTCTACTGAATAACTAGGCCTAAGCACAGCTAAAAGTTCATGAGACGAAAGTTTGACGGCGCTGTCTTTGCGATATATGTAATAAATAAAGATTTGCTAATTATATTTCTCGAGAAGAAAATTAAATCAGATTTCAATCGTTTTTTATGGCATTAACCTACGATCTTTTGTAGTGGTGTTAGGCTTGTGCAACTATTGGTAACGACTCCAAAAGTATTCCGTAATAGCGACCTCAGTTATGCTATTATTCATCTAATTTAATTGAAATTTTGAGAAATCGTCTCAAATCTAGACTAAATTTTAGCATCCTTCAGAATTCTTAACAACTTTACAATTTTAAATAATTACCCATATAATAAGCTTACATAAATGTTATTTAATCATTAAGCGTCCTACAGTAACAGTTTGCAACTTGTTCAAAGTAAAAGGGTTCCGATGTAACCAGTCTGCGGCAAGAAATCAACGATGGCTCTCGTGAGAAACTTGACCAAATTTTCATCTACGTTGAGAGGGTTCCGAGGTGCCACTGGAACCTGCCAGCATGTCAGATATTATGCTGAAGAGGCAGCTGCCACTTCGCCTAATCAAATGTCTTTTAGTTTCGGCATACCTGGTCAAGTTAGTATATATACCATCTTTGATTTAATTGTGGGCCAACTGTAGCCTAACACTATACACTGTAATACTAAAATAGGCTAGGCCCTGCTAGTACCAGTTGTAAGTTAGAGTACTTAGCGTAGAGTAACTTTCTGTAGTGTAGGCCTAGATTGAAGCGTATGTGGCCAAGCCTACCATCTGTCCTAACTGTGGGGGACCTAGGCTTATTTGCACATAATCCATAGTGGCACAACTTTTTATTTCCTTGTTGGAGGCAGAAGGAATCTATACAAATCATGCAGGTGCTCGGATAATAGGTCAACACGCAAAAGATTTTGGATAGAACTTCCCAAGATGTATTTCTCTTTATACTTACTGACTATTTGCAATGGACGTACAGATAGTTTCAGATCTATAGTCCAAGTGGAAACTGGTATACATGTAAGGGAAACCAAACACTAAGGGTTCTTGTTAGTTCTTTCTAACCTTTGGTCTTTGGAAATCCTAATGCTCAGGAAGTATGAGGACTCCTGAGCATTAGTTTAGAGACACATATACAAAGTAAATAAGAAACTGGACAACAGAGTGCAGGGGACTTAGGTCGAAAAATATAATTTATGATAATATATTGCAATATTAACATAATATTAATATATAATAACAGATAAGAAAATTAGGAAAATAATAGCCTTACCGGTAGGGCGCCTCCAACGAAAAACTTAAAAACATAAATAAACAGTTCTGTGTAAAAGATGTTGTCGGTGGTTCCAAGTTCTGTTCCTTTCTGGTGGCAATTGACAGAGTTTCGCTGGGGTATCAGTAGTAATATACAGTAATTATGTATAAAAATGTTCCAATCCGATGTAAAGTAATAATTATAGCTTGGAAACAGTTCCTGTAAGTGAAGTGGCAAGTAAAATGCTTCATCCAAATATGGTAAGGTAAGGCACAAGGGAGTGATACACACGAGCTGGAAATCTCTGATCTTTTCTGGCTCTCACTTAATTCTAGTTCTACATTAGCTAGATAGTTATGTGGAATTTTTGAGCAACTTGTATGGCAATGAATCAATGGAACACTATACTGCCTGTATGATGGTATAGGGTATGTTTGCAATAGTTATGGCATTAATGCAGGGAACAGTTGCAAAGATGCATCTCAGTGTTTGCACATGTATAGGAACCATAGTACTTTATAATCTGAGACAAAGTTCAGAGCCTTCATAACTGCCAAATAAAGGTTGTCAAACACTAAATTCAGCACTGTAATGTTCTCTTAAATGGTAGCAGTGATGATGATGATTATGTTGCAGACTTTACTGAGTGGCTTAGTTCTATCCTTCAGCTATGTGATTTTATCGATGGTTTGATTCCACAAGAAATAAAAAGGACAACACCTTTAAATGTTGGGAGTCAAACTGCTCAAAGAAAGGGAAATTTCCCCAAACTTTGACAATGCGTTGAAGTTTAATTTACATACAATTCTGCTTAATGGGTGGAATTATCCACCAAAGTATCTCGAAATACAAAAGAGATGTTTCATTGTTTCAATGTGGCAAGTTTGTATGTTTCTGTTGAGGCTTCGTAGATTAAACTTGCAATTGAAAATGGGGTTACAGTTTGACTTAAAAACACAGCAAGTATATTGTCTATCAGTGCAGCCTTCATATGTATAACACAGTACGCAAATTCAAGGGACACTCATACTGTACACCACAACATTGGCTAGAGGCCTAACCCAACCACAATGCGCAAATGCATAGCCTATTAGTTTGATGGCAGACTAGGTGTAATAAGTTAGGGAAATGATTTGGAATAAAGATGAGGTGGCCATAGCTTTGCAAATTTACATCATCTTTTGACATCACTTCTTGAAATACACATTCAGAAACTTGCTAGCAAACGTCAAGTGGAGCCTATTTTCCGTTGCTATGTTAAAATAATGAAATTTGACCAGCAGGTTACCTTTGTATTACATCTATCACTTTGCTAAATGCATCAGGTCTTCATTGTTGTATTTTATGAATAGATTCATATGATAACTACGTGGTTGAGTATCCAATGATTGTGATTGATTAATATTTTCATATCTAGATGTATTACAACCAAGCCAGTGTAAAGCAGGTGGATGTACCATCAACCTCAGGGACATTTGGTATCTTGGCTCAACATGTACCACTCCTTGCTGCCCTCAAACCAGGTGTTATCACAGTCACAGAAGATGATGGAACAATCAATAAATATTTTGGTATGATTTATCTCTTGGTTCTGGCATTATGTTTGTACCTACAGTATCTATTTACAGGCAACATTACAGTTTGTGCCCAAATAATCATGACACTTCTTAGGTCTTGATGGTATTGTTGTATTTGTCAGAGTTCACAGTGTATTGACCTATATGAAATAATGGTCAACATATATAAAGGGTGAAAACTTGTAAATCCAATAGATCCAAAAGTACAGCTAGGTTGATCTGCATACTTGGTGAATTTTAAGAATCATTTGAAATTAGTGAAGGTCAAAAGTTGTTTGATAACTACATAGGTCATTAGACACTGAACACCTTGTACACATTATAGCTGCAAACAGCTTGAATCAACTTCAGACTTGGAATGTAGATCAATGTTAGTGAGTACAAGAACCCTATTTTTACGTAAAAGGTCAATTCAGGACAGTAGAGATCAAAGGTTTGTAAACCATGATAATTCCAAAGGTAAGGCTGAACACAACAGAGAGTGCAAAAAATTGCCTTTCGTGTAATGTCAAAGTCATGTGACGTCAGCAGGTATCTGTTAACATTGCACCCATTTTAATTCCAAAGGTAAAGCTGAACTTTTATTGAAAATTTATTAGGTAAATCCTACAATAGAAGAGTGCAAGAACCTTTATGCTTTCTGTGTAAAGGCAAAGGTCATCTGAGATCAGCAGAAGTCTGAAAACCAAGTTATAAAACAATGAAAAAGTAAAACTACTGTAACTTGGGCTTAAGATCCATCTTAGTGAGTACATCTACATTGTTTTTGTGAAAGTCAAAACTCTAACAAAAAATCTTGTGTCCAGTCTCATTGTTGAATGTTCTCATATGAAATGTGGCAAGGAATGACTAAGCCCTTTCTGGTAAAACTACATTCAGAAATTGTTTTGGTAATTAAGCTGTTCTGAGCACCCTTCACCAATCAGCAGGGTCTCTAGTAACCTTGATATTTCTTGAATGTAATTCTTACCTAGGATGTTTTCAAGCAGTTACTGATATACCCTTCCTTTCTTCTTCTTTGCAGCATCTAGTGGTACTGTTACAGTCAATGCAGATTCATCAGTCCAAGTTTTATCAGAAATTGCTGTACCTCTTGATTATCTAGACCCAGATGTAAGTAACTGGATTGCTTAACATTGAGTCCTAGCACTGCTAGTAGTTTACAGTTACTTGTATTGTTAGTCACATGTTTGCTACTCAGAAGAATCTGTAGTTAACATTAAAATGGAGTAAAATATGACAAAACTTTCAATTTAGGATGCAACCTTGTTTTTCTCTAGCATTATTAAACAGATGTTTGCTTCAATGGCTCGTTCACTCAATGTTTTGTAAATGTCATACCAGTTAAATAACCATGATATATGATGTATTTTATCAAACACAATGAGTAGGCAACTCAAGACTATGGAAGAGCGTTGGAACACAAACACACACAAAAACAGTGTTAAAAATATCTCCATGGTGAATCACTTCACAGAGTTCAGACGCAATGACTGTGTTGGAATAGGGAAGATGCCACACAGTTTCACATTTTACACCACAGTGAATCAATTCAAAGACAACAAATGTGGAAGTGAGGTATCTCACGTCAAATGCTGCATGGACTTAATTGTAAATAGGAGTTCAGAATTATGTTAGATCACCTACCCACTAAAACAGGGGTGGGCAACCTTTTTGAATGAATGGGCCAGATATAAGGGGTGATAAATTGACTGGGCTGCATCTAACCAACGACCTGCTGTTGATTTCAAACCTTTGATTCCGAGGACTTTCAAGCAATATGTGTGTACTTAATCTGTATTCACAAAAACATAATGTCAATACAGTACTGTTGATAATTATTGGGGATAATAGCTGACAGCATCATTAGTGCTGATTAACTCTAAGCAGGTAGCTCGTTTTTTGTGATGATGTAAAAATAGATTGATTTTTTTTCTTTTTATTGAGAAATCTCACGGGCAGCAAAAAAGTCACTGGTGGGCCGCATGCGGGCCGTAGGTTGCCCACCCCTGCACTACAAGGATCTGAGAGACACATCGTTTGGTTGCACTTTCACTACATATTTCAATAACAAGTCTAGTAAGCCTAGTTGCTGCCAAAGGGCTAACATAGCCATAGAGTGAAGCTATGCAGATACCAGGTGAAATAAATTTACTGTGAATTTATACTCACTACCTACTTTGCATAGCATTTCCAGCTTGTTAAAGCTGCTAACGATGGACTAGTTTACATCTGTGTATTTATGAATGAATAAGCTCAAGTCAGTATTAACAACTGCACTGCAATCATGAGTTAAATGTTTCCAAATTTGATGAAACACTAATGTATAGTAACCATTTGGTGCACTTGCAGGCAATTAAACGTGGTTTAAGTCAGGCCCAACAAGAACTCCAAGCAGCATCCACAGACGAAGCAAGGGCGGAGGCACAAATAGCTGTAGAGGTCCACGAAGCAATGGATGCTGCAGTCACTGGCAAATAGGTCATCTATACTAATTAATAGATGGTAAGTCAACTACGAATAGTCAGAGATGTGTTAGGTCATCTATACTAATTAATAGATGGTAAGTCAACTATGAATAGTCAGGGATGTATTAGGTCATCTATACTAATTAATAGATGGTAAGTCAACTATGAATAGTCAGGGATGTGTTATGTCATCTATACTAATTAATAGATGGTAAGTCAAGTATGAATAGTCAGGGATGCGTTAGGTCATCTATACTAATTAATAGATGGTAAGTCAACTATGAATAGTCAGGGATGTGTTAGGTCATCTATACTAATTAATACATGGTAAGTCAACTATGAATAGTCAGGGATGTGTTAGGTCATCTATACTAATTAATACATGGTAAGTCAACTATGAATAGTCAGGGATGTGTGAGGTCATCTATACTAATTAATACATGGTAAGTCAACTATGAATAGTCAGGGATGTGTTAGGTCATCTATACTAATTAATAGATGGTAAGTCAACTATGAATAGTCAGGGATGTGTTAGGTCATCTATACTAATTAATAGATGGTAAGTCAACTATGAATAGTCAGGGATGTGTTAGGTCATCTATACAAATTAATAGATGGTAAGTCAACTATGAATAGTCAGGGATGTGTTAGGTCATCTATACAAATTAATAGATGGTAAGTCAACTACAAATAGTCAGGGATGTGTTAGGTCATCTATACTAATTAATAGATGGTAAGTCAACTATGAATAGTCAGGGTGTGTTAGGTCATCTATACTAATTAATAGATGGTAAGTCAACTATGAATAGTCAGGGTGTGTTAGGTCATCTATACTAATTAAGAGATGGTAAGTCAACTATGAATAGTCAGGGATGTGATAGGTCATCTATACTAATTAATAGATGGTAAGTCAACTATAAATAGTCAGGGATGTGTTAGGTCATCTATACTAATTAATAGATGGTAAGTCAACTACAAATAGTCAGGGATGTGTTAGGTCATCTATACTAATTAATAGATGGTAAGTCAACTATGAATAGTCAGGGATGTGTTAGGTCATCTATACTAATTAATAGATGGTAAGTCAACTATGAATAGTCAGGGATGTGTTAGGTCATCTATACTAATTAATAGATGGTAAGTCAACTATGAATAGTCAGGGATGTGTTAGGTCATCTATACTAATTAATAGATGGTAAGTCAACTATGAATAGTCAGGGATGTGTTAGGTCATCTATACTAATTAATAGATGGTAAGTCAACTATGAATAGTCAGGGATGTGTTAGGTCATCTATACTAATTAATACATGGTAAGTCAACTATGAATAGTCAGGGATGTGTTAGGTCATCTATACTAATTAATACATGGTAAGTCAACTATGAATAGTCAGGGATGTGTTAGGTCATCTATACTAATTAATACATGGTAAGTCAACTATGAATAGTCAGGGATGTGTTAGGTCATCTATACTAATTAATACATGGTAAGTCAACTATGAATAGTCAGGGATGTGTTAGGTCATCTATACTAATTAATACATGGTAAGTCAACTATGAATAGTCAGGGATGTGTTAGGTCATCTATACTAATTAATAGATGGTAAGTCAACTATGAATAGTCAGGGATGTGTTAGGTCATCTATACTAATTAATAGATGGTAAGTCAACTATGAATAGTCAGGGATGTGTTAGGTCATCTATACTAATTAATAGATGGTAAGTCAACTATGAATAGTCAGGGATGTGTTAGGTCATCTTTACTAATTAATAGATGGTAAGTCAACTATGAATAGTCAGGGATGTGTTAGGTCATCTATACTAATTAATAGATGGTAAGTCAACTACGAATAGTCAGGGATGTGTTAGGTCATCTATACTAATTAATAGATGGTAAGTCAACTATGAATAGTCAGGGATGTGTTAGGTCATCTATACTAATTAATACATGGTAAGTCAACTATGAATAGTCAGGGATGTGTTAGGTCATCTATACTAATTAATACATGGTAAGTCAACTATGAATAGTCAGGGATGTGTTAGGTCATCTATACTAATTAATACATGGTAAGTCAACTATGAATAGTCAGGGATGTGTTAGGTCATCTATACTAATTAATACATGGTAAGTCAACTATGAATAGTCAGGGATGTGTTAGGTCATCTATACTAATTAAGAGATGGTAAGTCAACTATGAATAGTCAGGGATGTGTTAGGTCATCTATACTAATTAATAGATGGTAAGTCAACTATGAATAGTCAGGGATGTGTTAGGTCATCTATACTAATTAATAGATGGTAAGTCAACTATGAATAGTCAGGGATGTGTTAGGTCATCTTTACTAATTAATAGATGGTAAGTCAACTATGAATAGTCAGGGATGTGTTAGGTCATCTTTACTAATTAATAGATGGTAAGTCAACTATGAATAGTCAGGGATGTGTTAGGTCATCTATACTAATTAATAGATGGTAAGTCAACTATGAATAGTCAGGGATGTGTTAGGTCATCTTTACTAATTAATAGATGGTAAGTCAACTATGAATAGTCAGGGATGTGTTAGGTCATCTATACTAATTAATAGATGGTAAGTCAACTACGAATAGTCAGAGATGTGTTAGGTCATCTATACTAATTAATAGATGGTAAGTCAACTATGAATAGTCAGGGATGTGTTAGGTCATCAATACTAATTAATAGATGGTAAGTCAACTGTGATAGTCAGGGATGTGTTAGGTCATCTATACCAATTAATAGATGGTAAGTCAACTATGAATAGTCAGGGATGTGTAAGGTCATCTATACTAATTAATAGATGGTATGTCAACTATGAATAGTCAGGGATGTGTAAGGTCATCTATACTAATTAATAGATGGTATGTCAACTATGAATAGTCAGGGATGTGTTAGGTCATCTATACTAATTAATAGATGGTAAGTCAACTATGAATAGTCAGGGATGTGTTAGGTCATCTATACTAATTAATAGATGGTAAGTCAACTACGAATAGTCAGGGATGTGTTAGGTCATCTATACTAATTAATAGATGGTATGTCAACTATGAATAGTCAGGGATGTGTTAGGTCATCTATACTAATTAATAGATGGTAAGTCAACTATGAATAGTCAGGGATGTGTTAGGTCATCTATACTAATTAATAGATGGTAAGTCAACTACGAATAGTTAGGGATGTGTTAGGTCATCTATACTAATTAATAGATGGTATGTCAACTATGAATAGTCAGGGATGTGTTATGTCATCTATACTAATTAATAGATGGTAAGTCAACTATGAATAGTCAGGGATGTGTTATGTCATCTATACTAATTAATAGATGGTATGTCAACTATGAATAGTCAGGGATGTGTTAGGTCATCTATACTAATTAATACATGGTAAGTCAACTATGAATAGTCAGGGATGTGTTAGGTCATCAATACTAATTAATAGATGGTAAGTCAACTATGAATAGTCAGGGATGTGTTAGGTCATCTATACTAATTAATACATGGTAAGTCAACTATGAATAGTCAGGGATGTGTTAGGTCATCTATACTAATTAATAGATGGTAAGTCAACTATGAATAGTCAGGGATGTGTTAGGTCATCTATACTAATTAATAGATGGTAAGTCAACTACGAATAGTCAGGGATGTGTTAGGTCATCTATACTAATTAATAGATGGTACAGATAATATTAAGTGTTGATGTCTTGCCAACTGCCACCTGGTTTGATTCATTGTTGGCACATGATGCCTTGTAGGTTGCAGATAAATGGAGATGAGGAACATTTTTTATCGTCATTCGACTGCACTAGACCAAATTTCCCCTCATAAAATGTGAGATTCTGAAAGCATTCAGAATATAAAGTCAATGGACCAACAGTACAGTTTTGATACTTGTCTGTTTAATTAGTTAATGTTTTAGGAACTCAAATATGTGACTCAATTAATTCTTTGCTGCTTTCCTCTTTAGGATATTTGACTGGCAACAAGAAATACTTATCTGCGCTCATCTGTCTTATGTCATACAGAGAATCAACGTAGAATGGTCAACTGTCTCATGAAATTGATTGTGAAGACTGTCCTTACTTCTGATGTTACAAACTGCTGCAGTTTGTTAAAAAATAATTTCTTATTAAATAAAGAATGCTGTTTGAATGATTGTGTTGAAGTATGAAAATTCTGCAGAATACCTAATTGAGGGAGGTCATGAGTGAACAGAGGAACAACAACAACCCTACTTGAATGAATTGGGAGTGGTGAATAAGCAGTCGTTTATGAACTAGAGAGATGCATAGGAAATAACTTCAGAGATATGTCTACTACTACTATACAGTGGCCATAGCTACATTACTTGCCTACTTCTTTTGCATGATTTTTATTGCAGTGTTTAGAACAAGCAAAAGGTGGATCAATTCCAACACAGAAAGTTTGAAAGTTTGGGAAGGGAAAAGAAATGATATGTAAGAACCTACTTAGTTAATAATTAATGTTATCAGTGGAACATCAAGTTAAACATCTTGAGATCATTCAGTCTTTACCCTATCAGTCTTGTTTTTACATGTACATTCCCTCACTGCTCTGCTAATGGCCATTCATGGGTGAGGGTTGGCATAGTTAAGATAACATGCACAGACTAGTTTTAACCTCTCTCTTGGTACTTTGTTAATGCTACTTTGATTTGTTTGTTGTTGCCAGTCTAGTTTGCAAAACTGCTTGCTACCTGATATGTATTTTCAGAATTTATTAACAAATATACTGCGAGGAAACGAACAAGTAGAATCCTGTCTTGTATTCGTTTGTTTTTGTTTCTGCTAGGTGATATACTTGTTGTTATCGTAGAGTAAATCCACCTGTTTGTTGTCCAATGTGAACAACAAGCTAGTGTTCATGTATGTAAGTGACAAGTAATAAGAATTGTATGATGCTACACATAGTAACATTGTTTGCTCCCTAAAAGTTTTCATAAGCAAATATTTCTCTTATGGAAGAAATTACACATAATCATCAAAATTTGAAAGATTGCATTTATGAGTTTATCACTTCGGTACACTGCCTGGAATATTCAGCTTGGAGATAAATAACCTTATTGAGAAAATGAGAAGCACACAAGAAAGCAACATCAAAGCAAACTGGTCATATGTCTACTCAAATGTAGTTCATCTGGGCCTGGCTCAGATGTACACCATGTGACATTTAGGTCCGCGGTCCGCACACATTAGGTTCACAACCCGCAATCATCCCTTTATAGATGTAATAGAGGGTAACCTTTCCTTTTGGTCGCTTTAATATTTTATAAACTGCATCCCCACACAAACGAGAGTGCCAGGTAATGCCTCAAAATCCAATGCCAGTTATTGTTACTTTTTCTCTGGAAAAAAAAAATCAGTTATGAAAAGTTAATGAATTAAAGGAATAGTCCGTGTCAAAATTTCTCTTTAATATGTTAGAAAAACAGTACATAGCAGGGGCGGATCCAGGATTTTGAGAAAGGGGGGGCCGACATCCCGATGGTAGTACTTTAGTAATCTGCGTCCTGGGGGAGGGTCTAGGGGGAGGGGCCCCCTCCCCCTTGGAAATTTTTGATTAATTGTGAGTGCTTAGATGCAAAATGGTGAAACATTTCGCCAAAAACTAGAAAAACCAGAAACGTTGCAGACATGCTTTTTTGTGCACACATTTTTGCTCGATAGACACATATTTTAGAACGCTCAACAGTGCATGTACAATGGATACACTATTATTGCGTCGATTCGTTTTTTCTTTTGCGCGAAAATTATGACGCCAGATTCACCCCAAGAAAAAACATAAAACAAGATATGTTCAATGAGATAATTATGATATACTTATTAATGAAATGGGGGTGTAGGCGGTTTTACACTATCTAACGCAACGTAGTCGCCAAGAACCTGAAGTATTTTTAAGGGAGGGCCTGATAATAAGCGGAAACGGATCACCGACCAAAAATATATCGGAATTTGTGATTATTTCTTGCTTCCTATTCAGGGGCGTAGCGAAGGTTTTTTGTTGGGGGGGGGGGGGGGTGTGGAGAATTTGATTTGCCGACGGATCTGGAAGTGGTGACTGAAATGGGGGAGGGGTCTAAGGGGAGGGGGTGTCCCCCTCCCCTTTTAGGGGGACACCCCTTTGGAAAATTTTTAGTTTTGAAACGTCATTTGATGCAATCTGGTGCATATTTTAAGTCAAATTTGATTTGCCGACTGATCTGGAAGTGGTGACTGAAATGGGGGAGGGGTCTAAGGGGAGGGGGTGTCCCCTCCCCTTTGGAAAATTTTTAGTTTTGAAACGTCCTTAGATGCAATCTGGTGTATATTTTATGTCAAATTTGATTTGCCGACGGATCTGGAAGTGGTGACTGAAATGGGGAGGGGTCTAAGGGGAGGGGGTGTCCCCCTCCCCTTTGGAAAATTTTTAGTTTGAAACGTCATTTGATGCAATCTGGTGCATATTTTAAGTCAAGTTTGATTTGCCGACTGATCTGGAAGTGGTGACTGAAATGGGGAGGGGTCTAAGGGGAGGGGGTGTCCCCTCCCCTTTGGAAAATTTTTAGTTTTGAAACGTCCTTAGATGCAATCTGGTGTATATTTTAAGTCAAATTTGGCACCGTAGAATTTCCATTTCGATATTATTTTTATGGCAGTCGGCAGAAGAAGAATTAATTGGGACCAATTATCGAACTGTGTTTTCTCTTTCACCGATCGTTGAAATAGTGAAACTTCGTGATGAAAATGTTCAGAAAACTTTCCGGTAATGAGAAATAACAACATTCATTGATATACAAGCGAGAAACGTTAAAAATTGTGTACAATTCGTGAGCCGTGTCCTTAAGTTTTCCACGGAGAACGAATGACATCTGCGATGACGTCATTCTGAACAGAGGATAATAACAACACGTTGTCACACGATAGCACGACTCATGGGCTACGGCCTATACGGAAGCCTTTAATTCCATTTCTTTCACTGAGTTGCCGGCGATTCTGGCACTCGTCTAGCTGAGCCTGGCTACAGTAGCTATACTGACGACCGTGACATTATCAGTTATTTGCCGAGAGGTTTTTAACTTGCAGGCATCGGGTGATTGGATTGGTGAATGAGTTTATCAGATGCAGAACTGGAAAATCGAAATAACCGACAAAGAAGCTCCCGTTCTCCTTTTCTCTATTCAGCTTTCCTTCTTTCTTCCCCTTCCGCTCTCTTCACCTTTTCTCCTTTTGCCGACAGACCCAAAATTTGCCGACAGCGACCAAATCAGTGGCGGATCCAGGATTTCGCCGAAGGGGGGGGGGGGCCCGGATGGGAAATGCCTAATCGTCGTCCTGGGGAGGGGTCTAAGGGGAGTGCGTGCCCCCTCCCATTTGGAAAATTTCACAAAATATGGAGGTCCTCGATGCAATCTGGTGCTACTTTTCGTGAAAGTTTGGAGTAAAATTTATTTCCAATAAATCATGTATTCATGGTTTGCCGGGCATATATTTGCAATTTCGAGCAATGAGCTGGGATTTACGTCTTTGGGGAGTAGGTGGTGATGCAAACTACTTTTTACCAGGCTACTCCAGGCCATTTCATCTTGGATGCCCCCTTCCAGATGGAGACTATTGATGCAGTCAGAGTGCCCCTCTCACCTTCACTTTAACAGAATGATGGTGTACTCTTTTTGCAAATTTATTTTACAAAAAATTACATGCACAGTGGCGTAGCTAGTTTTTTTTGAGTGGGGGGCCATGAGGGGCTGTTCTTTCTTGTGGGGGGGGCAGAGGTTACTATCTAAGCGGAGCGCCACCTTGGTTGGCGCGGAGCGTACAGAGAAAATTTGAGATTTCAGCACCCCCCAGATCGCAGGAGATGGCACCTGTGAGGCAAATTAGCAACCAAAAAGATGTGCAACTTTGGTGACACAAATGCAAAAAAAGTTTTTTCTCTTTCATGCTGACTGGCCTTGCCAACTCAGCCAGACTTTTAACTTGAGGGCAGTTGGCATCATTTGTCGTTTCAAGCTGTCAAGGCCTTTCTCCCAACTCAAACCCCTGTAGGCTATACCGGTAGATTTGCAGGATATGCCCACATGTGGACTTAAATAGCATTAGAGGAAGGGGATGGAAGACTAACACGCATCGATGTTTCGGTAATGGTCCACATTGGTGGCTCGGTGCTAATTCGGCCATTTATTGGGGCAGCTGTCATCAGAATCTGGCTTTTTGTGCCAATCGATGACCGATAACATGTATTGGTATGTAAATTTCTTCTTCATATATCTAGCAACACTCTAAAAACAAATGAGTGGATTTCATTCCATTGGAGTGATCACTCGGCGCACTTCAAATTAAGAGTGAAATTTAACTCTATTGGAGTTAACCCTCACTCCTAATATGAGTGAATATAACTCTATTAGGAGTTAAGATTTACTCCAATGGAGTGGAAATTCACCTATGTTTTTATCAGTACAGTACAGTGCATATCATCATAGACGTACGTACGTACGTTCGTATATCAGACGCACTCGATACCCACGATACGTATACGATACGGTCCTGGAGAAACTATTTCCACTAATCATTTTTTAAGGCGATACAGTAGTGAGTATTGAACAGGCACAGCCGCATGTTTGCAGGAAATTCAGAATTTCCAATATTTTATATCTCTACCAGTAGTGAAAATCATGTTTCGACAGATTCGTGGGCATAAAAAAAGTTGTTTTGTGGAATATTCAATGACATATCAGGGGCGGATGCAGGATTTGTGACAGGGGGGGGGTCTGACTGGTCCAGCCGCACCTGAACGTAAGACTATCTAAGCGGAGCGCCATCATCGGTTGGCGCGGAGCTTTACAAACCCCCCAGATGGCCGGAAACGGCACTTCCCGAGTATTCTAAGCAGCATGTACCTAGCCTGAAAATATGGATCTCATGTCTGCAATTTCTCAATTGATGAGAAAAAAACAATCTATGAAATATGATATTACATATCAGATGAGTTGAGATGATACAAAAATCATAATGCCTTTAGCCCCCAATCCCCTCCCGTTCCGTCACCACTGTTTGATGCAGGGCCGGATCCAGGATTCTGGAAGGGTGAGGGGTTTGCTCATGAAAAATTCGTTAGCGCATCCTAGCAGCCTACCGCTCTGTAACCTCACCGCCCAAAAAAATTCGAACACCACCTCAAGTTTGAAACTTTTCGGTCTGAAAATTGAGATCGTTAGGCATTTTTGGCACGTGTAGCACGCGTGCACACTGTAGTTCATTTGACGGAAAAGACACACCTGGATGACTTGTGAGGATAACCGCTTTTCTGCCGTCCTACATGTTTAAATTTGGCGTTTAATTTAATTATTTTTTCTCTCTTTTTTTTCTCTCTTTTTTTTTCTCTCTTTTTTTTTGGCCAAGAGCAGGGGGTCCGGACCCCCTGAACCCCCCTGGATCCGCGCCTGCATATATTCATTTGACTCGAGGCAATATATGAAAACCTGATACCTCGGCTCAGTACAAACGGAACCAATCTTTTGATAGATTGTTGCGCTAGGTGGAAGCACTGAACATATTTTCAGCAGATATCGATATCGCGCAGCACAACAAGGTTCGTGGTATATGGTCGCAATCGTCGCATCGACCATTGCCATGCCATGCTGTGTGACCATTTTCATGATTACTACAGATATTGTATTTTCTTATTCTGCCAGATGCAGACGAGATAATTGTGTTACTCTATTTCCCAAATTATTGAACAAAAAATATAAGTGAATCGCACTTATATTTATTTTTATTTTACAACATTTTTTTTTACCCCATTCCCAGTGGGGGGCCAGCCTATTTCATGGGGGCCTCGGCCCCCAGGCCCCCCGTAGCTACGCCACTGATCACGCATGGGGCCCTTTCCCTCGAACGCGGTAAAAAAAAATCAGGATTTTCAAAAAGGGGGGCCCGGGCCCCCCGGGCCCCCCCTGGATCCGCCCCTGCAAATTATTATATATAATATAATAGATCAAAAAATAAAACCAAAATCTCAAAGGTTTACTTGTTAACTCAAGGTTTCATACTAACGAAGAATCAGCTGACTCTCAAGGTTCACACGAAGCTCTTTTAGATGCTCTTATAGCTGCATTATGAGCCCATAAAAACTCGTGCACAGAAAATAGATGAATTTTGAGAACGAGACACCCAGGCCGAATATAAAATATTCAAAGGCTACTACTGATGAAGCTCCTATAAAGTTTGAGAGCAGAAACCGGTCTAGTTGGTCATAAGAACCTACACTAGTCTCTCCTACTATTAACAGTACACTCAATTCACCTAATAGGTGCAATTATGTTTCACCACGAGGAGCATGCTATAAGTTCATGTTCCTTGGGCCCTCCCTTAAAAATACTTCAGGTTCTTGGCGACTACGTTGCGTTAGATAGTGTAAAACCGCCTACACCCCGTTTCATTCAGATAATTATGATATACTTGCTAACTGTGCATTGATTTTCCCTGACAGTAATAGTCAGCACTATAGTACTGAGCCGTATCTAATTAATACGTGATGTCGCGTAGGCCTGGTAATTGCCTTAGTTTCAAATTTGGAATAAAAACGATCGCGTTTCAGGGAAGAGCAGCTGGATATATATTAGGCTTTTCTTTCACCAAGTTATGCCTATTAGGAATTTAAAGTACTCCCACATTAAAAACGCAACTGATTTCCAAAAAGGGGGGCCGGGGCCGGGTCGGCCCCCCCCTGGATCCGCCCCTGCATAGGAATTGAATGCAAATTTCACTAGAATACTTAGATTATGATCTTCAGTAACATATCGAAAAGAATTTTTTACCTGGACTTCTTTTAACGAAAGGTCGACAGTCTATGTGGAAACTTCTTTATAATATGTCACCGTATTTTCGATAGGGTGCTTAAATAATAGTCAAAATTTCAAGACAGAAAGTTAAATTTCTAGAAGAAAGATTTTTAAGAATAGTCAGTAGATATAGATACTATTTTATAACATTGAGGGGGAGGGGGTGTTGGGAGTGCGAAGAATCATCATTGAGGCAATCGTGATTGGGGAAATGTCTCCCCTTGGCGCCGCCACTGACTGTGGACTTATTGCTAAAACCGCAAGTTCTGAAAACTAGATAATTTTCCAACGTCTGGAGACCGTGTAACTGAATCGTTTAAAATACGATGGTCGTTACAAACTGCAATGGTCACGAGTCATGTTACGATGCCGAAGCCCCAGTAACCTTTACGAACGTGCTGGCCTTTGACCTCAACATAAAACGGTTTTCATCGGAGCGACACACTGAAGCCTATATAGATATGTTCGAGTTGTCAGTTTTGAGAGTTTTCGATTCCACGGATGACCACAAGCTAAGTTTAGTTTAGTTTAGTTTAGTAGAAAAAAGGATCAGGAGGGACACTTAAGTCCCCATCAAGGACCTTATAGAGAGAGGAAAAAAAACTGAAGACACAAACACTCAGACCCGATTACAATGCTTAAAGTGCTTGTCCAAAGCATTCTTAAACCCATTGACACTACTTGCAAGTACAACTTTCTCAGGCAAACCATTCCACTCATTCACAACCCCATTAGAAAAAAAGTTATGCCGAATATTAATCCTACTATGCGACTTTTGGAGTTTAAGACAATGACCTCTAGTACAACTACTGTTAGCAAACATGAAAAAGTCGGTAAAGAATAAGTTGTCGAAACCATACACAATCTTGAAAACCTGGATCAAGTCCCCACGTAACCTCCTAAGCTCCAGTGTGGTGAGATTCAACAGTTGTAACCGCCTATAATAAGGAACCCCCTTTAAGGAACTAATCATCCTAGTAGCCCTCCTCTGGACTTTTTCAAGTACTTCCTTATCCTTAGCAAAGTAAGGGTTCCAAGCCTGCACAGCATACTCCAGATGAGGCCTAACCAACTGCTTATAAAGCCTAACTACGATGTCCTCTTTCAGAAAACTGAAGTTCCTCTTTATCATACCTAAAACCCTATTACCTCTTTTAGCACCTTCAAGACAATGTTTAGGTTGCAGAGATGAGTCAATGTAGATACCTAGGTCTCTTTCAACAGAGACCTCCTGTAACTCCACACCATTAAGATTGTATGAAAACTTTTGGTTACTACTACCATTGTGCATTACCTTACATTTATCAATATTAAAAAGCATTTGCCACCTCTGAGACCAGGAAAAAATCTTATCTAAATCCGCTTGAAATTTCTCAGAATCGCTTTTGGAAGATACCTCAGAATACAATTTGGTGTCATCAGCAAACTTCTTAGCTGTACACAAAATATCTCCCACAATATCTCTCACAATTTGGCCCCAAGTGACGCCAAATGAACTTTGACCTCCACATTAAACAATAAGCTTTTTTCCCTAAATGTGGTTCTCTAACATACGAAACACGAGATTGATCCGAGCTTCCCTTCTTGAGATATCGTTTTTACAAGGTTTTCACAATTTGTCCCCTGGTTACCCCAAATTATTTTTGACCTCATCAGGAAACTATAGGCTACTTCTACTTAATGTGGTACACCTACTCACTAAATATGAGTTTGGTCCAAGCTTCCCTTTTTGAGATATCGTGTTTACAAACAGGAGTCAAACACACGCACACACATACATACATACTCTTTCGCCTGCATGACTTCATAGGTTACGATTATCTTCGAAACCAAAAATCACTGACTGGATCAATACCTGGTACAGTCAATGGAGAGTTTAAATCAGCCCAGATAAATCTAAATTTGTAATCTAAATTTAAATTTACCTTACTCTTAAGACTTGACTGCAACATGTAACTGTCTAACGTTACCCCAGTAACGGGGGCGGGGGGGGGGCAGCGGCAGAGGAAGGCCCTTGGTTTACGAACCCGGTAGCTAGAGGACATGTGAGTAAAACACCTGAAGTATAGCCAGTTCTGACTTAGCCTCCCAGTCAGCTTGTCCTTCCTCTTAATTTTGACTTATTATATCATCGTTCTCATAGGGAGGATGATAGACTATAGTTCCTTTCTCAATTAGGCCATACACGGCTATGTCAGTTGCCGCGGTACACCAGGGTGGCCGGAAGATGACTGAGGGAGGGGTCAAAACGTGCGTAGCGCGCGTGTGGGTGGCTGTGACGGCTAGCTTAAATGTACACACGATATCCCAACATCCACAAGTTGAATCATTGTCATAATTGGTAGATAGATGCCCTATGATGAGTTGATGTACCCTAATGTGATTGGTTCTCATGCCATGAATATTAATGAGTGAGCGGGGCTTAACGTAATATTTGGTTCATCTGGTATGGTGATGCTGGTACATAATAAACGCATTTTCATGACGTCTCAAACTTTATGTCATTAATATTCATCAAATTGCAATAAAATGGCTTTTAAACACAAGACAAGAACCACATGTTTCATGGGTTTCCTCTTTTGGATAATTGGTTTATCACACTACATTCATACAATCCTGGCAACCGTGTCATTTTGTGTGCATATCATGAATATCAATCAGTGAACATAAATTTTTTAATTAGATATATCTGAAGTAATATTTCTAATAAATGTTATACATGTACTTGGATAATGCAACGTAAGAATATTGATACATGCTTATGCGATCATAAAATTGACCTCGTTAATATTCCTGAATGTATCTGTTTTTATACGACTTTGTTTACATGATACCTGATTCCTGGAACCTTCCTTTATATGTTGTCACATATAGTCAATAGATAATCCCTCTTCATTTTAGTGTGCACAAGTTCATGAACATGGCTTACCACACTATGAAAATGTTTAGGCATCGGAACCACTAAACATGTGGTTATCTCATGTTGGGGAAACCTTGCAATTCAACCAGATTGTACCTCAATGTGTGAGGAGGAGCTCGGGCAATTCTTCATCGTAGTGAGAATTTCATCTCAACTTTCCAGCTCATCAAACGACATGTTATCTATCTATTTATTATTCATTGAGGTAAAGAAAATTGGCAGCAATATGTTAAAAACTATTCCAGTTTGCCACCAAACAATCACTTTAAAGCCGTTACAGGATCCATGTTAATCACTTCATGAATACAAAATGGTCAGTTTGCTTTTTAAATGTAAATAAGTAATGTCACACATGGTACTGAATATCGATACAGTAACTTTTCAGAAGCTGGGATCGAATTCCCAAAGACAAAAATAAATGATTAGGTGTCGATGTCATTCTATATTGACACATTTGTGCCTACATGCATTACGCATATGTGCAGGAAGTCTGGTATGCTGCCCACAATAACCAAAAGGCCTCAGTGCATATATGTCGTTGTTATTCTTGCAATTATACTTTCATACATAATTCACTTCAGCTATTGTGGTTCCTATATTTCTCTATTTAACCTAAAAAGGTATCATTTTCTTTGCATTAAATGTTTTTTCATTACCCCTCGTTTGGCAGTGTTCAGTGTGACGCGAAATATTGATTGAAACCAGGAGTGGTTCGTGACAACTCATAATCATAACTAACCGCAAAGTCGATTGTAATGTAAGGTCCATCTATAATTCGTAAACTAAAGGTGGCTAGGGCATTAAGGGTGAGTGAGACTTGTTCTTTGTTTTTTGTTATCGAGTATTACAAATTTAATGAGCACTTTTGGAAACACGTGCTATCTATCTCAATATATTATTCATTAGTGGCAGAACAATTTGAGACTTGCAGGAAGGAACACAATACTCCAAAATGCTCGGTGGGATCTTGTATCTTGCTCATATTAACGCTAGATAGATAACTTACAGACACATACACGTTCGGCTCAATTTATTTGCTAAGATGATATATCAGTCAGTCTCCTGTTACAAGATAAATGATCTGCGCTATGAAATCAGGACGTAGTTCTTATCCAGGGTCGCAAAAACAGAAAAGAAAGAGATAAAAACTCACGTATTTGAGACAGCTAACTTTGAACATCGGAGTATTTTTTTATGTAATAGTTAGAATTTTTCTGTAAATATGCAATTTTACAACGTCTTTAACAGCTGATTAATTCTGATTCTCCTTCATATAGATTGACCAAGTTGAAATCGATTCTCGCTGCTTACCTCCACAGAATAAGATGGGCAAAAAATAAGTAAGAAATAGCTTGGTCTTGACCCATATCCCCTCCTATATGCGTATTGACCATATCCCCTAGCTCCTATATGCGTCTGAACCAACTCAGATCAAAAACAGTGGCTGCATTTCTAGAGTGGGTGAGCGAATGGTGGAAGTTGATTGCAAGAAAACTTTTTTCGGTGGAGGGGGGAGGGGGTGTGGACAGGGACGTCGGAGCGGTACGGCAGGTCCGGCGAACGCCGGACCAATATTCACGGCGCCAAAAAACAAAAAAGTAGGACTAAGCCCAAAAAATGGCAAAAAATAAAGAACCAAAATGAAACAAGCAAGTAGGCTAAATGTGACTACTCTGACATGGCAGGGGTCTTGTTTTCAAGCTCGGGAAGTGCCATTTCCTGCAATCTGGGAGGCATTTTTTTCCAAATTTTCTCCATTACGCTACGCGCCAACCATGGTGGCGCGTAGCGTATAGTTTGACCTACCAAACGTCCCCGATAATTATGATAGGTCATGGGCCACACTCTGATCTGCCGTACCAATCCCAAATAGCCTCCGACGCCCCTGGTGGAGGGGGGGGGGTGCACCCGTATGAAGTGTGCACATCAAGGCAAAGCTTTTCAGTTTTGTTTAAACCGGAGCCGACTGGGGGAGTAGCAATTACGGGATTGCATCAAGAATGGGGAGGGAGAAATTTCCCCACACTCCAGGTTACCTACCCCTGGTGCCGCCCCAAACGTTCGTAGCTTGCTTTATATATGGGAATGGGTGGCTTCTTTGATATTCATCAAGACCAGTTAAGAGGTCGTAAGTCGTTTACGAAAGTGAAATCGACTGCGCATTTCAGCATTAGTATAACTGAACAAGTTCAGGGACGACAACTTGTTTTTTGTTGTCTATCGAGACTTGTTCCTGGTACCTCCGAAGCTGAACCTTGCCCCCATCAATACGCTGCTTCTTGGCACTGTAAAGTTTCATTTCTATCCCTCTGTCTCTCTCAGTCAGTTTCTCTAATTAGTATATTAACATCCTAATGAGCCTGGTAGTTCTCTATTGTATGCGAAACGTGGATGAGCGATCACTCATCAAATGCGACAACGTTCCGATTAATTTATAATGAAAGTTCTCCTTTATTCCACTATCCGGCCGGTGGGAGTTAACTTCTTCGCAATTTTACTAGTGGGCTATGAACATTGATATACAAGGCCACAAAATTGCGATATCGTGTGAAGTCGATAAATCAAGTCATGTGTGTACACTGACGTCACCATTCTCACTAAATTATACATTGGGACAAAAAGGTGTCTAGTTCAAGCTAGCTAAGCGTATAGCTAAGGGACTAGGGAGGGATACATCATGTAATTCACAGATTATGACTATGATATAATCAAGATCATCTAATTTTGTGAAATAATGTCTCGCTCTATATGAATTACATGGCCACAGAAATAACACATGGTTCGCATGGGTGACATTACTTCAATGGTGAAGTCAACGAAACACGGACAATCGTATCATGTTGTATTATTATCTATGTAACTGTACAACTCTATTGATATCACTGTAGCCTATTGGTGTACATTGGAGATCAGTATACTAAACGAAAATTAAGAGGCCTTACGATCTCCTTCCAAGCGCTCTGTTGGTGTCTGTGTTGTATAAGTACATGGTAGTCAAAATCAATCGAGCACAGCTTTACAAAACGAGAAATCTGAAGTAAGGCTTACTAATTTATGTTATCACTCCTTTATAGATCTTTGTAGCCGAGAAAGTTTAAGCAGTTATCAGGGATTGAGATTCCGCAATTCTGTTGTATTGTTTTAAACTATGTACAATTCATTGACAATGCAGACGAGGAAGGTATATTGTACAGGCAATAGTATTGACGTCAGCATTAGTAGGAAAATCAGAGCAGGTCACAAACATAATAAACCCCAACCATATGAAATGGAGACATCACTTCACTTACTGGACCGCTGTGCCAGAGTTAATGCCACTATAATGAAAGATACAGTAACAAACTTGTACTTTTAAAATCATGTTGGTATAGCCCGACACCTCACATTCTCTTGACGTGTATGTGTGTGTGAATTTGTGTGGAATTAACGGCGGGGAGCGGTGCAGAATTGCTTTATCTCCATCAAGTAAACCTTAGCGTCATGCTAATAACTAATGCACGAACGAATGCCCATAAATTAGGGAACCTATAGTCTTCAAATTGTAAACTCAGTAAGTAAAATCTCGCAGTCATTAGCATCTCCCTTCATCTATCACACAGACTATCTCTGTCTGTCTTGGAACAAGCAGGGAAGCATATAGCGTATGAATAGTGGACATGACAAGTATAGGATGTCAGCTGTCAGCAGTGTATATCAAACTTCACGGGCCTCTTGAACAAGCATCATAAGGTGTTAAAACGTGTCGATAACACAACATGTTTCGTTTTCCCTTTCCAGCAATCCAAGCTCTAGGTTTTTAGTTTGAATACGGGTTGTTTAATATTATCGTCTATTACCGATCCGGTAAATACTGAAGCTAAAGATAGCGCTAAGGTGAATGTTTTTGAAATGGTAAATATACATTAAACATTCTTCAAAGATGTAGGCCCCTAACACCTGCCTTACTATGCAAGAACTCCAAAATACCATGTTGTCATATCACAAAGGAGACTGTTAGTTATCTGAAACATCGGCCTATTGTCAAAATGATTGACGATGAGTATGTTTTCACTGATGAGCTTGTAATTCTTCAGTTGGTCCTAAGTTAAATGCTCTGTGGTACCGTGAAGTTTGGCTGCGTGGATTAAGACAACTATGATTTACAAGGTATGTTGTTAATGAGTGGGTCCTGCTCTTTGGCTAAATGATCTTCACATGTCTTCAGCAGTGTCAACATGATAACAACGCATTATTTTAGCATATAAGATATAAAGAAAAACGTATCGTCCACCAGTTTATGACTTGTTCTTGACGATTTCGCTTTAAACGTGAAACTGCTCATGTATAACGGTAAATGTATACGTTTTAACTAGTTTTACGTTCCATATACATATACCTGAACCAATTCACAAGAAGAAAATTTACAGCAAAATTTACAGCAATCCGATTTTCCGTACGAAACATAAAAGGAAATTATACTTAAATATGGTTTGATTGACGATAGGCCTACTATACGTTGTAAGAAAACTATAACGCCATAGTAACGTTCCTGACGTTCCTCATAGTGAAATAATTATGTTGCTTATCTTTTTGTAAAGGATGTACACTTTAGTCCTACATGAACTTTCAAGAGTTTACTCCGTCATAAATTTCACCAGAGAATCACAATAAACTATTATATTTTAACAAAATCCTTGTTTAAACGAAAGCGAAGTGAGGTATAATCGAGACTACTGGTACACTATAATTTGCATTCGACATATAGCACTACCATGCACTACCATGCACTACCATGCACTACCATGCACTACCATGCATTGTTACGCTGCATCGAAGAAGCAGCAGAAATGAAGATTATGTTCCAACACAAAAATATAAATGAGAAAAAAGGTATTAATATAAGAAGAGACATGCGCTCTTGTTCTTTTCCTTATCAATTACTTTCTCTCGTCCTTTGTTCGATTTCCTCAACCTTCTTCATTATCTCCCATCGCATCCCATATCCCACCCCATCCCACACACATCCAACATCCCATACATATCCCATCCCATACATATCCAGCATCCCATCCCATATCATACATCCCATCCCATACACATCCAATATCCCATACATATCCAACATCCATCCCATACATATCCAACATCCCATCCAATACATATTCAACATCCCATCCGATACCCCATCCCATACCCCATCCCGGCCCATACATATCCAACATCCCATCCCATACCCATCCAACATCCCATCCCAAACATATTCAACATCCCAAACCCATCCCGGCCCATACATATCCAACATCCCATCCCATACCCATACATGTCCAACATCCAACCCATATACCCATACATATCCAACATCCCACCCCATACATATCCAACATCCCATCCCATGCATAATCGACATCCCATCCGATACCCCATCCCATACCCCACATATCCAATATCCCATCCCATACCCATACATATCCAACATCCATACCATACCCATACATATCCAACATCCCATCCCATACATATCTAACATCCCATCCGATATTCCAGCCAATAACTCCTCGTGGAATCGGTCCATGCATGTACAGACCATATGCTGATTCAGTAGTATCAATTTACTGCAATGTATGAATTACTAGATAACAATCATATACTACCTTCACTTGTTAGGTTGATCTGCATACTTATTTTACTATGGTCTCCTACTATGCATATTTTCCCGGGAACAAACATATGTCTGTGCAATCTAGACATTACCGTTTGATTGGATATTGTTTGCATCATATACCGATGCTGTTGCCGAGTGGATAAAGGCGGTGGCATTTGAAGCTATGGGGCTTAGCAATCGGAAGGTTCCGGGTTCGATACCCGGCCTGGTCATAGTAAGGTGGGTTTTTTCATCCAAGAGCAATCTACGGTTTCCCCATCTGAAATGACATTCCAAATTTGAGTTTAAATGTTGAATTGGAAGCTACCCCGACGTGTAAGTTGTAATCCCATAGGTCCTTGCGGGTTTCTCCCACATTTGCGATCGCTTAAGGGTCGTAAACATAACTGCTTATTATTATTATTATTATATTAATATTAATAATATGCTCTATCCTCCTCCATTCCGCTGTAGACCAAACCATGAAGCTGATAGCAATTAAAGACCGAAAATTCGTTGTGGTCGTCTTAGCGCCAGCAAAAAGCAAGCAAGAAATTTAACTTCATTCTAGTTCACGACTGATCATCAACAACGTCATCGACAGAAATCCTTGTCTAACCCAGCGAATTCTCTCAAACCGTCGATTGTTCTTCCTTGGTGACAAACTATCAGTTTTTTATGAGTATAGCCCAAAAAATCTTGAAAGTCTTATGCATGCCATGTTAACATGGCACGTGATAAAACTTGCTGTGATTGTTTGCATGCATTATTTTGAAACAGAGAATGCATTGCTGACGAACTTAACTCGGATGAGTTGATTTCATTGGAAAACATACTTCAACATATGACGTCATGTGTTTATTTCGCTTTTTATTCTTGCTTTAAGTCACACTGTCGAACTTTTCGTAAGAGAAGCATATGGGAGTACATTATCATAATAGAACAGTAAGTACGGCTAGAGGCTATTTTGTCACTTTTTGTTTCATTCCAAATGAAAGAAAACGGTATTTTACCAATGGAGATTTGTGTCGCGATAAGGGAAACCATCTAAACTATATATTTTATATCGCCTAACCTCATGTCAACCTTGATAAAACTTAAGAGCTATTTCTGGTTTATGCCTTTAGAGAGATGATTACTTACGTTGGCAAATAAATTGTTAATGAATCCGCAGATGACTTCTCCGATTATATATTATCTTTCTGATGAAAACAAGGGCTTGGGATGTGAGAAACTCTCTCCGCTTTAGGAAACATCAACTGGAGATCAACGCGGCCTTGAAGGAACGTTGGCAATTCTGATCCTAAATTTCAAGACGTGATGTTATATGTTTTACGCAATCAATAGATTTCTGGCTCTATTTTGGAACAAGACCGAAAGGCAAACATGTTTTCTTGAATGCTTCCAAATCATCCCTAAAGAGGTGGAACTGCTACCACAGTAAAACTATAGTCCGCTGTGTCCTACGGATATGTTGTGCTGAAGATTCTCTCAGGAATACAAATCTACATCTACGAAAAGTCAATCCGCAAGACTGTTTTCTTTTATTTTACTGAGAGTATCCCCCCAGTAAAATCAGTCCTATGCGACGATGAAAGTTAGCTATCTTCGCCAAGACTGCTGGCGACGATTGTCATAGATCGCTCAACGTGAATATAATAGCTGCCTCAGATTATAACCTTATAGGTCATAAGTCAGGAAAAGTAAGCTTATTGCTCAGCCATGTTTGGAATCTCTCAAATTTGGCTAGGTGATGCAACAAGTATTTCACTTAAGTATAATGCAATATTTTACTGAAGACACATACAATTTAGCTTATCGAAAGTAATTTATTTTATTTATTTATTTGTTTTGCCACAAAAGTACAAGTTAGCTTAGTGAAGTACAAGTTATAGCTGCCGAAAGTACAAGTAAGCTGCCGAAAGTACAAGTTAGCTTAAGTGAACTACAATTTAGATTAAGTAAAGGACGATTCTACGTAAGTTAAATTCAATTCGACTTAAACTTAAAGTGTAAAAACATGTTAAATTAAGTCATATTCTTCTAATGTTTATAAGTAGAGAACAATTGTACTGAAAGTTAAACAAATTTCAAATTAAGGGAAATGCGATTGGTCAAATTGGTTGTCGCGTCACTAACTACGACTCAACACAAAATGAAAGTTGGGGAAGTGCGTGCAATTAGTTATCTGTAGCATATTTATAAATACATTTGATCAACACATTGGGGTGCGTATGGGGCGGGAGAGTAAAATCACTTCATTTAAAGGAGAATGAAATGTGTTTGATAAAATCGACAAAACTTACGGCATTGCAGTTTTCGAAGCCGAACTGAGTCTTAGAAAGCTAGGTTGAACTTTCTCGTTTCTGTGAAAACTTGGTACAGTATAACGTCATAAGCATATATGGACCATAATGCTTGTGTGTTTTAGTCACAGTTATATTTGCCACAGTTTGTCAGTGAAAAATAGTGTTGATATGATCTCACATTCTTTCCTGGAGGCTATAACTGTGCCTGATCGAGGGAATGGGGGTGTTGCAGGACCTGGAACGCTTGTGGGAGGGGCGGTGGGGGGGGGGTGTTCCCATGGCTAGGAGATATTTAGGGCCTTTCCAGAATATCATTTTAATAACAAACAAAAATAAACAACATATACCAATGGCCCATGTAGACAGATAAATTTTGCATACAGAAAACACGTTATCACGTCAACACATGACTACTTTAACCAATACTATGTGAGCAGAAACCAGTCTAGGTTGGTCCAAGATCCAACCTAAGAATCATAGCCCGGCTTCCTTCATAAATTAAGCCTGTTTTTGCGTTTGGCCAACTAAAGCTACTTATAATACCCGACATAATTAAAAGAAAGAGCCCATACTCATTTCGTAATAGCCACTCGCGAAGTCACTCATAATTTCCTAAGATATGTGCGGAGGGGTCCTCCACGTATTAAAGTAACGTCAGATGTATCGTCTACTTCAAACGTCATTTGTCATATGCAAGCTTTTTTTTCTTTCGTTTTACATTTTGTAGATAAGATCTTAATCTCTCAATAAGTGTTATTAACAACGGTTACTTGCATTAGGATGAGACAACATGTTTTATATTACTTCTAACGGTTGAGGGAAGTCCATCACATTATAAACTCGAAAGATGTCGGACAAATTGGAAAAAGATTATCAGTAATGTCACCAACATGGAGGGAGGATCTTTAACTTAAATGAAAAGAATGTTAAGCTTAATTAGTAACAAAAACAAAGACATTTTGCTTCAGTGAATAGCAGTTTACTAAAGTAAAATATAATTGTAGTGAAACCAACTTGTATTCTAATTAAGAGTAATTCAATTTAGCTCAAGTAAAATGTTAATTTAAGCCATATATAGTTCAGTTCAAGTTTACTTTAGTTAAATACAATTTAGCTTAACTAACAATTTTCTACTTAAGCATAATTGAATTGAATGGAAAAACAATATTCGATTTAAAGGGAGTGAAGACCCGCGCACAAAGAAACGTCTAATGCCGGTAATCTGACCTAGTTTCGCATGAGGTGTAACATAAGTGTTAGACACCACCATCGATCCCAGAAAATACACACGCAGCTTGCTACCGTCGGTAATTAGACACTATAGTCAGGCGCGTATCCAGGATTTTCTAACCCGGGGGGCGCGAATTACTATCTAAGCGGAGCGCCACCATCGGTTGGCGCGGAGCGTACAAGAAAATTTCTGGTTTTGATACCCCCAGATCACCGGAAATGGCACTTCTCGGGCTTGAAAATGACCGACCAGATGTACCCTTTTGCCTGAGAACCAAGTATTTCCCAAAAGTTTTTTTTCATCCATAACCTTTTTGAAGATTGTCACCAGTCACACATCATGTTCGACCTCATCGCATGTCCTATGGATCATTGCTTTCTTAGGTGATTCTACGTCACGGCCCACAATATCCGAAAGCCCCACTTTTGAAGGTTTTAAGCCCATTATTTGTTGAGAATTTGAAAATTCACATTTCCCGTGAATAAAAATCACTTCAAAACATATCCATAATGTTGCACAAAATTCAATCTATGGACAACCAATATAGAAAAACCTCCTTGAACCCCTAATAGACAGGTCAAAATTGCACGAGTAGAGGAAAGTATGATGAAGAATGTTGGTGAGGAAATTTTCGAAAATTCCGACACAGTTAATTTATTGGTGTAGAAATATTGCAACCTCTTTTAATGGCTATTATAAAACTTGGTTGAAGGAAATGAAAAATAGCAGATATTTCCGATATCAGGTATATCGAAACCGAACACTACACATAGGCGTAGGTCTCGTAGAAGGTGGGGGCTGCAGCCCCCCCCCCCAACCCCCAACCCGCAACCAAATATTTCCCATTTTTTCGGGCACCTACTGAAAGAAAAATAAATATCAATGAATAGCTTAAAAATGATCTCCTTGGTAATTAAAATAAAGTTGTAAGCTTGGCCGACATGCGGTACCCGATGCCATGCAATGTAATGACCGATGCTTGCTTATATGATATTGGCATCGATACGTTGAACGCGCGCTCCGCGCGCCCAAAATTTTGGTTTTTTTTCGGGCAAGTCGTTACAGCCCCAAATTCAATTGGGCTCCTACGCCTTTGACTACACACATAGACAGTTTTTGAGGCTGTTCATCGTGGAACATGCATTTCAATGCTCACTGATATGATGTTATATCTGCTCTTTGCTTTACAAATTCGAACAGGCGTGTAGCGAGTAATTGCCAAGGGAAGGGCGAAGCCTGTATTCAAACTATGTAAGCGAAGCGCCACCATGAGTTGGCGCGAAGCGTACAAGAAAAATTTTGGCCGAAAATGCCTCCCAGATCGCTGGAAATGAGACTTCCCAAGCCTTGTAATTTGCATCTAAGCATTGAAAGCATTTTGAAATTACTAGCGATGTCATAAAGAAAATTTGCTCGGGGGGGGGGCGGCGGCCCCTTCCCGAAATGCGTCATGTTCCCCCGACGACTCGGTCGAGTTCAAGACCAGCCACAGTTGGTTCCATATAGCACAATTGTACAATGTTTAAGTCGTCCATACACACACGCGTTATGATAGACCGTATATAGTATTTATATAGATACATTAGTGAGAGAGGAAAAATGGAAACGTCAAAAATGGAGTTGTCGGTGTAAGGGGTAGGGTGAGGCGCACACCCCCTCCGTAATCCTTGATCTGTCACTGGCTACCCTGTGTATATAATAGGGATCAGCGCTTTAACTATGACTGTTCCTCTTTCTCTTCGAGGTCTTGGCTATCTTCTACTCCCCCCTTTTCTCCTTTTTCTCTCTTTTTTTCTTTTTCTCTTCCCTTCCTTTCTCTCCTCCTTTTCTTTTTTCCCCCTCCTTTTCCCTTTTTCTTCTCTTTTTTTTTTCTCTCCTCTTTTCCTTACCCGGGGGGCGCGCGCCCCCAACGCCCCCCCCCTGGATACGCACCTGATAGTGTACAGACTACAGTCAATACATGCAGCTACGGTCAATAACCATAAATCAGTGTACATATAGCAGCGATGGACATCTCAGGTCCAGGTATCACGTTTCATTACTGTCTGCATTTTGTAGCGACAAGCGAAAAACTTCACTTGCAAGCAACGGAAAGTTAACTTTTTTCAGAGGGCGGCACGCGGTTCGGGCGAGTCTTCAATGCCTTTAAAACAGTTTTAGTCAGTTAAGTGAGGGGATTTTGATATAATATTCGATGCTTTTCAATAATTAATACCCTTAACAATGTACATCATTAGATTGAACAGGCATGATTACGTGCCACTTGTAAATAACAAAGTAAAAGTCGAAAATTAAAGTTGGATTGCAATTAATTAGGTTGAAATGCATTAAAAGGTGTTTGACACTAATATGAAAAGTGTTCGTGCAACAAAATGGCAACAATTGAACAAAACTAACTAATGACTTGTTCGTTTATATTCATTTCATGACATTAATCTTACTATCACTGTATACACGTATAATTTTATAATAAAGTAAAAAAATAGCGAAACCTTTGAATATTTTTACTATATATTCTCATCAATATCAATAATTATTAAGAGTTGCATAATGGCCATCTATTACATATTGTTATCAAATATGTATCTAATTTTCTTTCGGCGATGGTAACTTATTTCACTTTGTTTCCTGCAACTGAAAGAGGGTGAACTGGCGGCATTATCCAACTAACATGCATGATTTTTTACTTTTCTGGCCTTTTCCATAATTTTAAGATTAATAAATCTCCGTCCAGTCCTATAGGGACAACTTTTCAAAGCGGACTATTTTTAACAGTGACAGGAACTTTGTCGTATAGGCAGTTTCAAAACAGCGGATTGGGTTGGGTAGGGAAGGGGAGGGGGAGGGGAAGGGGGAGGGGAAAGAGAGGGGAGGAGCAGATGTAGTGCATACGGACTCATCAAGGGATTTTAGCAACCAGAAAACATTTTGGGTGAGTCTACACAGACGGGATAAATTCATTGTTTAGAGTCAGATCTGGATGCTTTATGTGATAGGCCAATGTTACAGTAAAAATGAAACCAATCAATCATTACATTAATTATTATTCTAGATTTCTCGCCAGTGTTCTGTGGAAGGACTGTCAGAATTGTCACTGATAATTTGTCCTTTTGAGAAACAATTGCTGTTGTGTCACACGTCGCATACAATAATATATACACGGGATAGAACGAGTGTTCGATGCATCACTTAAAGCAGCTTTTGCGTCCTTTTCTATGATTTTTCTCAACCTCACTGAACACGCGATGCCATAAAGACATACATAACTAGCTTATCTCTTCAAATTTAACTTCAAATGATGGAATAAAAGTCGAAAAATTTACAACATTGAACGTTGTTTTTCTCGAAGATATTTTCCGTTAGGATCGCAATAAACCCAGCCCATAATATGAATATTTAAATTCTATGAACGTTGTTTTTCTCGAAGATATTTTCCGTTAGGATCGCAATAAACCCCACCCATCATATGAATATTTAAATTCTATGAACGCCATTGTATAATTGCGTTAATCATTTTCATTTTGCCGGCGTCGTAAGCAACCGAGAACACCAATATGTTCTACAACACCATGCTTTATTTGTGTACATTGTGTATGGATGTGATACCGACGCACCTTTTTCGGATTGCCGTGAATGAATCTAATTAAAGCATCGGCTCATATATAACATGTTAGCTATTGATTAGTTGAATTCAAACTAGTGACATGCAGACACAATCACAAACCAACTCTTGTCTTATTTACGACTTTTGATTCATGCTTGGATCCCAACACTCATAAAGAAAGGGTGTACACCATGCATAAACCGCCAAACGTGCCATCAAATTAACTGAACAATATTATAATTCCCTTTCTTCAGTTTTTATAATGTATTTGAGGATGATGCATGTTACCACCTAATAAAATATATTCTAACTTGAACTATGTAATGAAATGTAGTTTTACAGGCACGGATTTCGCTCTGGTCTGTGTGATCTTGCCTGATCTCTCGCTCATTCGATATGACAGTTGATTAATTATCCAAGTAGGCCTATATAATTTATAGTTGAGATTTTATCATGACTAGCTGTATATTACATAGAAGCCATTTAAGAAAGAGGATAGCAAAACATATCTCCTATGTGTAATTATTATCAGTACCACTAAATTATAAACATGTGAAACTTCTCCATATCCTTATAAGATTGCACCCTTTTGCCCGCAAGGTAATGTTTAACTTTGGTATAAACAGAACCAATTCAGTCGGTATTTTGCAATTAATACCTGATCTAAACATAGATAAACTAAACTGTGTAAATTCAATTAACTTTCAAGAGCTTGAGGCTCAATTTTATTGCATGTTACTGTAGATCCATATAAAGATTTTATTTCTGCTTTTTCATGTATTTGAAACTGGGAGCTATAGTTGCCAATATGCAGAATAATTTTAACTATAAATAATTGATATGGTCATTATTCCTTGACGCATAAATCAGGAAGTTTAATTAAAGCTTCTGTGAAGAAGCAGAAGAAGATGAAAGAAGAAGAAGAAGAAGGATGGATAATTTCGAGGGGCAGTGGGACTTAGACTGCTGCATACTATATGTTTGGTATGTTTCAAAGCTTTATATATTTTCGCTTGTTTTGTTTAATGAATCAATTATATGCGACAGCCGTTTGTCAAGTATGCAAACTATGCAAGTACGCAAACTATGCAAGTATGCAAACTATTATAACAGATAAACAATAAATGCTAGTTATGGCGTACTTAATAAGAAGAATTTGAACTAGAAACTTCTACTCATCGTCAAATCATTTCCTCAACTCATTACATATCTAACTTCTGGATTGTGTTAAGTCCAGTCAATCTGTGAACAAAATGGGCGAACCTCACACTAATTGCTAAAGAGTATGGTTTGGCGAAGCTCGACACACAGATACCTTGTGACAAATATAATGAAAATATACATTGATGGAGGTTACAGAACCGAGTCATGATTGCGCTTTATAACATATGGCAAACTCTTGCATGTGCTATATCGATAGGGAACTGTTTCATAAGTTTTAAATGGCAAAATAATCATGAATGACATATTATTCGACACTGGGAGAACTGATAATTCACTTCCCTTTATTTTGTTAATCAGGTAGTCAGTATAGCGGCATAACAGGTTTTCTTGTCTTGTCATTACGTATAGAATATACACCATCAGGCTGTAGTTTCTAGTGACTGCGCAAGTAAGCCAAACCCTTGTCTTCAAATCGGTGTTCTCCTTGCCTGCAGGCCTGGTAAGGGATGTGTGGGGGGGGGGGGGAGGGGTAATGCTACGGAAATTTAACCATTACAATCACACAGTGATGAGCTAATTACTTGAATACAGACGTAAAACATGTCAATGACTTGAATCGAAGACCCAAAATGAAGACTTCAGCCACCTGTATGTAATACCTATGCACACCTATCTATGCACATCTTTCTTATACTATTCAGTTCCTATGTATTTTCTATGCACATATTTCTCTTGTTTAAGGTCGGATAGATGCCCGAAATCATCCCCATTTAATGAAAGGCAGTGTACATTGCCCAACAGGAGTTCTGACATATGTGTTCAACATTGTTAGCCAAAACCACGGACAAAATGGTCTGAAAGAAACCATTCACAAAATTACCGCGTATTGGAAGAATATTCCGTGCTCAATTTCTCCCGACTCCTACATTTCCCAAGGAAGGATTTAACCTTTGGCGCAGATTTCGCTCACAAAATGAAGAATGACGAGTCAACAAAGCTGCCACAGTATTCCAGATAGCCAGGGTTTTGAGAATTCAAATGTTGGATAAGGAAGGTGCGGAATTTGCATAAACATGTTTCTGTTCGGCGCTTGAAAATGACCGCTTACATGTTAATCCCTTTCCCTGTTTTAAGTCACCACAGAGACTAACAAGTTTACAGTTATTTGATTTTATATTTACCATCTTACCGCTCAAAAGTCCAGAGAGTCACGCATACACAATGACATAAACTGATCAGTATTATCATACGTTGTATGAGAATATTGAACACGTGCTATCACATAGTATGTTGAGGAATATGAAGCCAACTATCTAGTATAACAAATGTTACGTAAGATAAACGTATAGGTAGTGTTCTCATAATTTGCCAGAAGTCGTTATTTTCATATTGCACGAAATTAATAAATGAAACTTTAGTGTAACAATATTACTTTGTTAATTGTACCGATATATTAGCAATACTGACATTAGTATTTCAGACAGGTTCACGGAATTTGTTTTAATGCTCATCCCGGTAAACAACTTAAAACATCTCTGTGTGAAAAGCGTGTGGGCGTTGTGTACTAGCTAGAAATATTAATTATGGGTGAAATAAGACAGAACATGGCATGTTGACACTCGTTAAGATATCATACAAAAATATCACTAACAATATTAATCAGTGGACTCAACACGTTAGAATTTATCCTTTGGGGCCCATGAACATGAAGGGCCCTGCTTTAATGAAACCTTGAACCGCCTTTTGCTACGCCTATGTCACAATGTGTTACCATTAAATCCAGTAATGAGAATTGCGTCTGAAAAACTTTGTTAAAAACAATTTTCTACCAGATCTGATGACAGTATCTGTTCATCGTCATTTTCAATTAGTCACCTCAGGCTTATTCCTTTATTGTTCACATCTCTCAAGGATTTATTTAATTTGTTATTGTTTTTTTAATAATCTTTGGTTTCTTAATAATCTTTGGTATAGCAAATCTGCTTTGATTGTTGTAAAACTGAAGGAAAACATGTAGACCGCAAAACAGGCCACGTTTATTAAATTTTAATTAATTAGTTTTCGATCGCAAATTAGACTCGAAACAGATGTAGCAGTTCGTAACTTCCAACAGATTTTCTGTTCCAGAAGCTTCTTCAACATTGTACCTGGTATGCAAAAGGCACAGTTACTGATTGGGCTTCACGTATATCACTTGCTCTGAGGACAACTAATGATACCTTTACTCCACAAATATTACATTTCGCTTCCGTCCTGCCACTCACTTTTACAGAAGTCCTATATGCAATGATATGGGTCGAAAACCAGACGGAACGAACATTGCATATGTTATGAATGAATCCGATCGGCATTGCCACACATGCATGCCTTTACCGATGATTGCTGTACAGGCAAACACACCTAATTCATCGTTGGATCCATCGTCGAGAGCTGAAGTAAGAACTAACTATAGCTAAGGAACCATTCCCTTCCATTATTTATTAAATGTGATACCACCGTCATATAGATTCAAATAGCTAAAAGTGGATGTTGTGACACTCGACAATAATCTTGTGATTAACCTCCTTACTTAGATTATTACGTTAAGAGTAGTCCATCTTTACTGCTTGACCAGTCTCCACAGATTGGAGGCAAGCTTCGGCTATCTTTATAACCGCCTCTGTCTGCTTTCCGGTCACGAGAGAGTCCCTTTGACCTAAAACAACGAAAAAGGGAACATTACATTGCGGATGTATGTTAAAGTGGTTCGACTAAGAGAACAATGGATATATTTTCAGAAAAATTCCAAGGTGGAGCTTTGACACGAAACCAAAAAGCTTGATCGACTTTCAAGCCCAGTCCACTTACACTTTAACTGTATTCATGTGGTCATGTGATCATGACGGTGCTATGTCAAGCGAGGTATCAACAGACCATTCGAATGTGAATGGATTATATACACATGATAGGTTGGTGGGCGATCTATTGTGAATTGTGTACGTAAACAGATACACATCAGGGGCGTATCCAGGATTTTCCAATAGGGGGGGGGGCGCCAGGCATGAATGATCGCCGTCCTGGGGGATGGGTCTAAGGGGAGGGGTGTACAATTTTTGCTTTCGAAGAAGGGCTGAAATGCAAAATGGTGTCATATGCATGGGCGGCGATCAGTACTTCCGAGTGTGGGGGGGGGGGGATATGACCTTGTTGACTATCTAAGCGTAGCGCCACCATGGGTTGGCGCGAAGCGTACAAGAAAATTTTGGGATTAACAAACCCTCTAGATGGCCGGAAACGGCACTTCCCGAGGTTTCCAAGCGGCATATACCCAACTTTAAAATAGGGATGTCATGTCCGAAATATCTCATATTCAGGATCCAAAATACTTTTTTTTTAATTTCGGGTGTTATTTTGGGAAAATTGCCCCTGTCAATCTTGTTTCAGGCGCAACGTTAGAATGTTCGAGAGCTCTTTTATATTATTCGATGAAGAAAATGGCCTCATGCAGGCTATTATAGGCCTATACACATGCAATACACAATTACACATAGTGACATTCCTAGGTACCGATTGCTAGGGCATCCAGGTGAAACGTGCATTAAGCATTACCCTGGTTACATGAAATTCTCAGCTGTTCGAGGGAACATGTACGTGTGTAGGCCTACTATAGGGCCTATATGAATACTATGAGGGTGCATATATGTACTATATCAATACCGTGGGCGCAATAATACATTTTGTTGTTATAGGGCCAATGAAGCCTACAGTCAACTATTTTTGCTTTATAAAGACGCTTTATTTGAAAAGATCGCACTGCGTTTATAGTAGGCGAGAAATGAAGCTAAAAAAGAGCCGTACATTAACGAAGATGCATAAATGTAGGCATGAAAATATTCTTATCCCTGGCATTTGGTGGGGGGGGGGGGATATGGTGCATTACATCCCCTCCACCCATTTTCATGGGGGGATATATCCCCCCTCCACCCAGGATCGCCGCCCATGGCCATATGTGATCCATTTTTCGACCTTAATAATAAGCAACATTTCCAGTAAATATGGACACAAAATGCACAATTTAGTATGGCTGGCATGTCACTTAGTGTTTATAGTGATAATACAAACACAATTACCATCTATGTTTCTAAAACTATTATGCCGCCGAACTTCGCCAGAACCTTTTTTTGGCAAACAAAAAATAAAGCATACGGGAGGGGGGGGGGGGTTGAGCGATCACCGACATCTCACATAAAGGTCGTCATCAATTTTTTTTTTTTTTTTTTTTTGCTAAACTTTTTTTTTTTTGGTGACGGCCAATAGGGGGGGGGGCGCGCGCCTGTTGCGCCCCCCTGGATACGCCCCTGCACATTTTTTAGTCAAAAGGCCGCGAAACGATGTAAGTGTGGCTATTTACCTGTTTATGAGACTTGCCAACGAAAACGAAACGTCACCGCTTAACCGGCACTACGAACGCAGTACAACACCACAAAAAAACAAAAACAACAGCAATAAGTGACGCCACGTACCGCAACCCCACCCGATACATCAAATCAATCGGAATCTATTTAATAAAACAGAAACACCCACGGACGGCCCGCCGCAAGCTCGCCACCCTCCACCTCCACCCCGCCCAACACCATCATAACAAGAAGAAATTAAATATCGAACTATTTGGGATTTACATCATAAATTGTAACTTTTCTAAACTGGCTATTACCTGCTATGACATCTATAAAGTGGTCCATCTCATTTCGATAAGCATCCTTGTATCGGTCTGAAAATTGAACTACAAGGGAGTCTTGTCGCTCTCCATCCGAGGTGTTCAAAATCGTTGCAGTCGGTCTCAGATTACCTTCTTGGAGCATTCCTTTGCTGCCAAACACCTGACGTTAAAAATAATACACAATCACCTTAAATATGAAGAAAGAGAAAACCAATAACATCAAGAAAACTGTTAATCATTAGAAGCCATAATAACAAAACCACTTTTCGCAAACAGTTAAATTCTACTTGATCGTGACAAACTTTGGATGTTTCGTATCACCATTAGCCATAGTGGGGTGAGTGCTTTCATTGCGACAGGTGGGCACACGGGAACCCGGTGACAATTAATGGAAAAATAACCATCCATCCGTTGAATTCCTGTCCTCAACAAAGAAAGCCAGAGAGTGCCATACCCGGGCGTCTGGAGGTGTCAAATATATCAGCTGTCGTCACCCAATAGGAAACATTGGGTGAATTTGAACTTTCTATTGGTGGCTCATATCGTCTGCTGCACCAGGGTTCTGTTGCGCATTGTGACACCATTGCGAATTAGCCATCAGCGTTCATTGAGGCGTATAATATGTACCGGACACGGAAGATCATCTCAGATAGACGTGAAGGTGATAAGACGTCAGCGTGAATGAATCAATGATTACAAATCAATTGAGTCCCATGTTTAAATCAAATTAATCTTACTATCTGAAGGGCATGCCAGAGATATGATTATATACATTCACATGTTAGTAATTTGAAATTGTGATTTTATTGACCGAATTAACTTACTTCAAGTCGTTGATCGTATCCATAAACTGCTTTCCTGTTCATATCTATACTGGCATTTACCCCGCTAGGAAATTTCATAACTATGAAAACTTGGTCGTAGTCCCCGACACTGGCAATGTCTGGATTAAATGCATGACCGATGGCGTAAACCGTTTCAGGAAATTCCTTCAGAATATAACATATTATGTCGATATCATGGCAACATGCGTCCTTAAAAATCCCACCTGGAAACAAAATATAAAGAATACAGGAATCACCAACTCATATGTGATATGACTACAGCAGGACAAGCTGTTCCGTTTGCTTTGAAATAGCAGAGACTATTTACTACTGTGACGAGTGTTGTATTCCCTCTCTCTTATCCTACATGGTAACTGGAATGAGACCTTGCATCTGTTGTCGGAAAGGAAATGGATGGTCCATCTTCAGACATTGGATTAGCCGAACATTTTATAAATCCAGTTCCTAATTCAAAAGTCAGAACCACTTTTCACTTACCATAATAAGAAATAATAATTTCGGATTATTCAAAAAGAATATAATTACATATATTCATAAGTTTATGGATTTCTCGATGGTGGTTGGGCTTTCGGAGTGTAGGATAACGATCTGAACGTTCCTTTAGGTAAATAAAACACAACAGCCCATGTTACCTCAGGTAAGGATGCCGTAATTAAATGTAAACTGAAAAAAAATTCCAATTTGAAATAAATAAAGGTGAACTGTAAAACGAATCTTATACGCGTCTTAAATTAAAGGTTAAGCTTATCCAGCAGTCACTGAAACTCTGTGAGATCTTCGGGAGGATGTCACCTCCCCTAATAAGGAGAACTTTTTAAACATTTATTTTCGTTTTAAAATGAAAAATCTTGCTATTTCATTTACCTAGCTTGTGATTTCTTTTACATTTATATAACACCATGTGTAGAATTGGTTTATTTCAATGAAATCGCAATGCTACACTCAACATATATATAACACCGGATCACATTGTCACAATCCAAATGTACGGGGACTGAGGTTAGTAGTGCATATCGACATGAACTTTTATTGTGCTCTATTTTCAATGATTATCATAACAAGTTCCATAATGTTGCAACTGAAGATATAGAGGCACATCACCTTTGTTTTCTTCGCGTATTTACATGGTTATGATATTAATAATGCTAGATACCATGACCGTAGTGTTTATAGTTACAGTGATATCAAATACCACCTTCCCTAAGAAGACCACAGAAAGCAGATTATTGAAGTTCATTCAAACTAGTGGGTCTGTGGGGAAATTGTACACTTCCTCAAGTCCCCAGTCTTGCATATGAAGGGACAACACCAACATGATGATATATTCCAAGTGGAATAAGTTATATTGTAAATGTTTAGATTAGCAGTTTCGTAGCAGTTCAACGTTCATCATAATTGATGTATTTATTACACAATATAAATGTTTCGATGAGACGTAAATATGTTGGCATTGATGAAGTTTGATCTTGAGTGAGCATGTATTTGACTAGATATCTTGTTGGGGCAATACTGATTATTTTATGCTTTGTTGTAGCAAGTACCTCTGTGACGTAAGGTAAATGCTGGCAGTTGTTGATACTTGCCCTTTTCGCCACATACGTCACTAGAAAAGACATGGCAGTGCAACAGATATCCGTGCTTATTAATATTTAACTTCCTTACCTGAACTCTTAGCATATTCCCCTGTTGGGTACTCTGGATCTCTGCTGCAGATTTTTATGCTCTTGATTTGGCCTAAAGTACCTCTCTGAACCTGGTCATGAATGGACCGGACGGTCGGGTCAAATCTCCTAATGAAACAAAACAAAAGACAAATACAAAAAATACCACGTTGAAACTTCAGAGGTTTATAAGACGGGTTGTAAGCAGTAGGTGTGTGTCTGCATAGTGGCGTGCACATGATTTCAAACGTGTGGAGGCCAATTCAAAATTTCCCGACTGATTCAGGTTTGAGCCTGAACTGTTGTGAAAGGGCCAGAAGCAAAATAAGGACTTTGTAAGGGGAGGGGGGGGGGTATGCGACTCAGAAACACCCTAAAATAACTAAAGTATATATTATAAAATCCACCACCTTCTTTACAAATTGAACCACTAACCTATTGAATCCACAAATAAGTGGTTTGCCATTGGCCTGGGATAGTTCAAAGCATTCCTTAGTTGATAAGCTATCTAGTGTCAAAGGTTTCTCACAGAATACTGCTTTTCCTGTGAACATACATTAATAATAATTATCTGTAAATGAGACAAATGTAAAGACTTAGCTATCACTTTACAATATTTCACACATATACAGCAAATTACAAAAGAAGAAACAATATAATATTAAAAATACAATTTTTCACGTTTGGACATTTCTATGTATAGTTGGCTTCCGAAGCTAACCGTGGTGCCTATTTGTAAATGTTTTTCAAGTATATATTAAGTACGTAATTGTTATATCGTACCATATAGTTAAAACATAGTAAGCTGGCCTTTTACCATTTTACGGGTAATAAGACCGTTGATGCGTCAACCCTCCTACGCTTACGTGTTCCTTGTATGTTACGAATAGTTTACTAAGTTGATTCAATATTATGACATGACTTTCACATGATATGAAGCATATATAATACCGTCAACGACCAGGGGTTAAGTTTTAAAGTCGTGTGAGGAAGCCTTAGCCTCACACAAGACTGTAAACCTTCAACTTTAACTCTTTTTTAACTATAAGTCATCCAATTAATGAATATTGAACGTGTTGAAAACAATTACGCTACTTTATGGATCATATCACCTTCAAACACTTTAGAAAGTGTAGTAGGGAGAGTAGAATGTCCCATAGTTGAGGCAGTTATCCGTCCGTATCCACTATATTGTATAGAACATTTAATATTTGTTATTGCTAATCATCCGAAGAATAAGTCAATTGAATTTAAGGAGTTCACTGAATAATATCCATACGGACGTAGTTAATACATTAGTTTCTCATATAATGTTTCCTTCAGTGTATATCGTTAACCTTGATCGCAGTAACAGCCTCGAAGTACGTGTATAAAGTGTTAAGCTGCGAGGTTGGCGCAACCATATACAACATATGTGAAACTCTTACATAGTCAAGATGGCTGTCACATCTGACAACATATATGTTACCTGCTTTCAGACACCCTTTGATAACTTCCTCATGCATCAGACTAGGTACGGTAACAATCACGGCATTGACACTGAAACCAAACACAGACATCAACAGAACACGAAGTCAAACTAAAAATTGAGTCTGGAAGTTGGAAGTTACATGGCATGTTGTGACACACAGTGAATACCAAGAAGTATACAATTCACCTTAGTATCTTTCATCTCTGAGTTTGATAGGCATGTCACCTTTTTTATATTATAGAGCTATAACGAATATGCCTAAAGCTCCGAGGCATGCAGTGAACCATTAAATATGTAAAGAAAAACAACAATATAAACAATGACAACACTCGCTTCTAGCATTTTTTAAAATATCTGAATAGTATATTCCAACGTGCTATATCAAGAACTGTTGCTGATATTATCCTGCATACGTTCACTCAAGACTACTTAAAGGAGCAAGCATATTGATGCAAGCCCTTGAAATGTAGCTTCATTGTAACAGGAGCGATATAACCATTTACCTTTTATCCTGTAAGACCTGATCGTGGTCTCCAAATTTAACCACCTTCGCCTGTGAGGGAAGTTCGTCAGATAATTTTCTCCCATTATTTGGTACTGCATCTACAATCCACTTTATTTCAGCCCGACCGGTCATGACTGCGTTTCTCGCATGTATGCTACCGGCCCTGCCGGCCCCAAATACAGCCAAAATTAATCTACCCATCAGGAAGCGATTACCAGCTGGTTCTACGGTAGAGGTAATACTACTGAGGAATTCCAATCTGTTGAAAGCTAAACTTTGCTAAATTACTAAGAAACTTAAGATCACTGACACCCGTAAAAAACGACTCTAACGAGGCAAAATTCTGAGGAAAAGAGAAACCGAATAAAAAGTTAGAATGGAAAAGGATTATGTTTCTTAAATTGAGACAGGTCGCCTGCAGATAATGTATTTCATATTAATGACAGGGTGGGACTAAAAGTAAAAAAAAAAAAACACATAAGAATTTAATTGAACATATCGGTACCATATATTGACTTAATATTTGGAATTGATATGTTGGTAGAGCATGTTAACATTTTCAGCGCCATTTCCTCTTTTGCCAATTAAATTGATCATTACTCGTGTGCATGGCTATAAGATATGTCCCTGCAATCAGCTGCTATACACGAATCTACGAGAACAGTAAATCGATTTATATGTCGATAGGTCGATATCTGGTACAATGATACGTACTCAAAGACATGACGTTGAACCCTATTGTTTCTTAGACCAGATTATGCATATTAATGAGTGGTTAGGGCTTTAAGTGAAACCAAACTGGAATTTTGCTGACTATAGAATCTTGTAGTGAGACGATATTTGAACGAGGGAGAGGTGCAGCTATGACTTGTAGGCCAATATAAATAATGCGCACTTACCTCCATATGAACTTGTAGGGACTTTATCAGACTGAGTGCTGTATATATCGTTAACTATCACAACAGGGAGAGCATGACCTCATCCAATACTATATGTTGTCTGCGGTAATTAGACTGACTATAGTTTCATAATTATAATTGGTGTCGTAAATGTTATACATGCAAATTGGATTCTAAATAAATATATTGTGAAGATATGTATTCTATATGAAGTCTTAGAATTACTCTGAAAAGATTATTAAGAGAGATTATACACTGTGTTTGTTTGGCGCACTCGGCATAAACATGTTCTTTATCTATACACTTCTCTATATACATCTATATCTGTACGTATTATTTATAATTAATAGTGAAACCCACACCAGCTATTGTAATATAGGCAACACTGATTTCGACATACCTTTCATTTATATCACGAAGATTTGACGTCACAAAATTTAAATCTCCTCATAAAACTCTCCGTCTTCCCACCTCGTAGATGTTATCCGATAATCACCGTTGTGTAGTTCTATACTATAGTAGCCTATGTATAGTGTTCTATAGGCCTATATGTCGTTTGGTTATCTTATTGTGTATGTACTTCAGTTTATAAACAATATAGGTTGGACTTTGTACCCAACCCGAGGGACGTGACAATATCACAGTAATACCATATATATAACAGTACCATTCACACATGCACTGACCGTTCCATTTCCTGCAACTTTCATAGGCATATTGTGTATTTCAGCACTTTAGTACAACAATCTGTACATTAGCACGCACCTATAGTGATATGGTATAAACACAAAGTTGTCTTTGGAATAGGTCACCGTCCGACGAAACAGATTACTTGGAAATTTAGTTAAATGGCTGTTCATTAAGGCATTCTGATATTAGGCATATCCGGCAGGCGTAGTTGTTACAATTCTCTTTAATCTTTTCTCCGTGCAACACTAATTTGCAGGGACGAAGCCGGGACGGCTTAAAAAGAAAAAAAAAATGGCAAAAGAAAAATAAATAGCATGGTTACAATGCTTGATAGGCACCCGATCCTCATGGCTTTATCAGTTCAAGCTAGTAAAGGTGAGCAACCGATATTCAGTTACAACTGATGTGTGTTATGAGGGCGTGGTGGCCAATTGGCTAAGGCGTCGGACTCGTGATCCAAGGATTGCTGGTTCGATTCCTGCCTAGTTCATTACGTTGTGTCCTTGGGCAAGATGCTTTATCTCACTTGCCTCTCTCCACCCAGGGGTTAAATGGGTACCTGTGAGGTAACTTGTCATTGGGCGCAGTATATAACTGCTGCCGACTGGAGGGATTGTCTCTGGGACAGGTTATCATTGACCAGGGGTAATACAACGTCTGTAAAGCGCTTTGAGACCTATCGCTGGTATAAAGCGCTATATAAAAAGCTAATATTATTATTATTATAATTTATTAACATGTGTTCCATTTATGACCAGTTGTTACTGGGGACTCACAAACAGAATATGCTAAACACACTATATTCCATGCATAATGATTGACTGGACTAACGATACTACTGTAAAGGCCCTTTCACACCAGGCGAACGCGATGTGACGCGATAAAAAAGTTGCAGTAATGTATTTACTTAGACTCTTTCACACTAGGGGCCATGCGACGCGACGCGAAAAACTTGTGTTAAACATGATTCAACTTTTGTCGTTTATCGCAGAGCGACATTTTTCGTTTGACCAATCATTGGCCTCCGTAGGATCACATGATTAGCAGGGTAAAAAGTGAAAACCTTTTATGCATGTTGGCTATCAACAACTATCGGTATGTCTTGATTCGAACAAAATCTATTCCTGTTTGTTCAGGATCAGGCAGCAGATTATACAGGGACTGACCCCCGCCCACCTCCCCCCCCCCCCCCAAAATACAAACAGTAGAATGCAAGCAGCCTGAAAACAAGCAGAGAGTATCTTCTTATATTTGAGTTGGAAATTTCACCGCTTGTTATTGTAGTGCGAGTGCGCGTTACAAAATTGGCATTACTGACCAAGTGAACGATACCTACAAGACTGCACGTTGAAACTTAAAGTTTCATATAGTCTCTTTACATTTACACTTTCAGAGGCTAGCTGAGTAGCCAACTTATTCTGAGCCCGTCACGGTGCTCACAAGCGCCCTCACTTTGTAGGTACCTACCTACATGAAAATACTCCCTGGTGTCTTGTCCGCCTAAAAAATAACACCACGAGCAACCGAAAAGTTCTTCCTAATACTGCAAGCACTCCACGCGCACTTCAATACTGGGTATTTGCAGACAAATGCATATGCTATATGATTTATGCCAGAACTAAATGGTCCCTGACACATTCCGCTCTCCATCATAACATACCAACATTGTACGGTAATAACATATGTTATCAATGATAGTTTAAATAAACTCTGGGTAACAGCCACATTACCACTATAGGAATAAGAATCTTTATTACTTGTTTCTTTACTTGTGTTTTATTTTCTCTTTATTGCTCTTGACAACATTGCTCTTGATTACATGAATGAATAACCGTTCATGATAATAAAAAACTGAAATAGATTAAACCACAGTGTTAGAAAAAATGTTGTATTTTGCGGTAGAATACTGCGGCAGCCAGGACGCCTGCACTAAGACGTAATTTAACAGCGGTTTTTGGAAAACGGAGAGAGGTTTTTTAACTGGTACATTGAAGCCGTGATTTCACGTCGTTATTTTGGTTGAATAGAAATCCCTAATGCTAAGTTTTTCCTCTTTAAGCATGATTTGTTTTTCCTGTTTTTTATATTAATATTGCATTAATTGGTAATATCATAATTGCCTTCACAGGTCTCTGGGTGTTTCTGCTTGTAATTAATTATCATTGTATTTGGAGTCCTATACGAACTTTAATAATACAGTTTTAATCGCTCAATATGAAAACTACAAGCGTGAAGGAATCTCGTTTGGGCAATCAACTGTTGAAAGTATCGTTTTGAACTCCTTTGACGATTAATCTCGTTGTAACATTCACTTTGGAGATGACAGTATAATACAAAAAAATATTAGAAAATATTAAGAAGTGAGACTGTTCAATCCATACCGCTCAGGGCTATGAATGTATAGTCTTGATGAAGCGGGTATCTGACAGTGGTTTCTCTTTCTCTCCAATAGCTTGGCAATTGGCAGTAACTTTTCCAGCGATCTTGAAAAGAAAATGAACTAAGTCATTCTAACATACATCAGAAAATTCTTATAAGTTTTGTGTATTTTCGTAACATTCAAACTTTGAATGAGGTTGATCGCAATAGCGATGTTCGTTTTAGAATCTGATGTATATAGATATATGTAGATATATGTTTGTGGTCGATAACTGTCTTCGTTACTCTGTTACATAAACTTAAAGTGACGTGCGCGAGTGTTGGGGCATAGCTTAGTAGGGTGACGTGCGCGAGTATTGGGGCATACTGTAGCTTAGTAGAGTGGCGTGCGCGAGAGTTGGGTCATAGCTTAGTAGGGTGACGTGCGCGAGTATTGGGGCATACTGTAGCTTAGTAGAGTGGCGTGCGCGAGAGTTGGGGCATAGCTTAGTAGAGTGACGTGCTCGAGAGTTGGGGCATAGCTTAGTAGGGTGACGTGCGCGAGTGTTGGGGCATAGCTTAGTAGGGTGACGTGCGCGAGTGTTGGGGCGTACTGTAGCTTAGTAGAGTGGCGTGCGCGAGAGTTGGGTCATAGCTTAGTAGGGTGACGTGCGCGAGTGTTGGGGCATAGCTTAGTAGGGTGACGTGCGCGAGTATTGGGGCATACTGTAGCTTAGTAGAGTGGCGTGCGCGAGAGTTGGGGCATAGCTTAGTAGGGTGGCGTGCGCGAGAGTTGGGGCATAGCTTAGTAGGGTGGCGGTGCAGGAAAAGACTACTGAACGCCACCTTTTTAACCTCAGACAAAAGATCAAGACTATTTATTATCACACACTTGCATTTAGAGCTCATTATAATACATCTCATTCATATAGGCCTAGCCGAAATATGCCTCAGAATTCACCATTTGACGTCCACAACTGTGGTCCCCAAATACCTACATGGTGGTCGACTTTAACGACCCCAGGGGGTCAAGTCACTTGATTTATGTCAACATATACATTTAGAGTTAACACATTTTATAGTGGATAGCAATTTACTGCAAAACGCTTTAGATCTGCAATTGGAACCATCTTTACAAGGTGTACCTTCTAGCCAACGTAGGGACATTTGTTTCGACTCCCAACCAGTCTTAGTTGAAACAGCCTTTGAGTTATGAATTCGTCTTAATTATTTTCTCACAGTAGCATCTGCTGACAGGTCTAACATGTGTTACGTTGTTATAACACACTTTAGTTGATACTGATTAACGGTTGTCTCTTATTTACAGTATACAAACTGATTAAGCCATGTACATTGGGTGCACAGTAGCATCTGCTGACAGTCTAACAGGTGTTACAACACACTTTAGTTTACACTGATTAACGGTTGTATCTTATTCACAGTACAAACTCATCGAGCTATGTACATTAGGTGGAATAAGCGGGTTTAAGACTTTATATATAGAAGTTAAAAGTGGTAATATAGTTTCACCGTGTAATCAATAGCAATTGTTTGCTTGAACCAAATGAATATATTTTTGCATAAATTAATATAAAGCACTAAATTCTTTCAGTTTACGTTATCAGCATCACTTTTTGTTATACATGCTGGGATAGTTGAAAAATATTACTTGAAAAAGTTACAATTTTTTTTAAATGGGTATGCACTGGTAAGCATCTGACCCTATTATGCGATGTATCTAAATTATTGAGTACGGTACACACAGTAAGCTGTGTACAGTGACCTGCACCTGCTGGTGTATAGTAGTTCCTCGAACTGCGTATACGGTAATAACATGTTTTACAGTACCAACCATTAAGTATACCATTTCCACAATCTGGCGCTTCAGTATAGGCAGAGATGATCCTCGCAAGAAAATATACCCAGAAGAAAGTTTACCCCAACCGCTCGTCGAAACATTTCGTGAACTCAGAGCAGGATTTCCCTAAGTGACCATCTCCACTCCCCCCCCCCCCCCCCACTTGTGAAATTCTTCTAGTGTTGAAAGTTAGATTTCTAACCTATGGGTAATAACTATCTGTTGGCTAAACAAGTTAATTAAATATTTAGTGGATATACAGTTAATCTGATTTAAAACTTTGAACATAAATTCCCAGCTGATCTTGTCAAATGCCTTTTCTTGATCCATCGACATCAACACATACGGAATAACCTGTCACATATCACAAATTAAAAGCAGGTTATTGTAAATTGATCTACCAGGCACCGAACAGGCTTGTTACGGTACTATATTCGCAACTATAGACATAACACATAGACGTGCTATGTATAACGCCAATATAGTACGTATTGTTTGGCAATAATTTGTAAGCTTGGCCAAATTCCATATAGTTGATACGTCTAAAAAAAATGAGTTCTTACAAAGCACTTACATACTATACCTTGCAGTAACAGTGTGATCTACAACTATAATGGTATCATATAATTTCCGTGCAAATTGCTCACAAATGACGATGATTCTGCCTCTAATCCTTCATAACTATCGAATGCCTGTAATATATATATCGTTAAAATGATAATGACTTTATTCAGGTTTATAAACGGTGCATTTTCATTGTGACGTTGGTCATGCATAATTACTCATGCTAATTTTATTAGAATGCTATGAAATAACTTAAAACGAAATATGCCGGTACCTTTCTTTCAAAGGCAACCTCATTTGTATTGCAAATTTGTTAAGTACTTAAATTAGAAAACCAGGGTATGCTTGGTGATTGGGAGGGGTTGCGATTATCAGGAAAGTGGAACTCAATTTCAGTGAGCGAGCACACGCGTAAGGTGCAATATGGAGAGCGGGGGAGGGGGGGGGGGCTTGAAATGCTAGTCCTTACGGTAATTCGAAGCTTATATGTCCACGTCACGGTCAAGATCAGTCCTGCAGTGTGTGTAGTGGATGTAGATCTAGGCTAAAGAAGACAACCTTTCCTGTCCCCTGGTGACACGAAGGTATGATTGGAAGCATCTTTACGTGCTTCTACTTTTTCTCACCAACATGATGTCGTTGGGATGGTGTATACAATTTGTATCAGGGTGTGGATGTTAGGGAAGTGCATTGCATCGCGGCATTTCTGAATGGCGGCATCAGATGATGATGTGCTATCTCCCTCCTGCATCTCGCCGTACCCTGCTTCCCATCCGTTCAACTTCTGAGGTATCAACTCTGGTGAAGAAAGGTCACTACGGTAGAGGTCAGCTGCCCCATCAAGATCAACGATGCTCGGGTCTCTGCAGATGATAGCTGAGATCAAGCCCACAACGATGTAGCCTTCTTGGATAAACCAGAAAATTGCGAATCTAGGGTTTAGGATGACGTGGTCTAGCCTAATGGGATCGCATGATATTTACTCACCTGACTTGCATGAGATGCAGACGCGTTGCCCTAGCAACCAGAGTTCCCATGTTCTCTACATTTCGCATTTTGTAACATTCAAACTTTTAATGAGGTTATACTCACTTCATGGCAATAAAAACGTTCGTTTTGGAATCTGATTATTCGTAAATTAATTTTGGGCTATGTATAGATAGGCCTATGTATGTTTATATTGTGGTCGGTAACTGTACTCTGTACTCTGTTACATAAACTTAAAGTGGCGTGCGAAAGTGGACGAGGGGAGGGGGGGGGGTGAGGTTCAGTAATGGTGGGGTTATACCCAGTCGGTGCAGGATTAGACTACGGTACTGAACGCCACTTTGTTTTTAACCTGACACAAAAAATCAAGAGTATTTATTAGCACAAACTTGCGTTTAGAGCTCATTATAGACATAATTCATATAGTCTAAATATGCAGAATTTTGAATGGTTTTGATGCTATCAATATTAAAATCAAATAAAATTTATAGCTCATTGACTTTCATAGCAAGTGTTATTACAAGTAACGAATAGTAAGTAATTTTGTGCCAGTCTCTCGCAAGTGATTTTGCAAACGGCTCATAACGCGGAGAGCAACAATGAGATGCCGAGAGCCTCGAAAATCACTAAGCGCTTGATCATTAAAGTCTTTGTTTGGTGAAAAACAAATCTTTTGAACGGTTTCTGTTAGTACAATAAAACGCACTAATGTGTTGAGTACTAATCGATAGATGTGCTACAATTACTGACTGAAAAAGATGTTTTGATTTTAATATATAATGCTACGAAGTGTGTTTGCTCCTTGTTCCATGAAAATCATTGAAAGCAGTACTGACAAATGACCTATACTATATTGTATGAATAAACATGTTCAAGTAGTGCGCTATATATCGTATGTGTTTCTCTTTCATTTTCAAGTGCATGTAAAACAGGTATTACCTCAATCAGCCATTTAAATATATTTATCGCAACGGCCTACATAAGCACGACTTATTCGTTGACTGGCAGAAATATTGAAAAGGAATACGGGGTTATCAGACTTTAACTGTAGAAGTGAAAGGTGGTAATATATAACCACATTCACCTTTTTCAATTTGATTGTCACCAAGTTTCCTTACACAATCATCATTACACCACTCCCGTGTGAAGGCAGCGCTGCAATGTGCACAGTGCGAAAAAAAAAAAACACACAGTAAATGATTCCTACATACATCACGTACGATTTGCTATACATTGTTTCAAAAGGACAGCATGGCGGTTGGGAGGGAATGGGTGGGAGTGGGCGAAGGGGTGAGAGTGGGCGAAGGGGTGGTAGTGGGCGAATGGGCTGAATGTCGTCTTATTTTTATTATCTTACATTTATTGTGTTTTATAAGTTAATGCCAGCATCTACCATCATTTACCGCCAATGAGCTAGATTTACCACAGTTAACAGTGACGTAAACAGTGACGTCAGTGGATCGTTTTAATCCGAAGGGTCAGACAACAAACCAGTTTTCGCGACAGTCGCGCAGCACGACGATATTAGGTCTTTTAAGTCAATATTATCATATTTTTAACTTGTAATTTAACCGGTGAACGATTTTAATCCCATGTCACAAGTTATATGCCAGATGTAAAGAGATTGTCTTACACTGAAAGAGTGGATAATGGCATGCACAGCTGCACTTTTAGCTTGAAAAGAAGACTCTAATTGATTCTATGGAAGCGAAATCAAAATTTACAGAGACAGGAAAAATGACTTAAAACGGCTGTAGTACGACTAGCACATGTACCGTGGCACCGTATATGTTAACCTCTCAACAAGCTTGGCGGTTGTTGTAGAGGTTGGTCTCTGACATTTAAGCAATATTTTTCCTATTTATACACCCCCCTCCCCGCATATATAACACTGTATTATTGCATTAATTGTAAACCTTGATCAGATATGAACGCAATATTCCAATCAATTTCGTTAAACTTGAAACCACGCAATTCAATTTGTCCATCTGCAGAAGTTTGTCACTTGATAGGCCAATATTTTGTATTCACGTTGATAAAATTGAGAGTTTCTGACAGCGATTATAAATAATTAAGTACGTCGTTCAATTTTGTGACCAAGATTGATTGTCAATAGCTATATATAGTACATATCCATTGATCTATGTCTTACAAGGTGCACAGACCGGTGATCCGTTCTCATATATAAAGCATCATCGACGAGACGGGGGCGTCCACATGACACTGAGTAATGTAATATAAATAACCTATATATATATATAAATATATATAATAGTGGCATTAGTATACTCGAACTGTCCGGGCACTATAATTGTAGGCAGTGACAGGGGATGCGCATGGGAATTTCGGAAGGATGCAACAAACCTTTTCCAAATAAAAGCGATTGTGGTCGATGGTATCATTGGTCTAATAGGTTCAACCACTAGCTGGATCATTTCCAGCATTAGTAAATTTTAGTGCACGTTGACTATATATAAAAGATGGTATGTCTTCCTGCAAGAAAATGACTTTCTTTGATTTTCTTTACATTTTAAGTTGAGTTGTTGATCATATATCAGTATCGTTATACGATTATATCAATGTCTAAAACGCTCTGTTAATGGAGAAGAGTAGAAAAAAACACGTTGGTGATCGCAAACCTAGTTTTAATATTTATCCACGGTTTGTTTATACTTATAATAGCACTAAATTATTAAATAGAAATAACCTGAGGAAATGTTCTTCTGGCGTGAAATCAAACGGCGTTAGAACTTATCAAATTTACATAAGCAATGAAGAATATAAAGTATTCTCAACCCTCTTTTAGTGTTGCCACGTATGTTGCTTGCCTCGGTTAGTAGACTTTGTTATTGGTACTTAAGGCAATATAATGAACTACCGATGATTAAAGGTGGCATATACTCCATAACCACCAGAGTGTTCTCCTGCATGGAAATTACCTAAAAGCAAACAGAGAACATCTTTTGCGATAAGTTATCAAACAGGATGTGGTGTTTTGTTTTCTTGGATGTCAAAATACACAAATGGAAGTACATGCGGTGCGAAACTTGAGGCACTTTTTAGAACATTTTAAAGCCCCAGGGGCAGCGTACGAAATTTGTTTTACTACGGAGTAAAGAAGTTTGTTTACAAGTGTAAAAAAAACTTCAGGCTCTCATAGACAGTGGATTGGGCTTATGGGGGGGGGGGGGGTTACACCCTCCTTTTCAGCCTCACAAAAACGCTCAAAATTAGTTATTAGCAAAACATTGCGTGTAGACCTAATCATAGACCTAATTTGTAGCCTAAATAGGCTTCAGAATGCATCATTTCACGTCTACTTTTTATTGGCTGGGACGGGGGGGGGGTAGGGCGGGGGGGGGGGGGGAGCGGGACCATTCCACCTCCTAATGTGAATTGGCTTCAATTACCTCAGGGCCATACCCCTATTGTTTTGAAGGACCATGGATCCGCCCTGATCGATGTATGGAACGAAACGTATCTATTTTTCAGCAGGTATACTGCATAATATGTCCTGCTGCGCGTTTAACATTTCACATTTTACATTTACAGTAGGCCTACAAGTGACATGAACATTCCGATCTCCCTTATAATATTGTCAAGCTTCAAGGAAATATTTATGTCATGTATGGTGTATTCTGTGATGCCATTAATAATTAATATGTGATGAGATTACACAAATAAGTCACCATGAACTTGATGTAGCATAAACAATATGAGTTTAAATTGTAAGACGAATGGAATAATCAGATCTCGTAGGATTATTTCTCGCTTTACTAAGGTTACTAGGAAAACATAAATCGGTTGCAGACTCATTCCTATCAACTGTTTAGATGACAAGCAAAATCTATTTCCGTGCATTTAGGGGTAATTTGAGGCCTGGTTATTGTCTTCTATTTATATAAGATACACTATCGTAATACAACCAGACAGCAAAATTGCATTGTGGTTTCAATGATGCTACATGAATTATCTTATATGAATATTACACACTACATGATGAAGGGTGTAGCCAGGATGAACAACATACTTCAATCTAAAAAGTACAGCAAATAGCGACACACTTTAAGTCAATGGAGATTTGGTCGAGACTTCTGGTTCTTATTTACGGATGCCCTTAAGCTAATTTCCAAATGCCAACATCCTCTCCTACTTTTTTATGAGGCGAAACGCTCATGTTATCTAATAGGCTGGTCGGTGGGAGATACGGTAGATCACATAGCTTACAAGGGCTGAGCGAGTGTACGGCCGACATTGTACTTGTACATGCAAAGAATAATTGGAGAGTTTAAGAAACCAACATAAAGCTAGTTCTTACAATGTGAGCTGATATATTGTAATAAATGAACAAAAGAACGAAACACAAGAGGTTATTGCAAGATGTAGTTTGTCCACGCTTTCCTTCTTAAGATATCATGTTTACAAGGTTTCCACAATGAGGAAATAAATAAATAAATATATCGCTTTCTTGAGTCAAGCAGTTAATTGTGTGTCGGGTAAACAAATTTGAGCAAAGTGTAATCTCAATTGTTTGTACCAAATACATCTCTATTAATGTCAACTACCTTACAATACACCCTTCAGCATGAACCTTATAGATATATACTTTCATATTGCATATATACATACTTAAAACATTTGTCGAGAGGATATTAATTATATATAACTCGACAATACAAAACAACACCTCACCAAAGCAAAAACATATATCTGAATTACAGCTTGAGAGGATATGGCATTTGAAACTTACGACTAGCCGCCAAACGTTTTAACAGTGCAAACACGATTGTGACGTCACAAATTCATTTTGCCAAAGACAGCAGAAACTATTGGCAGAATTAATTGCATTAACGGTGAAGGTATACTCACTATAGATGCTTGTCTTTCTTAAACTCGATAGAAAACATTTCAATATAAACCTTCAAATATGATATAAACACGGTCTTGTTATTGAATTAATGATAATTAATCAATCAGCTATACTTAAAACCAGTAGTGTCATGTCAAGCATACAAAATAGGAAATGCAAATTGATCATTAACAGAATGATGTAATTTGCATCCATGCTGTAGTGAAATGTTAATTTAATCGTTGTTTTTTCGGATACAATGTAAACCTGTAACCTAAATGAACTCATATAACCCAAGTCGTCTGTTAAGGTGTATACAAACTTCGACTGTGCCAAAGAAGAAGAAGAAGAAGAAGAAGAAGGAAGCTTTTTTTTTCACGTAACGGTAACAATCAGGAAACGATAATAGGGTATACTATATTAATGGCCATGAATAACACCCCTGAAATGAGAATTTACATTACAACAGCCCATAATACAGACTAGCACGTATCGACATAATCGTATTACCTTAATACCACCATGCATGTTTATTTGAATCACACAGTCAGTTTTTGCACTCATTTCGACAATGTATAGAATCACATGTAACTATAGTACGGAAAAAAATGTGCAACGAAACACTTATGTGACGCCACAAGAAGTATTACAAAACATCATCTTTTATGACGTTTAGTATATATTTTTTTCTCGCACTTTTCGAATCGCTGAAACATTTTCATAAACCGAAATCCATCCTCCCGCGCTGTGCATGAGACAAGAACAAACAACTTAGTAAGTGAAGCATCTCAAACCAACATTGCTGGAATTTCACATAACACACGATGACAAAATCAGTCTCTCCTGAGCAACTTAAAGCAACATGCTCACTTGAAATCCCCTTTGAAAGACCCTTTGAGACCTCCCAAATGAGTCTCTCTTTGTCTCTCTCTAAGTGAGTATAAAAGTACTTGAGATAAATACACCGCGAGCCACAAAATGTACCTTCAGGGACCATGTAAAGCAGTTTTTGAGTTCAATTTGGAAGGTTCTATTGCTATTCAATACTAAAATCAAATAAGAGTGCAGTTTATTAGCAGTCGTTTCGCTTCAAGTGTAGACAATTGTGAACGAACAACCGTTATAAAGCTTAATCTATGCCTAAAAGAAAGATTATGGCTGACAGCTGTAAAGTATCATTTCAAACGTTAATTTGGATGACTCCAATTAGATGACTGCATACATACAGAATTACACACAGAAGACTTAATGTATACATCATTGTCACGTGCTTACTGTGTACTATTGACAAAAGAACTGCTGAAATTCACTGACGTAAGAGCCACAACCTTCACTACACTAACCCTTTCCCCTAATCTAACATCTCACCTCTAGCGTCTACCAACAGCAGCTACTCTAAGCCCGATACCCCAATCCAAACCTTAACCCCTAATCCCCTGACCGCTATCGCCCTACCCCCCTCCTCTCCCACTAAGCTCTCTATAATCACATCCCTAGCTCTCCCATAGTCCTAACTCATAACTCGGCCTGATCTTACCATGCATAGCCGCGTTTATTTCATTACAAGGGAGAGTATAGACATCTAGATCATCTAGTGGCGTGGCGTTAAAGTGCATGCACGCATAAGCTGTTATAACTTATGTAATTGTTCACCCTTGTCTAGAGAGAGTTTCTGAAGGACATATCATATATGTAAACTTTACTTCATTTGCCACATGAGACAACGTGGCTGTATTCGTTATATGTAATGAGCCTTTTTTTTAAATTGACTATAATGTGACCTATAAATCCAAAATCACCTCTTGCAAAAGACAATAAACTGCTTTAACAAAGTTTGTTAGATTTTTCCTTCTATTAAAGGCCAATGTGAAGCAGATAAGTATGCCAGTCCTGTAAAAAACCAGAGTTGTGTTAAATGTAGCGTAATGACTAATGAAATTAAAGCGAAAATCGCACACTGTGCAATTGATTTACGTGAATATTGTGGGAATATAGCTGCACGAAATATGTTATATAACTATACAGTCGAACACGAGGAAAACTGTATCGTGGATTAGAAACTTGAAACTTGTGTTTTAGTGGAAACTAAATCTTCTGGCTAGACCGAGCTTACTAACATGTCTACATGTACATTGTTATTCAGGCATCACAAGTATATATTAACACGGCTGCATCACGAGGGACATTTTCCATTTCAAATGTTCATTAAGACTAATTATGTATTGAACAGCTTTGTTTCATTATATCGCATGCAAGCTTCTGTTAAGATAAAGCCTGTTTAAAGTGCAAAGTAAGGAAGGATTTACGTCAGTGAATATTATTCCCATTCTCTGAATGGCAGAAATTGTTGAAGCTATATCGATTGAAACAATTTGCATGATTCTATATAGCTATATATGGTTATCATTCGATATGATGATTAACTCGTTCCACTGCATTAAAACGGACTGTCGCGTTTGATGTTTACAACTGAGAGTTTAATAACATCTGTCAGTTACAATTCAGTGATCCGTAAAGGTCGATCTCTAAAACTAAGCTGCAATTGGTACAATCTATCAAATATCCTCCTTTGAACAAGCCAAGAACGATATTTGAGTAGTTGAATATTTCAAGATTCCGTCAGATTCTGACACAAATTCCGTCACGACTATAGACTTTTGCTCTTTGAAAGTAATCAAAATGAGTGTCAAACGTACACAGCATTAATAATCCTGCTGATTCCAGGCAGCTATATAGAAGTCACAATTGTCATGAATAGTCCTAATTTAACACAGTCATATTATGTGTAATTACATTTGGGCATTAATGTAATCAAGTCCCCAGTTGCCGTCGTGATAATGCGAGTATTGGGGAATCGGTCATAGAGAATTAGAGACGATCGATTTATATAATTCTATGAATCCAATAGTGTGTAAAACACGCATCGTGTCCCACAGTATAAACAGTCAGACATTCTAACACTATATGCCGGTGCCATTCAATGACTAAATGTTACGCTTTTAGCCTTGTTTTTTATATGGACACATGGAATACACATCATAAGGTGCAAAACTGTCCTCGAAGGGCAAAGAGGAACTGATGTGACTCCTACAACAGCTCCCTGTTCCTACTACATGATGCTAAAGAAGGAACGTAGGCCTACTGACAAGAAACATCTGTTTGCTATTACAAACTTGTCCAATATTTGTAAATAGCCTTCTTGAGCGTAGTATGATTCTGTGTGCACATTACGGGATACCATGGCCTCATAATACACGATGTATTTATGTATCTTCTTGTCTTACTTTATAAGGAACCAGACTCGAAAAGTTATCTCATTTCTGTTCTAGCTGCCTCATTGCTGTATAACTTCTGTCAGGGGCGTCAATCATTGGGGGGGGGGGGCACGGGGACACGTTCCCCACCTTCTGAAGTGAATGACTCATGTAGGCCCTAGTCCTATATATCAGGCTCATAATGACTAGTGTCTCATAAAAAGAGCTCAAACATTGTACTGTTAGATTAAAGATTAGTAGTTATTAATGTTTTATTCTCATCTGTTCAACCCCCCACCCCCTGATGAAAAATAGAACTTTCCAAATGGGTTTAAATAAGAATTACGGATATCATTTACAGCATAAATTAAATGAGGGTTCGCGCACATACACCGCTGAGGCTATATGGTAAGGCAGCAGATAATGAATGCCCGCAGAATTCGCTTATATCCTTTCCAGTATATTATTTTTCATATTTTATAGTATGTTGTATTATCACTTACTATAACACTACATGTAAATTATATTGTATATTTCAGTTTGGTTAGCAATGCCACTCATAGGCGTACGGGACCATTTCAGTTTGGGGGGGCAGAACTTTTTGTGCCCGAAAGTTCCTGTGACACTATCTAAGCGGAGCGCCACCATCGGTTGGCGCGTAGCGTACAAGAAAATTTTTGGCACACAATGCCTCTCAGATTGCCGGAAACGGCACTTCTGAGGCCTTGCAAGTTGCATCTAAACATTCTTTATTTTATAATCTCACGTTTGAGAAGTTTACACTTCCCCAAAAATTTGGTAAATAAGAAGAAGAAAAACTGGTAACATCACTTTGAAGGGGAAAAATGGGACAGTATATTTTTTAAGCTCCTATTTAGTTACCTTATTTAATATTTTAACACAGTACTCAGCTACCTCCAGAAAAACATACATTGTTCAACGACACGTAGGCGGGATAATGTCGCTGTGTCGGGTGAGACTGCAATTTGTCTCACCAAAAAGTATAAAATATAACAAAGAATATGATAAACCTGTACTTCTAGGCTTGTCGGCACCCCCCCCCCCCCCACCATCCATGAAAAAGAAAATATTTCTTATATACACTCATTATCGGGGATGTCCAGGTCAAGGGCGGCGGAAGCACTTTTAATCTTGGGGGCTGGGCACCGACATCAAAGGGCACTTTGCAGAAATTCGATTGGAATGATACAGCCTTACATTTATACCCTTTATAACTCTTATTGTAATATCTTATTTGTGTATACACATCACTCCATCAACGCCCCCCCCCCCCCCAAAGGAAAATATGCATACTAGCACTGCAATATCCAATGCGCAAATTGGGAAACAAGGAACAAGTTTTCTTTTGAGACAAAATGAGGTGAAATCATGCTAGTTGCTAATGTAGGAATCTTCCGAATTAGAGTTTTTTTCTTGTTAATATCTTAACAAATTTTTTCCATTCGAAATAGCTTTGAGTTTGACCCACAGAAATTCATTAAAAGTCACGGGCTTAGCCAGGATTTGCAAAGTTGTATGCACGACTAGCTGAGCGGAGTGCCACCATCGGTTGGCGCGGAGCGTACTAGAAAATTTTTGGTTTTACAAACCCCTCAGATGGCCGGAAACGGCCCTTCCCGAGTGTTCATTCTGGTTCCCTGGCCTCTTGCTAACTTGAGGCACCTCAATTTTTATGTAGAAAAAAAGCACATTTTTAACCTGAGGAAAAGTGGGGGGCACGTCCCCCCTGTGCCCCCCCCCCCTCGGTTCCGCCGCCCTTGGTCCAGGTATACAATTGACTAGTTAGAAAAAAAAATGATCGTGCAAAAAGCGTGGTAGCCCAGATGAACTGCGCTTACGGTGGTGTTACACGGAAATATTCGGGCATCATGCCGCTAAATAAAGAAAATCATGGAATTGTCGGGCAAAAATTTGAAAAAGATTCGGGCAAGCTACTGCATATTTATATATATATATATATATTTCCAGAGGACAAGAAATTCGGGCAAAAGTCCTGAAAAATTCGGGCAGCCTAAGAGGAGAAAAAAGAAAGAAATATATATATATATATTTTTTCTCCTCTTAGGCTGCCCGAATTTTTCAGGACTTTTGCCCGAATTTCTTGTCCTCTGGAAATTTGGGGGGGCAGTCTGCCCCCCTGCCCCCCCGCCTCGTACGCCTATGATGCCACTCATGATTGTTTCTTTTAGATAATTATATATTTCATAGGAGTTTCGATTCAGTTACATATATGGTGGTAAGCCTGGGTATTAAACTACTAGTCATGTTGTTATAACCATGTTACTCATTATACCTCAAGTTCTAGTTACTATATGTATGTTCACAAAATATTTTATTTTGTGATTAAGTTAACTAATGCCAAGTACAGGACCGTAGCCTGCCGGGGGGGGGGGCAGGGTGGCAGCTGTCCCGTGAGATTTCCACTTCCTAGATAAGGGCCTACGAAAACGAAACGAAAATGTGAACGCCTGGACAGTATGCGCTATTTCAGTTCATTTTAGCGAAATGATCATATCATATCTTCTGATTTCATTAGTCAGTAGAGTGCAAGCTCAATATGATAGGTACGTGTTGTAGGAATGGCGTTCAAAGAGAACACAAGGTTTATTTAAACCGCTCGTCACCTATATGCACGATCACGGATCGATGACAGTGCGTTTGTTTGGTTCTCATAAGTTTTGTTAGAATAACAATAAACGTATAGAGAGCTCCTAAGATTTAACCTGTTTAAACAGTGTAGCAGTCTAATGTGAAGCTACAGTTCATAAATATATTTATTACGTCTATACGTTTTATACAGGCATGTCAGCTTCATTGTTAGCCCCTATATCAGTGCCTCGATGTTTTAACTTAGAGTATTGAGGCACAGTCCCTTACACGGCCCACCCACTCAGCTCATTTGTTCCATCCCCCCCCCCCCCCCCAGTAGGTCACATTTTAGCTAGCAATTAACAACTAACAATTAATTTACACAGGGCTAAATTCCCCATATGGCTTCCCCTCAGCGTATATAGACTACGGCTACCATCAGAATGCCCTAGCATGCTTTTATATCTTACCTGTGTAAAACAATGAATAAACCAGAGCTTATAAAGTAAAATAAAGCCCTATTGACCCCTACAAAGTCATTTTACGGATTTTTTTTTTTTTTAATTTACCTTTTTTGTTGGAAGCGTCAATTTCTAAAACATGATATCTCAAAATTAGGAATGTTTAGATGCAACTTATACAAGGCCTGGGAAGTGCCATTTCCGGCAATTTTGGAGGCATTTTTGGCCATACTTTTCTTATTGCGATACGCGCTTTCCGATCGCGGCGCTCCGCTTAGATAGTGTAATCATGGTATATATTGGGAAATGGCCCACCCACTAAAAATTTTCTCCTGAGGCCCTGATATATACGCATTTCAAAAGCATCACTATATGTATATATTTGGACGACACATAATGTTTTTAGATGTTCCTCTATTGCCCCCTAGAAATTCTATGACCAGGCTTCGATCTGAAGTATCTTTACATTAAAGGTTTTAATGTGCGTATAGTGTTTTAAAAAATATATAAACTTATGATACCATAATGTATGCATGTTGTAGACATCCGTATATATAACAAGATAATTTTATTCTTGTATGAAAAGTTTGATAATGTTTCCGTTTTTGGTATAAGTTTCAATTTTATTAATTATAATAAACGCATTCAGTTTGCACCTCGATGTTAGATAGATAAGTCTTTCTAAATGAAAGTCTAATCACGGGTCAGATTTGACTTTTGTTAAAATATATTTATGACTGACATATTAATTCAGGGACCAAACAGAAGCAAACTTGTAGATTTCTAGATGTGAGCCTATCTCTGGGACCTAGAGATATCGTAAAATATCCTTGAGAGAGACTTTACAACAGTGATCGACATAGTTGGAGTTACTAGCACCACACAGCTATACATGTGAGATTTTGTAACACCACGTGAGGATCTACCTGTAGCACCACACATCACACACGCACCCACACAAATAAATGTAGTGTAAAAATACATCGGGTGAAGCAAAATCACAAGAGGGATGTTGTAACATCAGTCAAGTTTGTATTACTCTCGTATTAATGATCTACATGTATATACACCTCTTTTGATAAAGAGGCGGAAAAACAAAAGCAAACGACAGCAGAAAGACTAAGAAAACACAAAGGTGGTGTTAGCTTTGAGTCTTTGTATTATAAATATAGTTCAGTACCAAGCAATATCGAAAAATATCTTACATGAAAAATTGAAATAAAAATCGAAAGAAATGACAATAATTAATTTTTTAATTGCACTTGACAAAAACTACAAGACAGTTGGCATTGTTATCGAAGAAATTAATTCACCAGGGAGAAGGTAGTCATCATTATTTCACCAGGGAGAAGGTAGTCATCATTATTTCACCAGGGAGAAGGTAGTCATCATTATTTCACCAGGGAGTATAGGTAGTCATCATTATTTCACCAGGGAGAAGGTAGTCATCATTATTTCACCAGGGAGAAGGTAGTCATCATTATTTCACCAGGGAGAAGGTAGTCATCATTATTTCACCAGGGAGTATAGGTAGTCATCATTATTTCACCAGGGAGTATAGGTAGTCATCATTATTTCACCAGGGAGAAGGTAGTCATCATTATTTCGTCTACTGGTTTCAAAGTTATAAATCGCCTCATATGAGCCGATATGACGCCGCATTTACTCAGTATATGTGTTCAGTGTAAATGCTTTGACCTACATATCTCAACCCCCCTCTTCATCCCGCCCGAGGTGCAAGTGACATGTTTATAATGTTTATAATGACCCACATAATTGGCAATAACAATTCTGTTTTTGTGAAGCGTGTTAGAAACATAAGGTGACTGACCGTCAGTTAAGTGTACGCGTGTTGTTCGGGGAAACGTCAGCAGTCTCTAGTGCCCCCCCCATAGGTGAGGCTGAAGGTGAGAGGGATACCGAGGCCTTCTCACCCCCCCCCCCCTCGGGAGACTCTACGGGTCCTCTGGTCGGGAAACATCGCGAGATTTAATTGTGCCTGAAGGTCTATGTGTGTATTTTCTATGTGAGATTGCAGACGCATTCTGATTTACATTTTAGTCTACTATGTGGATTTGCTTAACACGGTAGATTTGATTTGACCTGGGTCATTAACTTTAATCTTATCTTTAGAATAAATGTTTTCCTTAGAAAAAAAAACCTTCGGGCACAATTAAGGATGGGAATAATGTTACGTTAAAGTGGCTTTCTCAAAAAAACTCAACAACAATGAATAAATACAAAATGTCGTTACATAGCAATAATTTAATTAATCTAAGTACAAAAGTTATCATTACGTTACATCTTGTGATCTGATGTAGACGATTTTGTTTCCTTAGAGCCAGATTAACTGATTAAAGACCTTATAACATTGCTAAGATGCTGTCATGGCATTCGTATAGGAGAATAAAAAAGGTGCCGAAAAAATGATACAATTAGAAGAATTAGTTTTCTAGAACTTAAAATGTACATAGGCCTAATTGGAATGTTGATATGGAATATAACTTACAGAGTAAGTATAAACTAACCTTCAATGTATAAATACTTATAGAATCTTCATAATCTCACCAAGTATAACGACTGCTTAAACGTTCGCTCACAATTAAGGATGGGAATCGTGTTATACGCCAAAGCGGCTTTCTCAATAACATGACTGAGAAAAACAACCACAAAAAAAAATAGTCGGTACATAGCAATAATTTAATTGCTGATGGATTTAACAACAACATCCTTGGCGGTACCCAGTGTACCAATCTTATTATTGAGTATCACTGTACGAGTGCACTATAATCTCTCATACATATCTGCCATCGATATTTACCGTGTAACAACAAATGTTAAACCTCTGGTGCGTTTATAGCTTGAATAATTATCACGGATAAAATGATTACACTCCCCTAATAAGAAACACGGACAGAGAGACGAAGGGATTTGAAGGGTAAGAGAGTGAATGGGATAAACAAAAATACTTGCCTGTTATTATATATATTATTTGGATTATTTGGATCTGGTTGGCATAGTAACCGACTCAAATCTGTAAACCGAAATTTCTTTCTTTTATTGAAATTCAAAATTGGCAGAATGCTATATAACATGCCTAAATGACATTCAGCTATTGCATCCTCTCGTATGTTAATATTCCTACGTCTGGAGGCCGAAAGGGCCACAAAATTAGTGATGAATAATGTGTCAGCACACGGCGACTATATAGGCATATACCATATTTATATGACATAGCACGCGTGTAATATAAAAGTGCATGCTAATGGCGTTCAATGTAATATTACATATTTCGTGCGCTTTTACAAAACAATCCTGTACTTAATAATTGCCATTATACATGTGAGGCTGTGACCCTGCTGGCATTCCATAAATCCATATTTCATCGATTAGTTTAACACTATTTACATGAATCGAAGCATCTTACAAGACCTTCTGCAAGAATATTGGTGCGTGGGAGTTATCATCATATAGCCTGTACGCTAAACTTTGTGCTTTTAGCTTTTTAACATCGCCCTAATTGATCGTTCCCGGCAAGAATTGGTCCACCATTTTTGCATGTCTATTATATCTGCTGTTCTGTTCCCCGCGTCTCTTCTTGCCTTTATTCTACCAGCGATCGGGCACATTACTTTACGAGATATATAGTACTGGCCGATTAAATCCATCTGGACAGAACCTTTCCGCTTCCACTCAAAATATTCATTAAAAAGCGTATTATTCCTATCTAACAATTTTAAATAAGTGGCTAGACCTTCTATCGTCTCGAAATCATCTACGTGTATGAAAGACTTCGGTGGAGCCACTTTTTGGTAATCTTCTTTGGATGGACCATAGACCACAGGGATCATATTATTTTTAAATGGCGCCCTCCAAAACTTTTCGGTTATGTAATCTGTGCAGTGACTGTTCTCTAAAGCCAAATAAAATTTATACTTCCGTAAAATTTCACCACATTTGGGGTTTTTCGGACATTTTTTAGTCCCGCAAGATCCAAAAGTGTCCAACGGTATAAATTTTTTAAGCTTTCTTACAAAGTCTTGTCTTGGCCATTGTGTATTGTGACAATTAGATCCAATCCAGGCAGCGAAGTGGGTCTTGTTGACTGCCCAGTCGGTGGTGTCGGTATCTGAGATGAGAGGTTCACCAGGATTGTACCTGCCGTAAGGAGAGGGGAAGGTAGAATCGCTGCGATAGGTGAAAGTCCAGTTAAATCCATGACGGGCCACGTGACTGTCCAGTGGCTGCGTATGTACAGGACTCTCAAACGAATTAAATATCCACACTTGATTTGGAGAACGCAACCTGTGGAGAATGTAAAAATAAATGAATAAATAAATAAATGAGGCGGAAACTATAAATCCACATGTAAACTGTCATACTGTCTAAGATGCAGCGAAATAAAACAGATTGAATATATTTCACAATTTACGGGGTCTTATTTTGAGACAGTTTTGGCAAAACTTTTGTGACAACATCACAAGGCAGAATAGTGTTTGATGACATCAGCTACAGTTACTACGGTGCTTTATTTCAAGCAAGGAGTTTCCATAACAACTCCATGTTTCAAGTACAACCTGCTCTTTGCATGGCAGAGACGCCAAACATGTCACAAACCAGGACCCCTATTTATCCCAGGACGCAATACAATCATATAAGTACAGAAAGAGAGATACCTTATAGACGTAACATGGACGTACAGTGAATACAACAGTATGATAAAGTATGACATGTTCCTCGAAATGAATACAAAACACGGTTTCTTTGTAGACTATAGCAGAGATACATTCGACCTAATTTGCGGGACAATAATTGCTCCGTTTGTAAGCAGTCACACGTACGCACGGTGATCTATAGAAGAGAAAAAAACAAATAAAGACTTCTATAAGTGTGAAAGGAAAGAGTAAGATATACAATCAGGGTATGTCTAGCAAGAATAGCGCATCGATGCTGGGTGTGTGTTATTACGTCAATGAAACAGTCCGAATACTGTACATATAGGCCCTATGTACTAACTTACGACAGGCATTAGGATACGCTGGATACAGCATTATTACGTTATATATAGGGCAGCATGCTCTTAGTTTTCGCATTTCCAGCACATATCATTAAGTCAAAAAGTTCCATTAAAATATTACAGTATAGAAATTAGACCTAGGAGGAACTCAACAAAAGCTGAGGTGAACTTATCGGCGTGATACCTCTATAATATGAGTGGGAGAAACAAACTAAGGAGAGGGTTATCAATGAGGACAAAAGGAGAGAAAGAGGACCATGTGAAGATACAGAGAGAGGCAGAGACAGAGAGATGGAGAGAGATAAAACGGAAGAAGATGGCAGCCTACAAATGATATTGTTATTTAAGTATTTTTTGATATTGATATTTGATATTTTTTATATATTTGATATTTGATATATATATTTGATATTGATATTTGATATTGATATTTAAGTATCTGAAGGGTTTATTGAAGGAACATAAAAAATGACTTCACTGAATGTGACTATATGAAGAGACTTCCAAAGTTTGGAGTTAGTTAACCCGGAGTATTTTCGTTTATTTATTATCATTTTTATTTGAAAACGAGAATTAAGTCAACATTTCCAACCATTCATACTTGAGAGAGACATTTGATTAAGTTGGTTTAAATTAGTGGTTATGTATAAGTATACAGAATACGTGTTTCATGCGATCCCTGTTTAATCAATTTATCGATGTAGCCAGGGTGTGGATACAGAGGAGAGGGTACAATCTCCGTATAATACAGACATACAAGGGAACTGGGACCACATTCTTTGGGAGGTGGAGAAAGCAACTATATATAGCTCGGTATAGTATATGGCTATAGTATAGGCGCATTCTCCAATATATTTTGTCTTTCATTCGTCAATCTTGGTACCTGTAGACTACGTCACTGAGTATGGAAGGACATTGAAAACAAAATACTGCATTGTTCACGAAGTGCAAAAAATATTATAAACGCTTTCCTCCAATTCCCTTCTAATAGATGTTAAATCGAAGACCAGGGGGAGAAAACCAAAACACGAAAAAAAATTCGCGGGTGAAACACAACGTAAGCGACAATAAGTGGCTATTATTTTGTTTCTTAAGCGAGTGATCCATCATGTTTTTCTTGTATCAAAGTGATAACGCATTGAAATTGTAAATAAATAATAACAAACTTTACTTTTGTACAAACAGCCGCGTCTGTTAGTTCAATTAACAAAACACATGACTTTCCGAACACGTCCCTGTTTCTATAAACATTTCGTGAATTTCAATCTATCATATAACAATCATTTATATAAACCAACTGACGTAAAGTTTATTTTATGCTAATGCAGAACTACTCAGTACCGTGTTCGTTATTTATATTACGTCTAATATCTCAAAGTTCTGAGGGAAAATTTGGTTGTTTATCGGTATACCATCCGCATTCTTAATTCATGAGCCTTACATGTTACTTCCCCAGTACATCACCGACCTACATAACACACAGCATGTATATGAAAGAGTGAAAATAAACGAATATTAATTATTCAGATTAACTGGAAAGGATGACATACGCTCTCGCATGAGATTGATATGAGGCTCCCTGTACAGTAATAAACATACCTTGACAGGCTTTAACACAGTATACTATGACTAGTATTTGTATCGATATATTCCCCAGTGTATTAACTAGAAATTCCTCCAGTTAATGATTAGACCAGATAACCTGCTTCTTGTCTCTCGTGATGGAATGATAACTTAGATTTAAAGAGTAACAAACTCTGCTATAAAACCCTTTAACAAGACAACAACAAGATGAACAATGCCAGCGTATGAAACCAGCTCATCACATATATATATAATGTATCTAAAAGGCCGTAATACATATATAGGGACTATCATCAATGCCAACGTATGAAACCAGCTCATCACATATGTACTAAAGTATCTAAGAGGCCGTAATATATACATATATAGGGACGTATAACAATGCCAACGTATGAAACTAGCTCATCACATAATACTATGTAACCAAGAGGCCGTAATACATATATAGGGACTATCAACAATGCCACCGTATGAAACCAGCTCATCACATATATATAATGTATCTAAAAGGCCGTAATACATATATAGGGACTATCATCAATGCCAACGTATGAAACCAGCTCATCACATATGTACTAAAGTATCTAAGAGGCCGTAATATATACATATATAGGGACGTATAACAATGCCAACGTATGAAACTAGCTCATCACATAATACTATGTAACCAAGAGGCCGTAATATATATATAGGGACGATCAACAATGCCAGCGTATGAAACCAGCTCATCACATATGTACTAATGTATCTAAGAGGCCGTAATACATATATAGGGACTATCATCAATGCCAACGTATGAAACCAGCTCATCACATATATATACTAAAGTATCTAAGAGGCCGTAATATATACATATATAGGGACGTATAACAATGCCAACGTATGAAACTAGCTCATCACATAATACTATGTAACCAAGAGGCCGTAATATATATATAGGGACGATCAACAATGCCAGCGTATGAAACCAGCTCATCACATATGTACTAATGTATCTAAGAGGCCGTAATATATATATAGGGACTATCATCAATGCCAACGTATGAAACCAGCTCATCACATATATATACTAAAGTATCTAAGAGGCCGTAATATATACATATATAGGGACGTATAACAATGCCAACGTATGAACTAGCTCATCACATATATACTAATGTATCTAAGAGGCCGTAATATATATAGGGACGATCAACAATGCCAACGTATGAAACCAGCTCATCACATTTGTACTAATGTATCTAAGAGGCCGTAATATATATAGGGACGATCAACAATGCCAGCGTATGAAACCAGCTCATCACATTTGTACTAAAGTATCTAAGAGGCCGTAATATATATAGGGACTATCAACAATGCCAACGTATGAAACCAGCTCATCATATATACCTTTGGCCTCAATAATACTTTGTGATTCTATTATCTCTCAAACGTGGTTCTGGAAAGAAAATAATTAATGGTTTACTCAGCCAGCCGTTTTTAAAACGTATAGGGAATTGACTTCTTCATGGCATGGTGCGCACTTTGATCAAGCATTTAAACATTACTATGATCAAACCAAACAATACGAAGATTTTGAAGGATATTTATTAACTATAATTGCATGGGGTGGGGTGGGGGGGGGGACGGGAGAAGGCGGAGGACAAGGAAATTAACGTTATTAACAACGAAAATATTTCAAGAAAACAATGAGACTAACTTAATATTACGTATCTTACAAAGAATAAAACTGAAAAACAAATTTTTCAAAATAAGGAACCCCATAATAGGAAGGTTTGTCATACGTAGGCCTTTCCTATTAAACAGTATTTGAGTTCACTTGGTATATATTGCTGCATAAAGCAAAAACAGTAATAATAATAGTAATAAAGATGAAAAAAGAAAAAAAAGGATAAAACACAGGCGAAGTATTTGCTGCTTCAAAGACTAAGTGGATAAAGACGCAATCAATCACTAAAATACATAAATTAATGAACCGTGAGTTCTTGAAATTGGAAGACAAAGAGAAGAGTTTGAAGAATTCAAATGACTTTTCAGTTCAGCGAGATGATTGTACATTAAACCACAATTTATATTCTTAGATATAGATTATGTCCCTTGCGGGGCGGTTACTTATTGTGTATAGGTTATCAAGGGAACATAGGACATTGACTATCAGAACAAAACTACGACTAGAGTTCAGGAATTTCTTTGATGGATTCAGATGATAAATGTTGGGGACACACGAGCGCAATGACGCCAACAAGAATATCATCGAACGAAGATAATTCGCGACCAAGAATCACCTGATGGCCTTTGTCATATAAGATTGAAAAACATTTAAAGATGTTGTACAGCTAGGCTATATCCTTAAAAAATATACAGAACAGGCTAATGAAGATAACTGATAATAAATGGTAGATTATGGTTACAGATATAATGACGTCTCTGTCCTTTTAAGTTGTAATTAGCTAATAATACTATCACCTCAACGCAAAATACAGTTTTCTTTTACAGTTTTTTTGCTGTTCTGGTACGTAGGCTATATAATTGATGTAAAAAAAAAACAGCAATAAATAATTAGTACATCTGATGGGAGGTTCACGCACATTTCTATAGGCCTGTGTAACATATTCTATAGCAGTATATATCATATACATAAACACTGAAGCCACTATCTAAGGCAGGGGTGGGCACGAAATTGATATTGCGTGCAAATCATGTATACTAGTGACATTTGGGCCCAGTCCGTGCAATGCATGCATGCTCTGGAAATATATTATTGTGGATAAATAAATGATGAAGTAGTATTTCATGCGCATTGATTATCTGTTAATTCGAAGAAAAAATTGACTGGTCACAATTTGACCACATTTTCAAGTCATCTCCAAAATATGATACCTTTCCTCCGGTCATTGAGCCATATTCATCGTTCTCCATGTACCGGTACCGCATTTATCATGAACACGCATAGAACAGACGTAATTCTTAAAGCCACTATCAATTTCCCACGAGCGGCACGTATATACCTCAATACAGGGATTTGGAACCTCAGGGGTTGTAGGAGAGTTTGGAAACTTTGCCCGCGGGTCGCGCTTAACCTACCTGTGCTCTATTTTTTTTTACTCTATAAGCAGTGGCGTTGCTAGGAGGTTCAAGGGGGGGGGGGATCACGTGCCCGGGCGCCGGGTTTGGGGGGCGCTGAAATGGGAGAAGGAGAGTTATAAAAATAAGCACTTTTTAGAAAAATATGACGAAATTGATGTATGTCGCGACAGGTATGAATATTTTCCAGTTACTAATAAGAAGCTGAATGTAGTTGTTTTTATTGGCAAATTTAGAGATTGTGATTTCTTTTCAGTCCATTTCGACTATTTTCTCTTTTGTTTTATCCTGTTCTGTAATAACTTAATGGCACGGAAATTTCGGGTATTTCAGTATATAGTTCCAAGGCAGTATACGAAAAGTGGAAATATATACCACGACGTCGGGCGAGACTATCTGCTTTGGCACTCCTTAGTATTGAGCGCGATGAAGCAGACAACATTAACTTTGATCATGGGCGCAGATCCTGGTGGGGACAGCGGGACGCGTCCCTACCAACTTTTTTTCAGTGGTGGGGACATGATATACCGTGTCCCCACCAATTTGTCTTGACCAAACGCTGCATTTCAAATTCCCCTGTATTGAACTTTGGCGCAGTTTGATCCAGCATTGTGCAAATGACATATGCAGCAGTTCTCATTTTATTGTATTTTATCCACAGTTGTTAAATATTGGACGGAAATCGTATTTGCGGCAGTCTTTAATTGTTTTCTGGGAGAGGACCCCAGACCCATCGTATACAAAAGTCTACTTGGATTATTTGTGCCCTGATTTTTTTTTACCGCAGACGCATATGTATTTCCCCAAACTAAATTTCTAAGCCATGAGATCCAAAATTTAAGGAGGTTTGGGAGCATCATTGGGTCTGGGACTCTGGGAAGTGTTATTTCCGGCGATCTAGGAGGTATATTTGCCAAAAAAATTCTTGAGCGCCACTCGCAAACCCATGTTCGCACTCCGCTTAGAAGTCGCTAAAATTTTGAAACTGATTTCAAGAAACATATATATACTTACGCTGGTAGTTTGTCCCATTCTATAAAAGTAAGCGAACCTCCCGGAAAATATACAGCATCGGTTTCATTTAATAAAGAAAAGTCGTCATTTTGTATAGTTTGCACATAAATTCCACTTCCAGGACAGATATACTTATTCTCCCACTTTCCACGATTCTTATTGGCAAAAACTCCAATCACGATGTGGTTTCTGCTAAACTTAGATGAATTTTCATTATTTGTGTGTTCCGTGTATGCGGTGGGTAAATCAACTTCACGGCCATGTGATACACGTAGTGCATTATGTTTAACATTCACCGCAGACAAGTTACCAGTAGACAAATTCCACTCAGTTCCAGTCACCAGCCTAACTTTACTACCAGTAATCAAATTATCGTTATTCCAATAATGTGACAAAAAGAAACCGTTTCGTAAGAAAATCCAAAATATGATCGTAAAAAAGACAAACGAAATCTTTCGCCGTCGAAATGCTCGAAGAGACGTAAACAGACACATGATGACTCTGTGACTCTCGGAAGAGAGATGACGATAATTATTAGAAGAGAGAATGACGATCAATCTTGGAAGAGATAAGAGTTAAGTCGAAATCCAAGAGGCCGGATATAGACGAATAAGTGAACGCCATGATATCTTAACATACGCCTATAAACTTATCGTGGGGCTTCGTCATTTAATTAAACCGCCTCTTGACGAAGTTAAAAGAACGTTAGGCAAAGAACTTACACAAAACAACAACGTTTCATAGCGATTTTTTCTGCTAGAAAATCTGGGGCAAAAGTTAGCCAAGCTTGGTGACGTCAGTATCCCCCTTTATCTCCCACTCTGGCCAACTGACCGTCACAGTGATTACGTGATTTTTCTCGTTGCTGTATAGATCAAACCTTCAGCTACATCTGCTTGGATCTAATGTGTGGAAGGAATGAAGTGTAAATAAATGTGAAGCTTAATTGTGCAACTAACTGGCCTCTAAAGATCTTGATGCGGTTTCGTAGTTGAATGTTCACATAGTCAGTACACATAATTATGCTACTGTATTTGCACACAGAAGGAAATCATGCAAGGGTGATCCTACTATGTTTTAGTAAATCACAATAGAAAGATACAGCACATTCTTCATCTATATGTTTGGTGTTATGTTGAATAACGGCAACTATAAGTATTGAATGTAATTTCAATTGGTCGCTATAGGCAAGGGCGTAGGAACCGGGGGGGCTGGGGGGGGGGGTGGGGCGCCAGCCCCCCAGTGAAAAATGTGGAGGGGCGGAAGTATCATTCCGCCCCCCCGCTTCGCAAGTCAGAAAACCCCTTTTTCATTTCCAAATGAGAAAAAAAATCTCATTTGGAGCACCAAATTGCATCTTAAGGCCAGGTGAAAATACAAAATTAAGTTTACAAAATGGAGTGGGTGTTGAAGTGTGCTATATTGCACCAAATTGCATCTGAAGCCACCTGGAAATGCAAAAAAATCCAAAGGGGAGGGGGACACCCCCTCCCCTTAGACCCCTCCCCAGGCCGGCCATCAGTATTTAGCCCCCCCACTCAAAAGTACCTTCCTACGCCACTGGCTATAGGGAAAAGCACCTTCACACTTCATTGTAGGTAAATGCAAACTTTTACTGGAGATACTGGAGATAGATTTATGAATAAAAGCACTAGTTGCATTGAAGTAAAAGTGAAATCGCCAAACCAATGATATTCCCATGATGCTCAATTTGATCGACGATTGTTTGGTAAAGGTTATTACAGAGCTTCCCCTTTTTGCGAGAGAGTATTCTCGAGCTTAGATGTGGGTCTCAGCTCTGGAGGGGGACAGAATTCCACGCCGTTTCGTTTATCTGTACATTATGTCACGATGTCGAATTTACTGAATCCTAAGAGCAGTGTCAAAAAATGAAGTTTAATAACATATAAACTTCAGTTTTACGTATATATTATACTCCAGATTATAATTATTTGTCGTAATTGGATCTAAATGTAAAGAAAATGACTGCAGTTTACATCATTTTTTGGCTAAGACTACGAGTTGTAGAAAAATGATGACGTCAAACCAAAAAGTTTGGCACGGAGCCATGGCCACAGAAAACGCTTCTGTGCGTATGCATCACGTATAATTCATTGCCGAGTTGACTTTGTTGTGTACGTAATGTCGTATGTCATATACGAACCATCAACAGACAGCAATAGTACTGCATCAACGATACTATACATACTATACCTTTTCGATATTCGGTAAAGCTACGTGATGTAAACTCTCACTAATATTTCTTATACATTCTTGAAGTATTTTTCTTGAATGTTAGGCGTAGGTTAAGAAAAGAAGTGGCTCAGCGGGACGAAAGCAGTTTGGCTTAAATCACAATATCTTGGCCTATCGGGGTCTGGAATTTAAGGCACAAGTTGTTCTCAATACCGTGCGAGATTCACGAAAGTAGCCTAGCCGTAGCGTTACGTAGTAAGACATAACGTTAACCTTTCATTGCAATGTGACATAGGCTAAGCTACATGGCACCAGTTCGTCTCCTAAAATGTTTTGGGCGGAACTGAGACAATTGCTCTGACCAGAATCTCCTTATAAAAATTTTGTTTGTCACCCCATTTGAAAACATTTGGTTATGAATGAATATAAATGGACCACTGTCACAATTTATGCTAGGCACGTACCCTGGTAACTAATTCTTGGTCATAGGCCTACTCAGCATGTCACTTGTACCTGTTAGTGTTACTGCCTAGGCTATGAACAGTAAGTTCTAACTCTAAAAATTAAAAGTAATAAGCTCAGTGGCAGTTACGCAAAACCTAGCTAAGATTGGTTTGGGGTGCATCGTGTACACCTAGCAAAATAGCCAAACGTTAGGTAGCCTACAAATATATATGTGTATAACCTTTTTTTTTAATTGCATGATTTAAATCTTGATTACGGCAGTGGTAAACCTGATGTAGACTATGCCTAACAATATAGTTTAGTTTATTAGAAAAAGGGGATCAGGAGGGACACTCAAGTCCCCATCAAGGACCCTATAGGAGAGAGAAAAATACTGAAGACACAAACCCTCAGACCCGATTACAATGCAAAAAGTGCTTGTCCAAAGCATTCTTAAACCCATTGAAATTACTTGCAAGTACAACTTTCGCAGGCAAACGGTTCCACTCATTCACAACCCTATTAGAAAAAAAGTTATACCGAATATTAATCCTACTTTGTGACTTTTGGAGTTTAAGACAATGACCTCTGGTACAACTACTATTAGCAAACATGAAAAAGTCGGTAAAGGATAAATTGTCAAAACCATACACTATCTTGAAAACCTGAATCAATTCCCCACGTAACCTCCTAAGCTCCAGTGTGGTGAGATTCAACAATTGTAACCGCCTATAATAAGGAACACTCTTTAAGGAACTAATCATTCTAGTAGCTCTCCTCTGGACCTTTTCAAGTACTTCCTTATCCTTAACAAAATATGCACAGCATATTTCAGATGAGGCCTAACCAACTGCTATATAAAGCCTAACTACGATGTCCTCTTTCAGAAAACTGAAGTTCCTCTTGATCATACCTAAAACCCTATTACCTCTTTTAGCAGCTTCAAGACAATGTTTAGAAGGTTGCAGAGATGAGTCAATGTAGATACCTAGGTCTCTTTCAACAGAGACCTGTTATGTTAGGCCTAATAAAATTGAGGTGGCACTGAAGAAGTCATGGGACATTTAAAGTTGGGAAGGGACTTTCTCTAATACTTTCCCAGATTATTTTCATCATCTCGGATTTGGTTTCCTAAAATTGCAGACGAACATACAATGTACATGTTTACAGGTGAAAAATAAAAGTTATTTCTGCACCTGATATTTGTGTGCGGAAAGTGATCAGCGAAAAGTATGGGATGCCGAGAGTAACAGAAACTGCCTAGGCCTACCGTGTAGATTCAAATCGTAGCAAAAATACTACTAAAGACTTAAATTGAAGGGTAATAGCGTATGAAATCAGTCTCACAAGTAAACTAATTCTGGCAGCAGCTGTACTCCCCAAACATAATGACGCATTACAGGATTAGCCTAATGAGTAATGGATGTTGCATTTTTTGTAAGTTACACCAATGAATTATTCATGAGCAGCAAAACAATTTCTCTCCCTGGGATAAGAAATTAGTGAAAATAAAGGTAGCCACCCACCTACTACATTTTCCAAATTCTGTCCTGTATACATTGGTTAATTGAGATTTTGCCATCACCCCATGTTAGAGGCCCACCAGAATATAGCCCAGGCTAGGCCTTAAACAGCCACTGGTCCAATTTTGTATGTAGGATGTAATGTTGGTTCAATTTTATCTACTATGTGTACTGTATCACACAGTACTCTGCACCTGTACAATGCAGAATAAACCCCACGCTATGCCTTAAACAGCCACTGGTCCAATTTTTATTTTGGTACGTAATTAATATTGGTTCGTTATTACCTACTGTGTTTACTGTATCAAACAGTACTCTGCACCTATACACTGTGTACAGACACAATGCAATTTGCACATTGTATACATTTGCAGGGGCGTATCCAGGATTTTCCAATAGGGGGGGCGCCAGGCATGAATGATCGCCGTCCTGGGGGATGGGTCTAAGGGGAGGGGTGTACAATTTTTGCTTTCAAAGAAGGGCTGAAATGCAAAATGGTGTCATATGCATGGGCGGCGATCCGTACTTCCGAGTGGGGGGGGGGGAGGGGATATGACCTTGTTGACTATCTAAGCGTAGCGCCACCATGGTTGGCGCGAAGCGTACATGAAAATTTTGGGATTAACAAACCCTCTAGATGGCCGGAAACGGCACTTCCCGAGGTTTCCAAGCGGCATATACCCAACTTTAAAATAGGGATGTCATGTCCGAAATATCTCATAATCAGGATCCAAAATACTTTTTTTTTTAATTTCGGGTGTTATTTTGGGAAAATTGCCCCTGTCAATCTTGTTTCAGGCGCAACGTTAGAATGTTCGAGAGCTCTGTTATATTATTCGATGAAGAAAATGGCCTCATGCAGGCTATTATAGGCCTATACACATGCAATACACAATTACACATAGTTACATTCCTAGGTACCGATTGCTAGGGCATCCAGGTGAAACGTGTATTAAGCATTACCCTGGTTACATGAGATTCTCAGCTGTTCGAGGGAACATGTACGTGTGTAGGCCTACTATAGGGCCTATATGAATACTATGAGCGTGCATATATGTACTATATCAATACCGTGGGCGCAATAATACATTTTGTTGTTATAGGGCCAATGAAGCCTACAGTCAACTATTTTTGCTTTATAAAGACGCATAAAGATCGCACTGCGTTTATGGTAGACGAGAAATGAAGCTAAAAAAGAGCCGTACATTAACGAAGATGCATAAATGTAGGCATGAAAATATTCTTATCCCTGGCATTTGGTGGGGGGGGGGGGGGATATGGTGCATTACATCCCCTCCACCCATTTTCATGGGGGATATATCCCCCCTCCACCCAGGATCGCCGCCCATGGCCATATGTGATCCATTTTTCGACCTTAATAATAAGCAACATTTCCAGTAAATATGGACACAAAATGCACAATTTAGTATGGCTGGCATGTCATTTAGTGTTTATAGTGATAATACAAACACAATAACCATCTATGTTTCTAAAACTATTATGCCGCCGAACTTCGCCAGAACCTTTTTTTGGCAAACAAAAAATAAAGCATACGGGAGGGGGGGGGGGGTTGAGCGATCACCGACATCTCACACAAAGGTCGTCATCAATTTTTTTTTTTTTTTTTTTTGCTAAACTTTTTTTTTTTTTTTGGTGACGGCCAATAGGGGGGGCGCGCGCCTGTTGCGCCCCCCCCCCCTGGATACGCCCCTGCATTTGGATGGGTTTTATGGGAGGGCATCTTTCGTACGCAGTTGCCATAATTGACGTAAATCATCATAGTAGCACCGTAGTGGAACTCATATGATCATACGAATGAGTGGGAGGACGTAGTCTTCTGGTTTAGTCAATATGTTGGTTAGGCAAATCCGACAGTGCTCGAAATATATTTTGCAAAGTGGTAGCCCGTCGGGCTTTTGGCTTCGAATTTTTGGTATCCCGACCATGTTTTGTAGGAGCCCGATATTTGTATATGTACTTAAGACCGATATAGGTAAATGAACACAATAATTTTCTCCAAAGGTGTAAAGTTTAAAGCCACCGATTTTCGCCATCTTTGTTTTTGTTTGCCCCAGAATAGTACACATGTCAAACGGATTGGGAAGAAAACATTGATAAAAACACTGAGTCAGTATACTGACTCAGTGATTTTATCAAGAAATATATTGATTGCATAAGTTTGTTACTTTCACAACAGAAATACACCTTGATATCTTTGGTGCCATATATATTACACTAAATGTATGGTGGTAAACAAACACCCCGAATATGGGATATGAAATGCGCTCTGGACTGATGTTAACCGAAATGGATATACCGTTCCCTTATGGGTTATAGAATCACCCCTAAAAAGTTTTGCCATCATATACCCCCTGGTATGTGACAAGTGGTATACAAGGTAAAACATGATACCCCTACCATGGTGTTTGGTTACATGATCCAAATGGCAACATATACCCCACTTTGAAGGGTGTCAACATATACCCCAATCCAGTGCTATATATATATATATGTATATAAATATAAATAAGTAAATGTATATATATATATATATATATATATATATATATATATATATATATATATATATAAAGTACTCTTTGGAGACACTGTCGTGACTCTCATACATCTGTTACAGTATACCAACGTGTTTGTGAACACATCACGAATCAATTGAATATTAAAGGATGGCAGTATACTGTATATGTACACAATGAAGTTTGGTATGTTATAGACACCTCACATGTTATCAGACCGATTATACCTCTGAGCCACTTTTACTGTTATGAGAAATACTCCTTTATGCATCAGAGGCTAATCAATGAAAGGTGACCGGGAACTATAAGTTTAATAAAACATGCGCGCATTCCATAAGTTCATTTCCTCAAATGCAAAGTCAATAGGCAATTTACGCTTATAGCCTGAAATAACATGATTTGTCTTTTTCAAGTTGGTCCCACAAAATATGGTGTTAGATTCCATACATCATCTTTTGTTTGTATGAAGTATAACACAATGTGGGTCAAGTTATTAGAAAGTTTAAAACAATGAAATAATATTAATATTTAGCGGTGACCAGAACTGCAGTCACAACCCTTTCTTCTTCTTTTCTTCATATCAACACTAACTTGTTTCAAATACCATCCCTTAAACTGTAGATCATACCGCTATCACAGACGTGTACGAGGAAATAAGTTGAGGCAGCGCATGAGAATTTCCGTTTAGCACATTTACAAGAATGGTCTCATGGCGAGTTTAATAATATTGGGAAATCCCCTTCCATTCTTTACGCCTACTTTGGATCAACCCATTTCCGTAGTTGACAATAATTCCAGCTATGCTGCATTTGAGTGTTTTATTAGGCATTCATTGACCCTTTAGAAATGCAACATTCTTTTTTTTATAAATGAGAAAATGAATCTGTCACAGTGTAAGTGACAAAGGGAGAAGGGCTTCCTTCAACTCTCCAATATCATGCCATGAATCACAGCATACATTGAAATAACGGATATATCGATGACCATTCAATAGAAGGTCAATTATCTTTAAAGGAGTACTTTACTTCATGTTTTGTTTACATTCTGTATATTAGAAACGATTGCCGTCAGTTTAAGGTCTAAAGCACCTTACATTTCTCAAAGGGGAGGGATATCACTCCCATTACACCCCATCCCTGGACGACTTAACAACTCCCCCACCCCCCCCCCCCTCGAGTACACAAAGAGGGTTTGCGCACTTTGTTAAGTCACAGCCAGTCCCGTAGTATTATTTATTTGAGTAGAGTCGGGGAAAACTTGACGAACTGGTTTGAATTAGTTCACTTGTAAATTTTGAAGTTTTAAAGTATTGAATTGTTTACCTTGTTTCAATTGGAAGAGAGCTTTTAAGAACATCCGTGACCAACGGCCCTGCATACTTATACAACAACGATAATTGTAACATTGATTTCATTTGAAAACTTTAGAAATTTTAAACGACTCCAGTTATATGCGGAATATTTGAATAATTGTCTGAAACCAGGTATCGAGGACCCAGGTCAGACCCCGGGACAATGATGGTCACCAGGTGGCCCAGGTCAGACCCCGGGACAATGATGGTCACCGGGTTGCCCAGGTCAGACCCCGAGACAATGATGGTCACCGGGTTGCCCAGGTCAGACCCCGGGACAATGATGGTCACCGGGTGGCCCAGGTCAGACCCCGAGACAATGATGGTCACCGGGTGGCCCAGGTCAGACCCCGGGACAATGATGGTCACCGGGTGGCCCAGGTCAGACCCCGGGACAATGATGGTCACCGGGTGGCCCAGGTCAGACCCCGGGACAATGATGGTCACCGAGTGGCCCAGGTCAGACCCCGGGACAATGATGGTCACCGGGTGGCCCAGGTCAGACCCCGGGACAATAATGGTCACCGAGTGGCCCAGGTCAGACCCCAGGACAATGATGGTCACAGGGTGGGTCCCACCTTTTCCCATTATGTATGAAAATCAAGAACTTGCATGTGAGTGCGAGCTACTGACACATGAAGAATTTAATCAAACTCTGAGGGTGGCGCTCAATAACAATGACCTCTTTAGATGTACAGAAAATAAGACATTATCTCCACTGCAGAGTGGATTCAGATGGTCCAGAGGTACGTATATATGCGCGTTATTCCTGCATTGAATCACATTTTACAGTTACGTAATTTGTAACGTATAACCGTTTGCTTGTATAACTGCTATCGACTGACGAGAGCGGGCGAGGGGTGGGGATGGGGGAAGGGTGCGACAACCCTGGTCAATTGGGAGTCCGGGAAAAATTTGGGAGGAAGAATAGTTGATTCGCATTTTACTATTATACCTATAAGGAATAATGAAGAGTGCAAAAAGGGAAGATAGTTGACAAAATTGTTCCCGTGGCCTGATCTGGCTAAGCCTGATCTGGCTCTTGGCCTGATATGGCCCCAGGCCTGATCTGGCCCCAGGCCTGATATGGCCCCAGGCCTGATCTGGCTCTGGGCCTGATCTGGTTCTCGAACTGATCTGGCTCTTGGTGCTTCTAAGCCTTCTATTTTGGCACAGCATTAACTTTGGCTCAATACGTTCAGGAAGTAGTTATGTGTCATAGATATGCTCATTATTACTGTCTGTTTATATATTAGCGTATATTGGAGGTAAGCTATATAAAGGGCAACGTACTAATGTAGACAATTGAAATACATATCTAAAATACACGAAATTGTCTGTTTTCAGACATACCATATGTCATGTATTGCCGTTGGACGGATCCATATTTCCTTATTAAAAGGAGGGGCGGGGAGGTTTGTGGCACAGGTCTTTGAAGCACTGGCAGGCTCCTATATATGTAGGGGTTTGAATGTTATCCCCCCGAAATATGTAAATGTTAGACGTCAAATTGTGCATCCCGAGGCATATAAAGGCTCTACATTAATTAGGCTTTAATTAGGTATGCACGCAACTTTGTGCTAATAACTACTTTCAATATTGTTGCGTGGGGTTGAAAAAGGGGGAGGGGGAGGGGGCAGTACACCATAAAAAGGCCAGAACCAAGGTAAGGTAATTTCAAAACTTTGGTGAAGTTGTTGCATGTTAAATACGTTAGGGCCAAAGCAATTAATCTATATGCAAACTACGGTACCTTACAAATAGAAATATTACCCTTCGCCAAGTTTTGCTATATCCACGACCACGTTAAATTTCTTACAATCAAAGTCGTTCAAGGTTTGTATAATCCATGCTGTGTTACGAGCTTCCTGTATTTAGTTCAATGAGTTGTGCAGTTTCAGTGAAAAGAAATGAATATATATGCAAGCTTTCGTATCACTTACCAACACACAAATACTGACAATTGGTTGGTATAAATTATTATATTTACATGAGGGAATCTTGTTGCTAACAGCATCATTAGCCGTCTAAAGCAGAGCTCAACCTGAAAACCACTCATATCATCACCCTTAAAGGATTGGTTCAGTTGCCATACATGTTTATGTTATATGAAAAAGGAAAATAAAAGAAACACAATGGTGAAAAAAAACTTTTCAAATATCTTTTTCGGTTAAAGAGATATTCAAGTGTAAAGTTTTATCAGATTGTGTAGAAACTGCTGAAATCTGACTAGCTGTGAAGTCACATCCTCACATTCCTGAAAAGTCTTTGTTTTTTTTTCTAAATATTTTGTGAGATTTCATGACTTTCAACCAAAAGATATGTCAGGAGATCTCATATTTGTCAAAGGAAGTATTTGAGATTAAACATCTGAAGAATTTTTGATTATATTATTTTCAAATGTGTTAAAAAATGTAAATAATTTTTAAAGAAATATATTCGCAACATGTTAAGGAAGTGAGGATGTGACATCACACCCTCACAGCTATAGTCTTTCTACACCAGTCATTTTCAAAGAAATTTTGATATCTTCAAAGTGTCATATCTCCTTAACAGAGCATGCTATCATGGTAGTTTCTTCACTGTTCTTTTTGTCTTTTTGTGCTCTTTCATACAAAATAGACATGTCAAACACCTGAACTAATCCTTTAATAATTTCATCATTCGCTTTCTATAATTAAATCACCGCGAATGTTATATACGTGTATTTAGGGCAGCAGTGGTTAATGTCCATTAAGTTGAATCCATACATGGTATACTCTAACGGATTGACTTAAAAGTGATATCATATCCAGGTAAGCACAGTTCCGAAATGGGTTATATCAGTTCTAAACATCCGGATGTCCATCCTGCTGTAGAGTCGTTCAACGCTTGTGTAAGCTGATGACCTGATCTTTCTGATAAATACCCAACTTCAGATGAATACGAAATTGGTTACGCTTAAAGTGGGTAATCATTTTCTTCAAACATTACCTCATAGACTCCGACTTAGCAGCCTCGGGGTACCTAGGTCAATCAGTGGGCCAAAGGGGGTCAATCAGGGGGCACAGGAGTATGGGCTAAATAATAGTTTCTTCTCATGTTCATAATGTACTAACGGAAGAATGAAGACTTGAAGAGGGGCACGGTGACATATATTACCCGTTTCAGTTCCGCGAGATTTTACTGGTTTATAACTTGTTCAGTGCTAAAGGGGATCAGACCTGTCCAGTGGTTCGGTGCGTGGTACAGTTCTCTATATCCACTCTGATCTTCGTTAATTTATAAAAAAACAATTTGAAAGAACAATTTGAAACTGAAAAATCAGTCGTCGGCTATCAGCCTTAGCTACTGTTTCCTTGACAAAGTAAACACATGTGTGTAACTGTATATTATCAGTACTGGACAACAGGCTCAACCTTACTGTATGGCGGCTCCCTAAATAGAAATATATCTGGTGAGTAGGGGAGGGATGGGAGCATAAGAATTTGATACAACCAATATCACTAGACTTGCACGCAAATCCACCATCTAGACGGCAATCCAATGGTTTTGATACAGGTTTTGATACAAGAGATAGCCACACTCCTTGCAAGCATATCTCAGTTTTACTTGACATGTGCGCTAGCTTATAAACAAGATCTTCGTGTTGACCAACTCGGCTATAGGCAGCTATATAGGGAAAATCAAATTTGGTACGACCACCGTTCAAAAGTTGTGTGTAGGGCTGCTATTTTGTCAATCTGTGATGTCATAGTGCTCCCAGTGGCGGAGCTAGAGGTATTGGTCAAGGGGGCGAGAATGGTCTGTATAGGGGCGCTTTCGACACTATCTAAGCAGAGCGCCACCACAGGTTGGCGCGGAGCGTACAGAAATTTTTTGAGTAAAGATACTTCCTAGATCGCCGGAAATGACCCTTTCCTGGCCTTGCTAATTTGCAGATAAACGAAGAATAAATAGGTGTCATCGCCAACAAAATGTGACAAATGTCAATAGGTAGATGAGGGCGCAATAAAAAAGTAAATAATTCGCGAATAAGTAAAAAGTGGTAAATAGCTGATAAGGGCGCGGACAGTCCATTTGAGTCCGTCAGGGGGGGGGGGGGGCATCCGCCCCCTGACTGTATGGACGCTCCGCCACTGAGTGCTCCAAAAGGTGAAAGCTCTTAATCTCCTCTTTGGTTTTCTGGTTATATTCTCAAGGAGGATGAGAACAATGTTAGCACTGAAAGCATTGCAGTTAGTGACGTCATATTTAGACTTGATCAAGTCTCCAATCATTTGGAATAATAGCAATAAATGAACCCTCTTTTTTGGGGAGGGGGGGGGGGCTGTTCGTTACAAGCATCGCTATCACATAGGACAGTGATGCTTGTTGTGTTTGTTCCCCTTTAATTTCACGCTATAGAAAACTTGTCGGTGGAAGAAACCAACCCCGCACTTGTAGATTCTGCGCCGCACAATACAACGGATATGTTTTGTTTGTTATCGACGGAAGTATTGTTCCGTGCCTCATATAATGCAGTAGGTACAGAGTGCCAGCAGTCGGTTTCTGACTGGTTGTAAAATCTCAACAGTTACATATAGATATCAGCAGCATATAGGCGACGGTATTGCTTGGCATTGTCAAAAACTATATAATGATAAAACCATACTTAATAATTCAGCTATAAGTTTAGAATATTTTAGCTGTTAGACGCTACGGTACATGTAACGCTGGAGGTGACACACGTACCTTGTCGTTAGTTAATATTGGGCTGGCCCCGCCTGGACTCTTATAGACTGTCTAACAGTTTTCATCAAACATGGAACCATTGATTCACATACTAAAGGTCGTTTACGATAAGACTTTTAAAAGAAGATTTACATGTTCAACATTCATGTTCAACATTCATGTCGGTGTTTTCCTCAGTTCCTGGAGATGAATTCACTCTTTCTCTTTCAAACTATAAGACACATATACAAACGGTCACGTGATATTTTACATATTGTATATTTTTTATATAGCAAGTGCCAAGGAGGACATATTTACCAACATGCAGTAGCTAATTGTGAGTGGTTTTTGGCATTCGACAAATGCTTGGCTTCGCTTCACTTTCACCTCTATCGTTACCTCACCTTCTGGATTGAAAAATACTCCCACTTCTAGAAATATCAATGAAACTGACATCTGTAAAACCTTCACCTTCACCATTACTGTCAGCCGTCCTGTCAGCCACATATCCGATTTAGGTAATACTGGTAGGCAATTACTGGTTAAGTGCAACAATCATCTATGTAAATTCTTATAACGGACATTATATTGACAACCTTTAGACACCTTGACAAGCAATTCAACGTTACCGCTTGGCTGTCAAAGCGTCCAAAGGTTGGCACACTTGGTTTCATCTTGAATAAAACTGTAAAAAAGTCGGTAAATTACACAATTGGTGTGTTTATTCTAACCGTTCAAAAGGTTCAAATCATAAAATTACCGTTGCAACAGCAGAAAATTAAGATTCACGCGAGGCTGGCTTAACTTTTCTGTCTTAAGGTATTGCTTAAAGTAACACATGAATATCTTTAAATATTACATCTCAAACTGACAACATTTCATTGAAGCAGCTTCCTTAACCGGTATAGCTGAAGAACCACGAGTACATGATCCGTGCTAGTATACAGTTGCCAGGTGTAGAGCAATAATTAGTAATGAACAGGAATTAGTCGTTACACTAATAAACCTATACAACAAACAGTTCATTGATACCACTTTTATCACCAGGACCTATCTTAAAGGCATTGAAGACTCGCCCCAAACCGCTTGCGGCCGTCTGATAAAGTTAACTTTCCGTCGCTTGCAAGTGACGTTTTGTTCGTGTCGCTACAAAATGCAGACAGTACAGTAATGAAACGTGATACCTTGTTATCTCTAGCTGGACCTGAGATGTCCATCGCTGTATCGTTAGTACACTGTGCTGTGGGTATTGACCGCAGCTGTATGTACTGACTGTATACTAGTGTCTAATTACCGACGGTAGAAGCTGTGTGTATTTTCTGGGATCGATGTTGGTGTCTAACACTACTGTTACACCTCATTCGAAACTAGGTCAGATTACCGGCATTAGACGTTTCTTTTTGCGCGAGTCTTCACACCCTTTAACCGGCAGTGAACGACCACCGTGTTATGATCCGAGTTAGTATAGTTGCATATTTCATTTCATAACCATCAAGCCGTGTAACGGTGTTTATATACAGAGATAATTAGAAATGTACGGGCATTACTAAGTTTACTCATAAACCTATAGCCTATAAATAGCAGCTCTTGCTGATAATTTCTGTCATTCCAATGTATACCGATTTACACTTACAATGACTCAACCATCCTTTACCATGTATGTACATTTTGCAATATTCTTAGATATTCACCATGGTTTGCTTAAAGCAACTCTCTATGTTTCAGACTGCACTAAGACTTTGAATGTTACCTGTTTCACATTCAACATCTGCTAAAATAGATTTATATAAGATTAAGATTTATTTAAATAGATAATATAAGTATAGAGTGTAGTTCAAATCTATAAAACTACTGAAATAGTAAACAAACGTCGAGTAACTTAATCGAATCAACGACTTTAGTCGAGTCACATGAGGTCCGCCGAGAGGTAATGAACATTAGTGACTTCTTTCAAGTCGACTAATTATCTGTCCATGTGACATACCCCTCCTGGACCCTCCCACTTTACACACTTAATAGAACTTCAGAACAAATACTCTTTCTGAAATGTATTTCTCTTTTTAAAATTCAGCAGCTTCTGATGACCTTGCCCCACCCCCCTGTACTCCCAGCCAATATCAGTGTGCAGGTAAATAATTATATAAAACAAGATGCTGCTTTTGCTGTACTGAAGTAGGTTTCAAACAGAGCTAGTTGGCTCCGAAATAGCTCGACACCTCCAGCCCCTTGAGAAATGGTGAATGTACGGCCATACCCATAACCAAGTCAAACTGCCCACACCTATGTGTGACTTGAGACATTGTTAACACTGAAGCTCAGACACTTACCTACTCATGTTCTTGAAGTCAGCTTGGGGTAGAGAAGTTTGCGGTACGTAAAGTGCGTGAGCGTCTTTAAGATATGGATAATGTAATGACTGGACCACTAGAACATAACAATTAGTCTCTGGACAAACATATCCACCTTGCCATTTTCCTCCATTACGCCCAGCGTACACTCCTATCCTCACGCAAGGCATCGATTCATTAAAAGTTTGTTCGCTATGAGAATTAATTTCGCTCTTTAACGACTGTTGCAAATTCTTGCTTTTATTACCGACACTGTTGAGAGTAGTCTTATATGATGATATCGTCGTATTGTTAATACCACTCCCCGACCAAGTGTAGTTTCCTTGCGTCATATCTATGCCAGCTTTGTCCCTTTCAAGTACTAATCTCATATTTGTAGTTCCAATAAAAACGTCGTCTGAGAAGGCTATGTCTCGAACAACATATTCATTTCCGATATTGGTAAAGAAATCACGAGATGTTAGAAGCGCGAGGATCAGAACAGACATAAGCCCAAGACATGATATGAAAACAAAACCCCTGCCACCCTTGAACCCATATCGTAGCAACCGCATTGCAAATGAAAAGACTCAGTTACCTCAAAATGTCAAACACAGAGCAGTCATAGCCTATATGTTCCGTTGACAAAAGTATCCATGTAGACTACAGCAGGTATCAAGGATCGAGTGGTATGATGTCATAACTGTATGTTGCTAAGTATCTCACCAGTCAGTATATATATATATATATATAGCCATGAGAATATACACGCCACCAATCTTGGTACATTACTGTGTCGCTTTGACTACCGGTATAATTATCACTATACCCGTATGTGTCGTGTATATAATGACTTTGTAAACTAATATTCTCCTTAAACATTCAAATTTCAAACCTGTTGGCCTAAAGACTTTCACTATGGCATATATACATGTAAAGGTTATACATGTAGTGTTCTTATCTGTATGACTTTGTTTACGTCTCTGTCGGTGATTTGAGTTGTATTCTGTAATTGCAGTTAGTACCAGCGCCACCATCGTGTCCTTATTATCGAATTAATCCTTATTACACCTGCATGCTACGAATCATGAGATTTACATATAGGCATAGAACTATAACATAGAACTATTTTCTTCAGAATGTTTCGTTAGTGTTTTCTTTTGCGTCAAGCAAGTGTTGAATGACAAACGCTTGTTACGCGCATGATACGTGAAATAAAGCAACTATGTAATTGTCCTATTATACTATTTCCGTGGTCAAATAAAATCATAACTGTAAGTTGCTAGACAAATAAAAACAAATTGTTCCAGAACTCCGAGTATGTTTCAACCAGATGCAGATATGGCTATATAGTCCTCCTTTGGTGGTCGACTCAAGCTGCATGAACTTCACGTAAATGATAAATGCACAAACATAATCACATCGAACACTTCCACTTGTTACACACGGTGATGTATATATATATCCTAAATGTTGGCTGCCAAAGTTACATGCTAACACTCCAGCTCCGATACCTAAAAAGAAAGCGCTATAGTTATGACGTTTGCTTGTATCGTATCACTTATGGTTATGATCCTTGGTACACATAACTGGCGATTCAATCGAACATACCGTGCCGGTATGCAGCACGCATGAGTCAACCATGATTTAAGTTACAGAGTATAGAGTTGTTGATCTCAACTATTGCAACGCTGCGATGCAGTAGGCCTTACCTGCATGTGTTTCACAGACGCCTCTAGTACTCGACATGTCAGTACATTGTTACGTGTGTATGGAATAGGAATTTGTGGTTTATACTGCAATATTTCGATGACTCCCTCTTTCCACACAGGGCTAGAAAGTTCACCTGTCGTTAGATAATATTGTAATATTGGATGATTTTTCCAGACATAATTTGTAGATGGTTCTCAAACCGAGGGGCAGTTCCACAAATGTCAATATGATATCCATAGTCCGACAAGGCGATTCCAACACATCTCAATGAGAAGATCCAATGGTAAACAGATTCACCTTGCTGTAGTTTTTTTAAATCCTCCTTTGCGGAAATAATCTCGCAAGACAACTTGGATGTCTTTCTGAACCCCTACCAAATATCTCATATACCAAATTTAAACACAGTGATGAACTGAAAGTTGACGGTATTTGACCCTAACAAACTCCACAGTACACCATAGTGTCACCCGTAATGCAACATCACTGAATACTATGATTAGTTAGATTGCAACATGATACAACATAAACTGATCAACGCTCAGTGTATAAAGACACATGGCTATTTCCATATATTATGTCTTAAAGTCTACCGTTCCTAACTAATGCAACAGACCTTACCAATGGCAACGAAAGAAGCGGAATATACATGGGAAACCATTTACATCGAGAACAGAATTATACTGAACTATATATATATATATATATATATATATATATATATATATATATATATATATATCACGAACAGGAATATATCACGAACAGGAAACTGGCAGAAACATCATTGGGGTTGATTCCCTGTTATTCAGATTAGATGAAAATATACATTATGATTTTATTACATATAATGCAGGAAGAGCATTTAGCGTGCTGTCCTGTAAGTATTATCGTGTCTAATTTACATAGTAATTACCGTACGTATTGTGACAGAGTCTCACAAGGAAGTATACATTGCAGACAGATGCTTACCTCGTTACGTATACTCCATCACAGAGAAAGTGGGATAGCTTTATCACTCATTCTGACAGAGAAATGGCGAAACCAGATTTCATAAGAACTCTCTTTAGCACAATAATTGACAGCAGCCTTCATCGGTATGTATGAGAGCAGTATAGGGTAACGTGCTGCAGTACGAGTACAACGTAATGAGTATACGAGTACAAGTTTGGGAACGTTGAGTACACATCCACGAGAGTGGGTATAGGCAACGGAACCGATCAACATGAGGCTTGTCATTAATAAAGCCATGCTGGCCATGGTAGCAGTCGTAGTTTAGGGAGGAGGGGGAGGGGTGGGGAGTTGAAATTGTTCGGTGCCACCCACTCAAATGAAATATGTCATGTCCAATAAACAATAGGCAAGAAGATACACAACGTTTTTACTTCTAGTATAATTTATTTAATATACGTCTTCTTCCAAGATTCTGCTGATTTAAAGATGACAAAAGTTCTGCTAATAATGAAAACTGCACAGCAGCTTCAGGGGGACCCCACACCGCCATGGCTTTACACCTCGCGCTCGCACCGTTGCCCCCCCCGGGAGCCAGCTTGCATCACCCGCATTCTGTGCCCCGCAAATATTGTTCTCATGTTGATGCGCCTCAATCCCATACCCCTTTCTAAATGTCTGTCGAGGCGACTGTTCATACTTTTTTTTTCTCTCTTTTTTTATTTCTCTTGCGACTATAACTTAACATAATATAGCACTCTAATGGTGACTTAGTGAAAATTCCTAGAAAAAACTAAAAAGTATTTATTTTAATACATTCTGAAGTTGTAAAAAATTATACCAAGGGTACCAATATTTCCTCCAAACACTGCTTTTCATATTACGCAACAAAATGTTTTTTTGTAATAGAAAATAGTCCCTCAGAAACAATAGTAACTTATTCTGCAGTGGAATTTCTTTCCGTACTTTGCAGTTGAAAATGAATTTCTTAACTAAAATTATAATCAAATTCAGCTCTCTGGCAATGTCCGCACCAAACAACACTGTCTTAATGTCTAGTACTATACCAATATCTATATTGTTTAACAAAGTTTGGAGATGATTCCAAAGCCTAGCTGAGAGTGGGCAATAATAGAACAAATGTTCAATTGTCTCAACATACCTATGACAAAAAGTACAAGTGTCATGAGTAATTGCTTTTATTAAATGCAAGTACTTATTGGACGGGATAATCCTCTGAAGCAGCCTATACTGAAACCACCTCAAATCAACATCACTAGAACACTTGCATGGCACTGAACAATAAAAAGACCAATCTTCCTCAGTAATATCGAGGGTACCACACCATTTCGTATAGGATTTCTGAATCAACTTCGAATCCTGTAGTAACTTGTTGTAAATATCTTTCGAACGGAACATACCATTGTAAAGCATTTTGTTAAAGTAGCAATTGTTTGGAAAAGCAATATCCATATTCCCATCCAGAGCAGGTCCATTCCAAAAAGTTTTAATGGAGTTAATAATACCATAATATTCTACAAAATTCGTGGAAACAAGATACTTTTGGATGAAATTGTCAAAACTATAAAACCTGCCATCAACTGTGACAAAATCGCAAACAAAACGGATACCTTTGTCATACCAGCGCTTGTAATACACTGGGCTGTTACCAATTTCAATCAGCCCATTATTCCAGAGAGGCAAAGTTAATATGGTCGCATCATCATTAATGGTAGATAACTCATCACGAATAAATATATACGTTATTTCGAAGAGATTTCTCCAAAAGGGGTTAGCAGACCTCAAACTAGCTAATTTTATATAGAAATCCCCATTGGTAAAAAACATGTCGGTGCAAATGTTATATTTACGTAAATAACAAGAGCTGAAGCTGAAATGATCACTTTTCAGAAGACGACCAAAAGTGCTTATTTTTAGTGCCTCGCAGTGTTTAGAAAAATCTATCATATTCAACCCTCCATCTGCATAACTGAGCTTTAATTGTTTACGGCTTATACGGTCTGGTTTATTTTTCCATACGAAACGGAAAAATAGAGAATTTACCCTATTTCTATACTCCAAGTCAGGCAGCGGAAGTGACATGATATAATAGTTGAAACATGGTAACATGAGAGACTTAACAATTGTAATACGACCAAGCGCTGTGAGATAACGCTTTTCCCACAATTTTATCACATTTGAAGCTTTATTCATTGCTTTATCGTAATTTTTTTTTAACCATGCTCCCCAAATCTGTATTGAAAACAATTCCTAAAAGAGTGAAATCTTCACCTGTGTTCCAACGAATAGCATACTTCTTATCAAGTGGAATGGAAAGCCCTCTCAAACTACCCAGTCCCACTAAAAGGGACTTGTCCAAATTCAATTTGAGACCAGACAAATCTCTGAAATAGTCAAGTTGTACCATAACCCTATTGAAAGAAGTACTATCACCATGCATGAAAAAGGTTGTATCGTCTGCGTATTGAACAGTTTTGAAAACCTGTCCCCCAATATCAATACCACGAATAGAATCATCACTGTTAACGAGGCTATTCAAAAGTTCAACAGAAAGAATAAATAAATAAGGGGACAGAGGGTCACCCTGTCTACAACCACGCTCAATGGGAAATTTTTCTGACAGAAAACCATTTACCAACACTGAGGAGTAATTATCACTATAGAAAGTATCAAACCATCTAATAATAGATGGCCCAAAGTTAAAGAGATTAAGAACTTTTCTAATGAAAGTAACTGATATACTGTCAAAGGCCTTTTCAAAATCAACCCCAAACAAAATACCTGGTGTATTATCTAACTCCAGGGAATGGATAATATCATACACTGTGCGAATACTGTCACCAATGTACCTACCACCAAGAAAGCCACTCTGGTCAGGAGAAATAATATTGGGCAATACTTTTTTCATACGATTAGCAATACAAGAAGATGCAATTTTATAGGGAACATTCAACAGAGATATTGGTCTACAATTATTTAAGTAATAACGTGGTTTGCCACCTTTCGGAATTAGGGTAATTACACCATGCTTTTGTGTCACAGAAAGATAGTTTTTATACCCAAAATTCAGTGACCGTAAAAGGAAGGGACCAATATCGTCCCAAAAACATTTGAAAAATTCAACGGAGAAACCATCAGAACCTGGCGACTTATTATTCTTCATATTCCTCAAAACTCCTGTAATTTCCTCATATGTCAGAGGCCCTTCCAGATCACTTGATTGATCAGTAGATAATTTCACAATTTTATCTGAGAACTTCTCATGGAGATCTTCATTTCTTAAAAAAGGCATCATGACATCTATAAAGTTGGCGATAAAAATTGAGCACATTCTTTTGAATTTGATCCTGGTCGTAAATATCATGGTCATCTGCATCTTTCAAGTGACTAATAGTTCTACTGACCTTATTTCTCTTCTCTAAATTGAGAAAAAACTTAGAAGGCTTCTCTCCATATTCCACCCAATCAACCCTAGCTCTTACCATACACCCATGAAGTCTTTTTTCACGTAACTTCTCCAACTCACGATTCAACTGATCGATATAATTCTTTGTGTCCTCACTCTCATTATAAAAAGGCTCAAAACGATTAATTTCCTCAATAAGATATTTTTCTCTACTGTTTTGGACCTTCTTCTTATAGGAGGAATAAGAAATTGATGCTCCCCTAATATTCAACAGCAGCATTTCAAAGAAAAGCTGATCATCAATAACAAACTGAATTTCCTTTCTTGGAATTGTATTTAAATTAGAGCGAATATATGGGAAGCATACATACTGATCAATCGTTGAGTCAATCACATCATTGACTTTCTTCAAGTAACCTTCATCATCAAGCAAAGAATTATTGAACTTCCAAATGCCCCTACCCATCCTAATTACATTGAAGTTAAAAGATGTAGTAATTAAAGAATGATCAGTTCTATAACCTGCTGTGATAGATGACTTCAACACCATGTTGAGTAAACCAGAAGAAATTAGGAAAAAATCTAATCGACTTTGCTTGACTGGATTTCTTTGACGCCAAGTAAACCTTCTCTCATTAGGATGCAAAACTCGCCACACATCAAACAATTCTAAATCACTCTGCATGTTTAATACTGCCTGTCTAGCTTTGGGATTATTAATATGAAGATAATTATAAGTATCAACATCAGGATCAACAACGAGATTCCAGTCCCCAACAATAATAATATGAGGGGTATTAAAATCCTCAATAACCTCCTGAATGTTGTTAAAAAAAATTGGAGTATCGTTATTAGGCCCATAAAGGACCACGAGAGTGAATGTAAGTCCTGCAGTCTCAATGACAACATACTTGGCTGCTTACTCAGTTCGAACTCACATAACGATTATTGCGCAAAAAGTAAATGTTGAAAAGATAACTATAACATTTCGAGGGACACACATTCTTATATTCCTTCAGTCTATGCTTTGATGTACCCTAACGTGTTAAGTATGGCTCGATTACTACTGTATGCAGGCGCGTATCCAGGGGGGGGGGCGTTGGGGGCGCGCGCCCCGGGTAAGAAAAAGAGGAGAGAAAAAAAGAGAGAAGAAAAAAAGGAAAAAAAGAGGGGGAAAAGAGGAAGAAGGAGAAGAAGAAAGGGAAAAGAAAAATAAGAAGGAGAGAAAAAGGAGAAAAGGAGGGAGTAGAAGATAAACGCCAAGACACCGGGAAGAGAAAGAGGAACAGTCATAATTAAAGCTCTGATCCCTATTATATACACAGGGTAGCCAGTGACGGATCGAGGATTTCTGAAGGGGCGTGCGCCTCAGCTTACCCCTTACACCGACAACTCCGTTTTTGACGTTTCCATTTTCCCTCTCTCACTAATGTAAATATATATATATATACTATATATAGTATATCATGACGCGTGTGTGTGCATGGACGCCTTACACAATTGTAAAATTGTGCTATGAAACCAACTGTGGCTGGTCTTGAACTCGGCCGAGTCGTCGGGGAACATGACTTCGGTAATAGCCCAGGATCTATTTGCGAACTGCATTAGACATATGTCTTTCGATGCAACACTGTCATGCAGAGTTAAAATGTTATACAGCGCGAACTGAATGCTAATTGTTACCCCACCCCTAGTACCATAATTCATACAATGAATCTAAAAATAAATTCCGCATGCGATTTGAGAATTGAGCACATTTCCTGTGAAGATCATGTAGTGGATCCAAAAGGATCCCCACAACCCTACGCCCACCCCTCTAATCGCTTCCCGATGAGTTACAAAACCAGACCCATCGTATACAAAAGTCTACTTGGATTATTTTTTTCCCTGATTTTTTTCTGTAGACGCCCATGCATTTCCCCAAACTAAATTTCTAAGCCCCGAGATCTAAAACTTAAGGAGGTATGGGAGCATCATTGGGTCTGGGAAATGTTGTTTCCGGCGATCTGGGAGGAGTATTTGCCAAAAATTTCTTGTACGCTACGCGCGAACCCATGGTCGCGCTCCGCTTAGATAGTATCAGAGAACAGGCACACGTCCCCACCATTATCCAAGACTGATCTGCGCCCATGCACCAATATGTTAACTGTGTCTGAAGTTTTGAAATTTCCCTGACAAACATTCCTAAACATGGAAGTTTTTCTGTATTGGCTGTCCATAGATGAAATTTTGTGCAACATTATGGGTATGTTTTGAAGTGAACTGATTTCACGAGAAGTGTGAATTTTCAAATTCTGAACGAATAATGGGCTTAAAACCTTGAAAAGTGGGGTGACGGGTATTGTGGGCCGCGACGTAGAATCACCTACAAAAACAATGATCCACAAGAGATGCGATAAGGTCGAACATGATGTGTGACTGGTGACAATCTTCAAAAAGGTTACGGATGGAGAAAAAAAATATTGCGAAAATACTTGGTTACTCAGGCAATAGTGAACATCTAGTTGGTCATTTTCAAGCCCGAGATGTGTCATTTCCGGTGATCTGGGGGGTGTCAAAACCAGAAATTTTCTTGTACGCTGCGCGCCAACCGATGGTGGCGCTCCGCTTAGATAGTAATTCGCGCCCCCCCTCCAGGGTTAGAAAATCCTGGATACGCCCCTGGTATGCATCTCATAGCCTTGTAAACTGCCTAGAAGAATTATCAGCTTTTACGTCATATCTACTGCAATTCAAATCACTCAAAATGGGAAAAGAAGAATTAAGAGTTGACATTTTACCTTGATTTCCTTCTTTTTTTTGGGGGGGGGGGAGCGAAAAGTTGTCTCGAACCGCCAAGACATAATATTATACGAGGATATGTACAGGTTCTGCACGATACGCGTTAGGCCTATACACATTTAAATGCAAATCGCTAACATAAATTCATTCGAAGTTCTCAGTTGAAATAGTGTTTATGTTACCTGGGGCATGTATACAAGAGGAAAATATCAAAACACATTTTCTTTTCTAACACCTACCGAACGTAGATTTTTTTCAAATCGTTTTTTCAAAACATTGCACAATGATTGGTTACCGATCGACTTATTCTAGTCTATAGCTTACTAATCACACAAATTATCCTACGTCGTTCTACTAAGAGAAAGCAAAGAAAGAAAAGAAAGACATCGTCCAGCTCGAGAATGCATGTGTTATTCCTAAACGGGGGACGCCATGATCAACCCTGAGAAGGACAAACGGCCCGCGTAATTTTTTTTCCTAGGAGGGTTAGGGGCAATTATCATATATAGGCGTATCCAAACCCTCGCGCATGCGTGTTACTCATACACACGCGTTACTCATTGATCGCTGTAATACACGTGTGGGCACTATGTACGCTGTACAAAGCAGTATATCTCCGCTGTACAGTTTTACACGTAATGCAGTTTGCTTTTTGGCCAAGGATTAACAAGTGAGAATTGAATAATATAAGTGATGAAACGCAGGCTAAAGAAATACAAATTAAAGCGCGATCAAATCGTCACTTCAATTACTAATTTTCTGGAGGTGTTGTGGCTAACGTAGGTGACAAATAGTCTGCGTATCGGCTGGTGATTTAATATCTGATAGTAATATCTGATAGAACTGATAGTTCATAAAAGCAGGCTTAATTTTGTATGTAGGCCTACTATATTAGTATCATGTATAGAATTTTAAAGTTAACCGTAACCTTAAAAGTTTACCGTGAAGCTAGAAATGCATGTAATGTAGGCTAGCAGATTAACATTAACCAAACCATTAAATTAATGTCCGTCGCGCACGTTGATGACAACATATGAAATCCGTACATTGTGTCTAAAATCTGGGTGTCAGTCGAATAGGTCTCCATCGCTGCATGAACGCATATGCAAAACTTGAATCGCGTCGCACACACTGTATGTACTATTACTAGCCACGAGTAACACGCATGCGCGAGGGTCTGGATACGCCTATATATGATAATTGCCCCTTACCCTCCTAGGAAAAAAAATACGCAAACGTGCCCGAAGTATGTAACCCTGAAAAGGACAAACGGCCACTTCGAAGTATACAAATAAACATGCAAGCGTTATTCCTAAACTGGAAACGCCATGGTCAACCCTGAAATGGACAAACGGCCAGTTCGAAGTATACCCAAAAAATGCATGTGTTATAGCTAGACGGGTAACGCCAATGGTCAACCCTGATAAAGGACGAACAGCCATTTCGAAGTATACCAAAAACATGTGTAAATATACGTAATGATTTACCAATGTTGCTCATGTTTTACCTCTTAAACTACGCCGGTTTTTCCTGTCATTGGAAAGCAAGATGTAACTCATTCAACTACTTAGCTAATGTAACATGAGATTTACTTCCAAGTACTAGTAACCATTCGGAACGAATAGCTTCATTTATTATGGTGAAACGGCTTCCTTTCGTCATGCAATTGTTAGTATATATTCTAATGTTATTTTATTCACTACTTGAATACCCAGATGCACTCCATTAACTTGGAGAGTATCATTAGAAGGAACAACAAACGGTTTGTCACTTAATTTATATGTGTTCTTACATAATGACATCAGCCAATATTAGTTCGTAAAAAATATATCATTTTAATGTTGAATGATGAGAAAACGTAAACAAATGTTAGCGTTCGCTATCCATGTTCGTTTGTTCTAGTCTTAGGCACAAAAATGACAAATTGTTATGAACTATGCTTTTTCCACGGGAAAGGATATTTGGCGACTGTTTTCTCCCTGGGAGAATTAAAATGTCTTCACGAATAATTATCTACCAGTCTTTACAGGACGTGATAGAGACATTTTCGTTTTCCCGGTATCGGCCAGGCTGACGTCCAAATAATGTACACACTGTGTACACGTTATACATGGCATGTTATAACGTTGCTCCAAATACGTATAATGTAGGCTAAAAATTGTGACTTCTCAACCGGCGCTTCGAATTTTTGCATCCAACTTAATACTTCAAAATTGCAGGGCCGGATCAAGGTTTTCAAAAAGGTGTGTGTGTGGAGGTGGGGTGGGGAGGGCATGGGGTTGCACCGAGGTCGTGGAAGCAGACTCCCATTTATGGGCGGTGGGGGCATACTCCCCCAGATTCAAAATGGACATGCAATGGTATACATTCTGAGGCATAGTTAGGCTGTAGATTAGGTCCATCAATAGATCTGTACACAATGTTGAAAATGGATGTAATTTCCCCTGTAATCTCTCCTTACTTGGGTGGAGGCACCATTGATTATCACTACAATGAAGTGTGTATGGAATGAAATGAAATCGGATATATAATAACTTTTACCAACCTCTCGAAAGGACACTGAGAAAAGACCTGGGGAAAGGAAGAACTTTACAAAGTAATTGTTAAGTTTCTCTTTATGACATAACGCGTTAATTAATACGGTTAGCACTTGTTCACCTCTGCTGACCTGAGAAGTCATACATTAAATCCCACACGACAAAAGCATTAGAATTTCTTGTTCATGAATATTGGATATTCGCCTAATATATGTTCAAGATGGGAATTCTTTGAAATAATTTGTCAGGGAAATCTTTATAAGGAGAAAAAAGTCATGGATCACATCTGAATAGACGATTACCGTTGAAGTGGGATTGTATAGCAGGAAATTAGCATTCGAACGAGGATATCACATGCTTCACTACTTATATATGTTTATTTTGGCCGAAACAGTGTACATATGGTAATTCACATTGTGATTCTGAAATTGTCAAAGTCGTATACGAAATTCGTTTTTGTCAAAAGCTGAATTTTCTTTTATATCGTATGTACACTGTACACGATAATGCGTAACATTCTAAAAAAGGTCAAAATATTGTAGAATCAAGGGAGTGATAGATGGACACCTTTTCTTACGGAAAAAAATCACTCTGTATGTAATAAAGTTGTCGCTGAACTTTAGACCGTTTTTGTATCACTTTACAAATCTCTTTTATTTTCTTGTGCGTCAAACCAGAGACCAATTACCTGTATCATTGATGATGATGATATCTTGTGTATAATGATCATAAACTAAGAAAGCAAAGATCCATAAAAGGAAAGCAAAAACAAACAACATTAACAATTAAAAAGGATGTTGAGTTAAGTGTATCAACTTTCCATTTCATATTAATTTATTACCTAACACGCCAAGTCTGAAACAAATTTCACCTTAATTGAAGTAAGAGCCTAGGCTATGCGAGTATACCATTGTAGCTTGTATCATTCTACGTAAACCTCCAACTGTGAGGTTTTCATTTGATGATATATTAAATCGGAAATGCATCAATGTCATGTCAGAAATCGATATAATGACGTAGAAACTAAGCTATGAAGTAACTGCACCTTGTGTCTACTGTGGGAAATCACACCGAATACCAAGAGTGTTCCCCATTTAACGACAAATGAAGTTCGGCACGCATAGATATTGAGATGCAGCGCTATTGGTTCTTTCATGTTGGTAGGTTGAATGCTGTGGTACAACATAGGTTTTTAAAGCAGGTATATGATAAAAGGCGAGTGACTCCAAATCTCTTCCTTGTTGTACGGGCAGTGCTGAGGGGAGGGGGGGTTGTATAGGCTCAATTCCCCCCCCCAGGTAATTTAGGTAGTGGCGTGAACCTTTGTGAAAGGACCAAAGGCGCCTGAATGATGTTATAGAGAAGGGTGTGTGGCCTGGGCTTGTTGAAGCCTCTTCCTAAATACACGCTGTAACTCTCAGGGTGGTGCACTTTGAGGCAACTATAAACTAGGTCTACAATTAGCTCTAGAAGCAACGTTGTGCTAAAAAATACTCTTGATCTCTTGGGTGAGGTTGATAAAAGGAGGAGGGGGTGGGGTATACAACCCTAAGAGTGTTTTAATTCTCCCCGAGCTGAATGTATAAAAGCATTTTAAAAATCCAAACCCTTCATTCGTGAACTCCACAGAGAACAAATCTACAGTTTTCGCCTTTTACGCCTCGATCCTTGACTTTATAGGTTACCTGGGAGACCGTTGTAACTATGTAGTTTGAAGGCTCCACAGGTGCTCTAACTGTACATGGTTAGACTATGTAATTCAGTCACTTTAAGTGATGAACCTCAGGGGAAGAGCATGTCGCAAACTCATCCTAAACAGTAGCCAAGACAGAAACTAGTTGGTGGATGTATCTGCCTTGACATGGGATGTAGTGCCTGGTGATTTTTGTCCCTAATAAACCACCGCACGATTCAGATCGACTTTACCTCGGGTACAGTTATTGTTACTTCAGATGAACGTTATGTCTTTAATATAGATTAATGTTGACTGCCGCCCTCTTTTCAATAGCTCCGCAGCAACAAACGCTAACAGTCAGCCCCAGCGGTGCGAAAAGTGCTTTATTTTCTTTGTAGAATATGCACGGGTTTCTTGACGTCACTCCACATTAATTTTAATATGGTAAAACTTATCATTTTCGAAGGTCAATTTCTCAGTCATAAAACCAATTTATATGTCTGGTAATAACTGAATTTGATGAAGGAAAGGTGTTTAATCCAATCGTTATTGCAAAAGACACAAAAAAGGAGTGGAAAGGGAATTTCGGCCGTATTCTCCGAACGTAAATTAACCACTTTCGAACTGTTTAAAAAAATTGGGTTTTTTTGTGCATGAATATCATCATATCCAATTTTGAAAACTAGTATATTTGCTGAATAAACTCCTTAACCACGAATGTGTATCCATTTCTCTTCAAATCATCATGTAACGAAGCCAAGTTCACGGCAAATAAATACGCACACGAATACAGGTTACGAATATAGGTTACGAGTAAAAGTGGTGACTGTCCCGTTCCACGTTGGTACGTATTGTCGAAATGCTACTACAAAGCGTGATAAAACTAATGGAATTGAAATTGCTTATATCATCGAACTCCATGCTTATATCGAATGATAAGAGGAACAATTCATGGCAGTGAAATGACTTTTCTCTGTGGATAGGGGCATAAGGACGCCTGGCGATCATGAAATACTCACTGCCAATACATCGATTTGGCACATCCACACATAACAATACATGCAAGCAATGCCATAAATCGTAACAATCGCTACTTTTAGCACTACTCGCTGAGATCAGGCACTCAACACTGGTTTGCATTTATCAACAGCAATACTTTTATTTAGAAACTCTCATGAAGATGGACCCATGCTGGTGCGCTTCCAAGTACAAGCCCTGCCACTGCAAAGAGTACAAGCCCTGCCAGTGCCCCTTCAAATTCACCCTCCTGAAATTGTACACGGAGTTGCTAGTAATCAGCTGATGGAGCCTTGATGGTATCGAGACAGGGGCCTTTTTACTGGGTATATTTTCAAGCATAACTAGTTTTGTGAAAACATGCAGATTATACAACAGGCAATTATATATGACACATTATAGGGCAGTTTGGCTTTAAAATAACCAGACAAAGCTATATTTCACCCACTGAAAAGACAGTGGTTGCCACTATGACACCACGATAAGGTCAGCTTTGAGAGACTTTTGGTCAGAGAGCTTTCTTTTATGACAACACACCTTATTTTTTTTTTGGTCTCTTTATTTCTCGTTCGTATTACATAAAACTTTGTGACGTAAAACTGTAAGAAAATAGTAACAAGAAAACAAAGCATAGCTTTTAAACACTTTGAAAAGACTTGTGGTAAAGCAGTAGAACGGCAAGTCCAGGAATGGCAGGAAAATGTGGTCGAACAGTTAAAAAGTACATGAATACAATAATATATCACCCTATATAAGATATAAGAAACAATTCATATACATATGCTCCCAGCCAAAAATTGTACCCTATAGTCTTACAGCGGTAAACTATGCGGTTATATTGGGTAAAACATGGTAAATTTGCCACGGTAGCCCTATAGAATAAAAATATGGTACATACTTATTTTACTTTAAAAAAAATGTATATACCATATTCTGTAAAACTGTTTAACCTTTATATTGTTGTCATGCTTGTTTTGACTACGGCATAATGACCAAATCTGGTGTTGTAAAATAGTATGCCATAATATACATACGTCATCATGACATACAGTATGAGTTGCTCTGTTGTATGTTTCAACTAGCCCAATTATGATACAATCAACCATCAATGGGTGAAATTTAAGGTAATTTGTGGTGTACTGATTATAATTAAGACAAGTAGGGAAAACTGTTGTGCAATTGGGATACAACTTTGGAAAATTTAGGGCAAAACTATGGTACAATTAGGGTAAAATCTTGGTACAATTACGGTAAAACTAATTGGTACAGCTTTAGGGTAAAATTGTGGTTTATTAGGGTAAAACTATATAGTACTGCCATAGTCCACATAGGGTAAATTTGAGATAAACCCATGGTGAGGATGAAATAGAAAGTGATACAAACCATGTTAAAATTGTGGTATGGTACTATGGAAAAACTGTGGTAAACCGCATCCATATAGGACCAAAATACCCAGTCAAATGTTGGTATTGTACCATAGTTTACCATGGAAAACGGGTGTTATTTTGCCGTGGTTGGTGTGAGGTATTTTTTTCCTAGGCTACACTTCAACTTTGGAGCTTGCATAATGTGTTGAAAGAAGATGAGCATTTTCTGCTCCTATATTTCAGTGCTATAGTAATATAATGGCAATGAAGTAATAGTTGTGTACACTATAGTTTGACATGGGCGTTTGTCACGAACTAAAGCAATCTACATCATTACATATACACGCAGAGCCAATACAAAGTCCTAACATCTGTATTACATAACGCTGTGTTCTGCCGTAAGTTAATACGTTGACTATGGACAAGACTAGGGCATTTCCAATCGCGAATTTGGTATCAATGAAAAGGGCATAGTCTAATCTAGCCAATTTTGCCATAAATGTGCATTATTCTCCTGTAACGAAGTCAAGTTCACGGCAAATTATACGGCACTTTTTGGAGCCATGAAAAAAGGCGCCAAATTCAATGGAGATTTATCAGAAAGTACGACAAAAATATAAATCTTTACTGTTTAATTACGAAAAATAAAAGTTGTGAGATTTAACTTACCGCGTCATGGTGGCTAGCGACGCCTTCTTTTGCGTAGTTCAAACACTTAAACCAGAGGGGTAGGGCTCAAGCAGTTTCGCGAAATTTCATACGTCTGGCCAAATTTTGGGGGCGGGGCTACAAGAAAACTGCTCTCTGAGCTCATTAACTCGCTCGTTGGGGACTGACTGTTAAGCAATAGGATCAATTGTACACGACCTCAAGTGCTTTAAGGTTATCAGTGTGCCAGTGTTATGTTGATTATGGAACGCCAATCGGACAACAGTTGCATGTACTACTACTAACTTGAAGCGCACTAATACTATTTTGTCATGTACTACTACTAATATGATATGTACTACTACTAATTTGACATGTACAACTACTAACATGAAGTGTATCACTACTAATTTGACAAGTTCTACTATACTAATTTGAAGTCTACTACTATTTTGAGATGTACTACTAGTTATTTGATATGTACTATACTGCTAATATTTAAGATGTACTACTACTTTGAGATGTACTACTAGTTATTTGATATGTACTACTGCTAATATTTGAGATGTACTACTACTAATTTGAAGTGTACTACTACTAATTTGAGATGTACTACTACTTATTTGAGATGAACTACTACTAAATTGATATGTACTACTAATAATTGGAGATGTACTACTACTAATTTGAGATGTACTACTACTTGTTTGTAATGTATTACTACTAAGTTGACATAAACTACTACTAATTTGTCATGTACTACTACTAATTTGAAGTGTACTTCTACTAAATTCATGTGTACTTCATCTAAATTGTCACGTACTACTACCAAAGTCAATGCATTACCTCTAAAACTACTTCATTATAGCGATGGCGCTATACACAATTTGTGTGCCGAATTATGCAAACGTATCGAAGACTTTGACCCAATGAGAAAACGCGAGAAATTCACCTGCACAAGATATTTCTCAAAATACTATGAAGAGGAGGAGACGTGACTTACAGTTGAGAAAAGAAGACTTAAATTTGAAATAGAACGATGAGGTGCTACCGTCCTAAAGCTAGACTACCTAGACTTTTTCTCTATGCTAGGCAAAGCTGCGGCCAGGCCTATGCTGTAATTTAAGCCTAAATGTTAATGTTCGGCATAAATTATATTCCAAACTTGCTATTTGTTTAAATGATACATAGGGTGGCATACTCCTATTAGCGTCTATATCAATCCGCCCTGCAAATGTTCTCCTTCAGGAAAAATTGCCAATAAGGAGCAGAACAACCTTTTGCTATGTTATCAATTAGGATCTGCTTTTTGTGACTTGGATGTTAAAGAGCATGAATGTAAGCACATCTGGAGCAAAAATTGGGTCCATTGAGGAAATTTTAGACCAGTTTAGCCCTCCCAGGAGCAGCGTACGATTTTTTTTTACGAATGAGTATAAAGATGTTTGTTTACAAGTGACGAAAATTTCAGGTTCTTGTAGCAAAAAATCTGCTTAGTCATGATACAAAAAATTAATAGTGACATGAAAGGCCAACTTGTCAGCTATCCTGTGATGGGTAGCGCTTAGCTATTGAGAACTTTGATCTAGACTTAGAGACCACATTACTTTTGTGATTAAGTGTGTTAGTCAATTGGGCTTTTAATGGGCGTTTGCTACCACAGATCTAGTACCTCCTGCATTTTAGGAGTTTCAAAATTGGCCTAAATATAGGCCTACTAGTTCAGGGATTAATTCAGTGCATACTTAATGTCTCAATGTGTGTTTGCTAAATTTTAACGTCGACCCTTTCAGCTTACTGCCCTAAAAGCTCAGTCAAAATGACACCGTTCTATGCAATTTTCATATTAATAATCATTATATTTATTGAGTTATCTCTCGTTAAACATTTTGAGCTAAATAAAATTCGCCAGATTGTTTAACGAGTCCATAGATTCTACAAACTTCAAAATTTGCAATCCTCGCCCAACATATCATGCGCCAATCAAATCTCTCTGCTTTGTTTACGACCGTTAGGCCTATGCTTACTTTCACTTTCGTGGTTAGCCTATGTTAGGTCAATTCTCTTGAATGGTATTTTTCTTTCGGTCTTACCGATGTAGCTTTTGAATTTTGTCATTTCCTTCCATTGCAAGGAATAAACATGTGTTTTCAGACGTTTCCTCCGTGAAATTGGGTATTAAAAAAAATGGACGATACAAGTATATATAGGTTACATTTGTGTAATTAACATGCTGATATGCGCGGTCGCATGCAGTGATTTTACGGTAAATCGTTCGCGCCATAAGGGCGACAGAAAATAAATTTATTTCTTTCTATTGCGACAGCTTTTCTCCATTAAACAAACCTGGTCAGAGTGCATTTAGAATAAGAAACATTGAATCTTCTTCGGAAGTTTGTTTTCCAAAATTCATCATCAAACACGTATTGAGACTTAAAAAGCTAAAAAATAAGATACCATTTTAGAGTTTGGCACAGCATAGCCTTTATGCCGAGTCGTTGGCACTGTGATATCACACTCCCTTAATTTGTCCCACCATCATATGAACAAAATTAACCTTCACTAGTAACAGTTCCTGAGTATTGTGCCCCTCCTTTAACTATTGGTGCCCTTCAATAAATTGTTAGTGCCCCTCCAACTCGGAGTACCTGTCCCCAGGGGCCTAAACATTTCTGTAACGGCCGTCTCCTCTACACTTCGATATAATCAAAATTAGCATGGTGAACCAAATAGACGGCTAGGCTTTGTGCTCTATATATCTAGTTAAGGGCCTAACGTATCATTAACAAATCCATTCAACGAGGTGTTTTTTCTGATAGCCTTAAGGTTGCACATATTCTGCCACTTCTTAAGAAAGATGGCTTAGATAAAGAAAGTTTTAAGAATTACAGACCAGTGGTAAACCTAAAATTCTTGGGGAAAACTATTCAACGCATTATTTCTAGTCGCATTACTGATCATATGAATACCAATGATGTCTATGATCCATTTCAATCTGCTTATAGGGCTAACCATGGTATTAAGACTGCTCTACTTCGAGTAAGGAGTGATATACTTTCTGAAATGGATAATGGTAGAATAGTGGCTATGGTCCTTTTAGACTTGAGTGCCGCATTCGACACTGTGGACCATGAAATTCTGCTTTCGCGTTTGAATAGTTTCGTGGGTATTGATGCTGTTGCTCTGGAGTGGTGCAACTCTTACTTAAACAGACGACCTCAATATGTTTGTATTGGGGATGAATTATCCAATCCTGTATACATGGATTATTCAGTTCCACAGGGTTCAGTCCTTGGACCTCAGTGGTTCCCTATTTATACACTTCCAATTCGTAGAATTTTGGTGAAGCACAATATTTCATATCACGTTTATGCAGACGATACCCAGATTTACATTGATTTCAGTCCTTCTCAAGATGAGAGTGTTAAAGCCATCAGATGCCTTGAGAGTTGCATCAATGATATCCGTTTGTGGATGAGACGTAATTTTTTGAAGCTTAATGAAGAAAAAACTGAGTTTTTGCTTTTTGGTTCTTGTCATCAGCTTGCTAAAATTAATATTCCATTCATATCAATTGGTAATGTTTAGGTTCACCCTTCCACTCATGCGCGTAATCTTGGTGTAATTTTCGATTCCAATATGTCTATGAAACGCCACATTTCCAACATAACAAGTTCTGCTGCATTTCATCTCAGAGGCATCTACAAATTACGAAACTATTTAAATGATAAGGCAACTGAACAAATTGTACATTCTTTTATCACTTCAAGGTTCGATATGGGCAATTCCTTACTCCTCGGTCTTCCACATGAACAGATTCATAGACTCCAATTAATCCAAAACTCAGCTGCACGTATTGTAACTCATTCTCATAAGCATTGTCATATCCACCCTGTCTTAAAAAAGCTGCACTGGCTACCTGTAAAATATCGTATCATGTATAAAATTCTCCTTATTGTTTATAAATCACTTAAAGGACATGGTCCAATGTATATTTCTGACTTATTACATATTTATGTCCCCTCTCGTAATCTAAGATCCAGCTCTCAATTTTTATTATCTGAAATTAAGTCCAAACATTCTTGGGAGCATAGGTCATTTATTGTCTCTGCCCCTCGCTTATGGAACCAACTTCCCTTAAAAATCAGAAAAACATCTACTCTCTTTAACTTTAAGAAGAGCATAAAATCCCACTTAATGACAAAAGCTTTTATATGATCTTATACCATTAAGTTTTTCTTCTGTCATTGTTTTGTATTATTCTGTATTATTTGTATCATTTCTCATTGTCATTTGCACCATGAACATTCTTTGAGTGGTGTGTGCGCATTATAAGTCTTATTATTATTATTATTATTATTAACGTAAGATTGTACAACATGTTCGAGAGTACTAGAATTTATTTCAAAAAGAACAACTGTGTAAGCAGTGTTAACATACCCGTGAGTTGTAAGTCATTTTCCCAACCAAATTTGGGTGTACCATGTGTTTCTATATATGTGCAAATGAAAGATATTTGGACGAAAAGATCACTATTTCGTCGAAATCTCGTTACAACACTATACAGCGAAGCATCATAAATATTATAGTAGCTTGCGTAGCACCACTCTCAATGTGTTTAACTTCCCTTTTTAGCACTATACGGTAACTCGGTAGTGCCGGTCATGGCCTCTTAATAGTTTTATTTTGTCATAGTTTGGCAGCGCCATTCTCCACCAATAAGTGCATATTATATACCCATTTAATACTTTCCGAGCGCTCCTTGTACCTATGTTAGTTTGAAGGACATTGCATCATTCAAAAAAAAAGGGTTCCATCTGAAGTATGGTTGACTTCGGAAGTACTACCGCTTTTGTTTTATTGCTAAATTGCAATGGTAACCAAAGCAGCTGACAGTCACCTAGCTAGCAATACCATTGTCATCTGCTAGATTTACAGGACAAACTCAAGTTTGTCCGATTATACTGTTACCAGTTCTTTATAGTTGAATTCAAATTTGCAACCATATGAATGATTGTTTTGAATGATTCCCAACAACTTATTTAGTACCATTTTTACGACGATGAACATACAAACCCTTTAAAACTTTGCTTTCAAGGCAGCACATATACCGAATAGTCTTTGTCTTAATACAAGAAATCTAAATTTTATTTACATTCGATCCATAGTCAATGGTTGCGTATATTTTACATGTACAGCCGTTTTATTTGGACACATCTGTTTTCAGTTATCAGTGTCAACCACTATCACAGGTTTTGTGAGAGGACACACATTGCTCATACTAATACAAATGACCCCACTCATGACCTTAACAACTGTTCTTGATTATACGTCGCATAATCAAAATGTTATATTTATATGAATTTGTTGCCCAAGACGCGAAGTCTAGAAGAAATTTCATCCCAATCGAGGTAAGCGCCCTCTAAATGTCTCGCTGACCTTGAGTCAACATCCATTCTACCGTGAGGGACACGGTAGTTGTCCACGACAAGAATCTCACCTTTGAAGGAAAGAAGAAAGAGAACGAACGTGATTAAAATGTCACTACTCTGTTCTGGCAGGGAGGCGCTACACATGAAACCTAAACTTTTGAAGCTAGGCCTATATATCTGCGTGTGCCGCCTATAACCACCACTTTCAGTAGGCTTCTTGTACAGACTAAAGACAAATCCACTTTCTAAGTATCAAGTTTAATTATCATGTGCTTTTTGTGATATTGTGTTTACAAGCCTTGCTTGTCACATATATATACATACACACGCGGCGCGCACATAAACTTGGCAGCAAAGATTAGCTTTCAAAGGCAAGTAACCCTCCCCCCCCCCCAAAAAAAAACAAAAAACAAAAACAAAAACAAAAAAACAAGATACCTCATGCGTGATTTTCAGTTGGGACATATCTGACAATACTATTAGGCTAAACGTTACTAACTTAACGTAATGTAATGCACAGACTGCTGTGAATAGTCAGATAAGTAACATACCTACACACTTTGAAATATAATGTAAGCCACAAAATTATTCATGGGTAGGCTGGATATGTTCTAAAGACTATAAACTATCTCAATTCAAGGTTCAACATCCTTGAATTGTTTATTTAACTGTTTTTTTTTACCAATGGCGTTGCTGATTTGTAATGTTGTAACTGTCACACATACTGTTACACAGAATGAAGCATGACAGGTGTATGTCTAACACATAGAGATTGAACTAGGAAGAATGCTGACACAGTGTATCGCCGTGTGTTTAAAGCAGTGACTCAAGCCTTGAAAAATAAGAGGGCGCTTTGCGTTGTAACTTGTACGGCAAAAAAAGCCAGATCATTTGTACGTCTTCATACATATATTGTGCATTCGACTTTGAAACTGACTTTGAGTTTACCCGCGATTTCGAAAGAGTGGGTGTACTTTGCACGACAGAGATATGTTATGGCGACCAGAGTGGTACTTTACATTGTGTAATTTTATCTTTGTTTGGTTTATTGGTTTTTATGTTTATGTTTTACGACTTTGTTTTTATGTATTATGTTTTGTAAAGCGCTTTGAAGCCTTGCATATTGCGCTATATAAGTTGCATTATTATTATACTCCTGACTTAAAAACCAACTTTGAAAACTTTTTTCCAGCCTCTAGTGACTCAGCATGTGGAGTGTTTTGTGCAACTTTTAATGGTATCTGAGTGACTCAAAGCAAATATTTTTCTTGCTTGTATTATTTTAGTGCTCCACTCAAATAGTGTCATAGTTGTCCCTGGAAAATTGCTGTGAAAAGGCAGCCCCCCCCCCCTCCTACCAGCACACACCTACTTTTGTGTAATACTTCCATATTAGTTTGTGCATGCAATGGCTCCTATTATCGCTTCCTAAGAATTACATTTGAAACTGCAGTCCACTGCCACGATTTTGGCACCCAAATGCGGCACGCGATATCACCATTTCGAGTGATTTATGCCAAATTTATCACTTTAGTTTTGTCAAAGACGTATCGTTTGTATAGCGCGCCGGTACTTTCTTGCCGTACAAGCAAAGCGCCACCAGTAGGATGGGTGGCTTCAGTATATGTCGCATGACGTCATTCTCCCTACTTCAATTTCTATTGTCTTATAATATTTTACAATAAATTCTGTAAAGTAGACCTTCCATTCTGCCAGTTTTCCAAATGTTCTTCTCTGCGATTTAACATTTAGCTATCCCCTATAGTTGTCATGTAAGAAGAAAACACCTCGTTCGTGTTATTTAAGTTGTATTGGGCAGGTATTGCGATCGTTACTAGGCAATTGAAAATATAGGATCCGTCAAATTTGACTGATAAATTGAGTCACTAACTTTCTCACCTTGACATTTAGAAAGTGTATCGACTTCAGGAGATATACAATGGCTGCATTTTGACGATGGGCGATTGCCCAGTGTCTACTAATTATTCGAAATACATCCAAAAATAGTGAGCCATACCATCATTTAGGCGGTATTTCACAATGCTGTCTTCACTATTCAAGGTGTTATTGAACTTCCTCAGAGCCCCAAACACTTTTGATGATACTTCTAGTTCACTATCTAGCCGGCATGCTCGGCTATGGTCCGCATATACGATCTGCTTAACACGTCCTCTTGTGTCCTGTCTAAATACAAAGTTGCATGTGAACGTTATGTAAGTATCAGCTTTATACTTTGCTTTTGTGTCAAAAACCACAGTAAAACAATAATGCGTCTGAAGAAGAAAGAGGCAATTGAGTGGCTCTGATGGAAGAAACTATAAGCCATTAAAGCTGATATTGCAGAAAGTTGCAAGTTGATATCTCCAATATGAATGTAAGTTATTATACGAGCCAGTAAAAAATGAGCAATTAACAACAAGCCACGCCTAAACTGTTGGAGCGAGTCCATTGATCTTTAAAAGAACCGGATGGGAGTTCCACGAACGAGGAGGTGCGTATTGGAAGCTTGAAGCTGTGAAAGGGGTGGGGCAGTGGCGGAGCGTCCATACAGTCAGGGGGCGGATGCCCCCTGACAGACTCAAATGGACTGCTGGCGCCCTTTTCAGCTTTTTACCACTTTTTCCTTATTCGCGATTATTGACTTTTTTCATTGCGCTCTCATCTACAAATTTTGTTGGTGTAATTTTCTGACAAAATATAACGGCGGTCTTTAATTTATCGGCACTTCCGTTGTACGAAACTATTTCCAAGAAACTGTACGGGGTTTTCGATCTATTTATTTTAACTATCTATTTATTCTTCGTTTCTCTGCAAATTAGCAAGGCCCGGAAAGGGTCATTTCCGGCGATCTAGGGAGTATCTTTACTCAAAACATTTCTGTACGCTCCGCGCCAACCTGTGGTGGCGCTCCGCTTAGATAGTGTCGAAAGCTCCCCCTGGCCAATACCCCTAGCTCCGCCACTGGGGTGGGGTTGGGGTGTTGATGAGAATGAAGGGGTGTCTGTTTGTCACTTTATAAGAAGAAAATTTCCTTTTATTGATTATAATTATTATAACTTATGATTGTCGCTTTTAGTGTGATCTATGGGGATAGAGAATCCGCAGATGTGAAGATGGTGGAAGCTATAACTAGTTCAGCTTGATTATATACTGTGCTTAACACACTCCGTTAACATGACGGCAGTTCACTTCTGCATTGTTGTAAGTTTGAAGACGTGTTGTCACATAACTAATTGGCGTTGTGTGGATGTATCAAACAAATCAATACAATACACATTAGCGTACGTAGCTTTAGGTAAAATGTTCCCAAGATGATCAGTATGCTACTACGAGTTGCCGTGAAGAACAACCTCCAAATTTAAAGCTGGAATCTAGTTGAAGACATTTCATTTGTCTTATGGTGTTTAGCTTGTAAGTAAGGATTTCACGGTAAAAGACTCTCATATACCTTATGACGGGATGACGAGATTGTGCGTGATGTTTGCCAATGTAGTCTTCGCCCAAATCAAAATACTCGAATTCAGTTTCAGTCAAAAGTTTAAAGCAGTCTGGATCTTCGCTTCGAATGATTTCCGCCGATCTAAAGGCATCTGCAACGATGTTTTCTCCACCACTAGATGACTGTTTGATACAGTGGAGGATTTGCACCTGCAAAACATATTAAAAATATTACCATATCGTTGAAAAGTATACCATTGAAGTTACCTCCGCACCATTCATTACCAGTTCTAGATGGTCACATGGGAAACCAAAACTTTCGATTACAAGAAATTATCTCTGAAATCCTTATGTATAGGAGGTTTCTCTAACTTTTAGACACTGTACTGGGAGGAATATGCCCCCAAAACCTAACACTTTGAAAATGTGTATCTTCACAACCCTTCTAGATATAGACTTGGTTTGATTTTTAGAATAAAGCTAGAAAAACAGATCTATTCAAAAATACCTATTGCTTGGGGAAGGGGGGGGGGGGAGGTGCTATTGATGTTTAGACGTTTATTTCCAAACTTTTGGTTCAAACTTTGTTTTCATTGAAAAAGTGTGAAAACTACATTTTGACCTTTTTATTTTCAAAAAAATATTTAGGCTCCACTTAGAAACAGGCTACCACCTTTATAAATGTTCTAAAACAAGCCCAACACATAAAAAACAAAACTACCCTAAAAAGAGCAGGGCTTTAGAGAATTGGACATTTGAATTATCATCGGAATATTGCCAAAACCCGTCTATAAACAGATAAATAGTTGAAAAACTGTTAATTGTTTAAAAAAATCATATTACGCGCACCCCACGCCCTTACTCAAAAATCTAATAAATATTATGTTCTTTACAGATGTCTTTACAAAAGTAAAGCAATGAATCAGAGCCGTATATAGAGATACGGCTCTGCAATGAATATCGGAATAGCGCCACCAAAACGATATGAGAGCACAATTCAGGTACGGTTTGCGTGTTTGTACCACTGATCTGTACACTAACTGGATTGGCGGCTCACCGCTTCTGAGCGCTAGTTGGTCTATTCCCTGTAAAGCTACCGGAAGTGGGTTTGCGGCCATCTTGAATCACCCAAAAAGACGCCAAACATTTCTTGTTCTGTTGTAACTAGGTACGGAATCGGCAGACAGCACTTCGCATTATCCTAAACGAAATAACTTTACCTCACTCGTTTAGTAACTTTACCTCACTCGTTTAATATCTGATGTTTTGAAAAGAATGCCTGTTCAGCCTATGGATGCACACACCGGGATGTTCGTGGAAAACGAGAAAAGGGGTTAAACTTTCACAGGTAGGCTATGCCGATTACCTGGGATGGGAATTCTAGTTAGTCTTTTGTACTACGTTGTATGCACTGGCGAGAATATGGACGTGTTTCGCGAAAGAAATAAGTAACATGATAAGTAACATTAGCTTTTCGACATATTTAGGTCTACTTGCATCAAAGTACAGTTTTCAGTACACTGCGTGACGTACTGAATACATGAGGAATTATGTGTAGCTTAATAATTGAAAGGGTATACATAGGCTTACCACCTAACTCAGTTTTGAAAACAGAGAGTTGTTGCCTAACTCAAGGCACAAGCCTAAGCTTGACTTATTTGGAAATTTGAAGCCTCTCCTTTTATGAATGAGTATTACTAAGGACAGGTTACAATTCAATTGGTTAAATTATTTCGTTTCTACAGATGAATTTTATATTTATATTAAAAATTTCAATGTTTTGTTTATGTAATTTGCAGATTACTCCAACTCGTAACTCGTAAGCCACCATCTGCAAGACGATCCAGCCCAATCCCAAGTACAAAACATGAATTACCAAATGCGGAGTGCAGTGAACATGGAGTACCCCTGGAGATCCTACATATGCTATAATGGAGTCTCCTAGAAAGCTAAAGCGCAAAATACCCGACATCACATACATTTTCATGCATACTGGGTTGAAACTATTTATCTTTTCATTCTTTTTATGTCAAGAGACATGTTCAAGGGCATAAGAGACCTCATTGAGAAAGTTTCATGAGAGCAATATAAGCAGAAAGACATGACAGTAATCACACATGGGGGAACATGGGGGATGTGGCTGAACATTCCAAGTGTTAAAATGATAGAACTTATAGTAAAGATTTTGTCAGTACTTTTTAGGCTCTGTTGCCATCATAATTATCACATTTCTGCCATCCAATCATACAGTTAATGAAGAAGAAGTTTAAGTTTCATTATGTTTTTAAACAATATGGAAACATTTCTCTGACCTCTAGTGGCAAAACATCTCGTGATTTCTATTGTTTGGTGTTGAAGTTCTTGCCGGAATTTGTTTTTGTATAGGTTAAATGATAATTTTCAAGCACTAGAAGCATTTCATGGATTTGCAGGTTCCACCCTATGTATTGTTTTACTTTTTATACATAAGGACCTTACCTTTATAGTCTTTTTGGAAAGTTTCATGACATTTGTAACCACCAGAAGCATTGCACTGACTTCCTCTGCCCATACTGTAATGTTTTTAGATTATGAAATGTGAAGTTCTTGCCATTATACTTTTTTTAACAATATTTTTATAATAGTCTTTTATATGTGAAGTTCTTGCTGATTTACTTTAATATTTTTTTTATAAATTTTAACCACCAGAAGCATTGCACTGACTTCCTCTGCCCATACTGTAATGTTTTCAGATTATGAAATGTGAAGTTCTTACCATTATACATTTCTTAACAATATTTTTATAATATTCTTTTATATGTGAAGTTCTTGCTGATTTACTTTTATATATTTTTATAAATTTTAACCACCAGAAACATTGCATTGACTTCCAGGGTCCAGAGTGTAATGATTTTAAATTTTCTGGAAATGAAGTTCTTGTTGGACTTTTTAAGTGCTAACAAGTCACTACAATCAATACTATTACAACTGTGTCACTTGAACTGAATATATTTAAAGAAAAGGATATTTGTTTCCATTATGTGCTTTCATAGTTTACCTTGTCGGTTCTCTATTTGTAATCATTTAAGGGTAAAGCTGAAACTGCAAGCACCCAACCAGTAAAGACAATAGCATTATAGCATAAACATGAAATACCACAGTTTATGACTCACGAGATTGCTCTTTGACTACAACTGTTTGAAAACTTCGAATTTTTGATTCCCCTCCACCCCCCCTCCCCTCCACACCAACCCCTCAATGTTGCTTTCGACCAAGAATATATTCGGAAAGGCTTTTGAGTTGTCCATATTGATCTGCTTTTGCAACCCTCATTTTACTTGGTCAATTAACCGCAATAAAAAATCAATCTAATATTGAGTACGGGGGCACGTCTCCCGACCACCTCCCCCCCCCCACCACCTCAGTGACACACACCTAATATCAGCGCCCCTTCTCTTGTCTTGGATACTTTCTGTCTACAAGAAAACAGTCATTAAATCAACGTTCAAATATCGCTAGCATACAAAATCAGTGAACTGTATCGCTCTTCTTGGGTGAACAAACATGGCGGACAGTAACTTCCGGTGGCTTCACAGAGTAGGCCTGTTGCTCCAATCCAGTTAGTGTACAGATCAGTGGTTTGTACGTGTTTTGTATTTGTATTGTATATGTATAAAAAATAGACAGGAAGATTTTTTCAATTGCTCTCTGTATTGGATTTTTATTAGTTAACTCCTCTCTCTATGAAGGCCTCTCTACAACCATGGAGCTCTGTTTTTAACTCCATGCTTTAACTACTTGTGGTACTCTAAAATCCAAAAGTTATCTACTACCACTGTACTAACTTCCCCATTAAAACAGCCTAATAAAATTCCAACCTTTAACCCATGACGCCCGAAACCCTCATCTCATGTAACCCCCACGACCCCATTTGCCAGGCCTCAGTACACGCCTATGTATAGCACTACTCCAGCTATACCCTCAAGATAGGCACCTGGCGGAATATGTCTATACAACAAATTCCTACACACAAAACTGCTTCACTTTTATGACTAATACTGTATACTGTACAAGGACCTCTGGCCTCGAGGAGGCCACCAAAGGGGTTACAAAAACTTGTAAGATCATACTTTAGTTTTATTATGATAACTCCACCTGTCCCATTTAATTCAAAGCCATATTCCTCATCATGCATTCTGTATGGCAAAGATATGATTTTGTGTTATAAACTAATTGATATTTTGTTGATGCATTTAGAAAGAGCAGAATGAATGATGTAATCAGGGCAATTGAGCATTAAAATGATTTCAATCATACATCCATTGAAAAAAATCCACAAATGGTAACATTTTGATAAAACCACAGAGAACTTGTATATATTGCAAAAATGTACTTTTCGCTTCGTTCCTTTCACCCAATTACGGGTCACATTGTACCAAATTTGAGGATACCGGTATGGTCGCGAAGAGATATTTTCAGAAATAAGCATTAAATGTGAACATTTGACCTTAGTTACCATGGTAGCACCATTATTCAATCTTCCCTTTGGAGTTAAAGCAAAATATTGCTTTGCACTTAGTTAAGGTTAAGGTGGTAACACTTGGTAAAGCGCACATTACTGTAAAAACACTCAATGGCGCTGAACAACAAAACAAATTATAAAAACGATTTCTTAAATAAATGAGTCTTTAAAGCAGCTTTAAAAGTTCTGATGGTCATCGAATTTCTTGTGTCGACGGGGAGAGCGTTCCAAAGTCTAGGGCCAGTGACGCTGAAAGAGCGGCCTGCGAAACATTTGCGGCGTGTGAAAGGAACCTTGAGAAGAATGCCCTTTGACGAGCGTGTTGAACGACCAGGTGTCTTAATTTCCAGCGACTCGGACAGATAAGCTGGCACTGAATTATGTATACACTTAAAAACGAGGAGGAGGATCTTGTACTCGGCGCGGACATTAACGGGGAGGATGTGCAGCTCCTTCAATGCTGCGGAGGCACTATCATATTTTGATCTGCCGAGAATAATTTTAGCCGTGTAATTTTGGATCCTTTGTAGGCATAGTCTGACAAAAACTTGCAGGTTACACTTTTGGCATTGACGCTGTCACCATGGGTTTCAATTGTGACCAATGTATAACCACATATTTTTTCACTGATCATGCCCTTTTCGTCTGGGAAGATTGAACGTCTTTTGAAGGTGCCCCTTTGCATTTAAAGCAAAACTCGCTTTTGGCTTCGTCTGACCAGGGAGGTGTTATTTAGACCTCCCTAATCTAACCATTGACATCTGACTCTTGAACTTCATAAGTATTGCGAGGCACAAGTTCCTAACATGGAGCACATTTCTATCAAGTATGATGGTATTAGCCGATACTTTTGGTAGTTTTTGACACAAAAGTGCACTGAAAACACTGGATTTGAACTTTGACATAAGTTGCCATGGTAACCACATACTTTTTTTTTTTACAGTAATTACATTACAATAATAAACATGTATAGTGTCTCAGTGAATTCAATGTGCCATCCCCCCTTGCATAATCCCCTTTCTCTAATTTGACTTTTAACCTTTGACCTTTCAATCTGAAGGTCTGGGAGACACAGGTACTCATCATGTGGCACAATTACCAACCGACCGCAACATCTAGTCAACTCCCAATAGTAGCGATGAGATAAGATTGACGCTCACTCACCCCAACAGGGACCATGTAGAATGCTGTGTCTGTGTGGAGTGGTAAGGGGCCACTACTGTAGGCAACATGAGAAGCGTTCTCCTTTACCTCCACTTGGAATGTTTGTCTACACAAGAAAGAAAGGTCAATAAGAGTTACTAAAGTTGTTTAAACCACTGGTGAAGACAATTATTTGGGCAATATGAAACACAAGATTCACATTCTATAAATCAATAACTTTCAATTGAACGAATGTAGTAATAAATAACTTAAAGATGACCCAGCGTGAGTAAAATGAGCGTCGCTGGGACCTTCCATCCTACATGAATATTAAATGTATACAAACAAGAAAGCCAGGAGAATGATTCCTTGTCACTTTGCACAAGAGTAGGCTCCAGATACCAAAGTTCATACAAGCTTCACTGCTTGAGTTACCCTGCTTGCAAAACTCTGAGGCTGAGCTTTATTGACTGCAAATCACCTTTGAACTCCACAGAAAATATCTGTATTGACCTCAAATGACTTTGGACATCTACTTAGCTAACGAACAAGTTTGAAGTTTCCAGAATGTTACCAATGGTGACATTCAGGGGCAATTGAACTGTATATCAGCAGGGATGTTTTACTCACAAAGTTGGACCCACATAGCAACTATGAAGAGTTTCCAAGCTTTGCTGTGAAAATTACAGAGCTCACAAACTTTCTTTCATACTTCCACCTCTGTTGACCTCAAATGACCCTTGACCTCTTAAAAAACAATAGATTCTTCTACTTGAGGTCCACATACAACTATGAGGTTAATCCAAGCTTCACTTTTGCAGTTGGATGGGTTTCAAACTTTGGCATCTGGTGACCTCAAGTGACCTTTTACCTCAATGCATGTAAAGTTAAAGTTGAAGATGACAGTCTTGTCTGAGGCCAAGGCCACTCACACGACTTTACAACTTAACCCCACGCTAACTTAATGAGCACTTACAGTAAACATTAGAAATTGCATAATTTACGTCTAAATTTACTCTGTTTTTTCGCTACGGGATGGATATTCCTACAAGTTTAGAAGAGTTTAAACTTTGGAAAGTTGACAGACTGAAGGAATTTTTAAAGAAACGAAAGTTGATGATGAGTGGCCGAAAAGAAGAGTTGGTTGCTTTAGCGTATGCTGCCGTTCAGATGAACATTGCTGAAGTTAACATAGCAGATGCGCGAAATGAAAAGGCAGATGACTACGCATCGGTACTTCAGGTTGAAGGAGAGACCCTGTCGATCCTTTTTCGGATTTGCCACTTACATGGGAAGGCGAATGTGCAATGGAAAAATGGCCGCCTTGCATGTACATTGATATTGCGCATTATTTTACCAGTATTGATAACATTGAACTGAAGCAAAGACTGATGACGGACTATAAAGATGGTAAAGCCTTCAGCTATTTAGAGTCTGGGTGGCTCGGGGAAATTTTTTACAATGCCATTTCTGCCGAGTCAAGGTTGTGCTTTCTAAAGGCAGAGTGTACACCATCGCAGCGTATTAATAATATTCCCTGAAAATTCCCCCCACCCACTATTATTTTTTTAAATGTTCTTCCCCAAATAAAATAAATATCTTCTTTTTTCTCTGTTTGAACAAATTGAACCCACCCTATAAGTAGTAGGAATATGCCAAGAATAAGAATAAGCTTATTTTAAATCACGCAAAAAAAAATGAAGAGAACTAATATTTCTTAACATGAAGAACCAACTATACAAGATATCAATGCCTCTACTATGCAGTGTTCGTTGGTGGACGTAAAAGCAACGAGTATGAGGATAGGTTATGTACGTAGGCCTATTTAGATCTACAGTTCTGTCAGTGTCAATGTCAGTATTTTAGACTCGAGTTGCTTACGATATTCTCTAAAAAAAAAACAGTTCAGGCTCATAATGACAAACAAAAGGGCAAAATAGTTTGTTCCATGCTATATATTAAATTCATTTCATATTCATTTCCGAAAATTATCAGTTAGAACTTCCGCGAAGCATTAAGACACCCGCAACCACGAAAGGTCGCGTAACTCATACGAAGGATACAGTCACACAGTACTCTTTTTTTTCCTGCTCGTATATCAGACTAACTATTTCACGTGCGATACGGATCTGTGTTCCCTTATAATCAATATTTTATGAAGTAGTTTCAGTCAATTTATACACGTTTTTAAGTCGTAAACTCACCGAAATATGCACTTGACATATATACCGAATGTCGCAGTAACCCATTCTTAGTTGGATTATCGTTATGAAAAGCTGTCATTGTTTACGTTTTCCGAGGATTCCATTCTCAGTTGACCTGACCCCAAGTGAGAATCGGGCATGCGCACTCGTAACTCTGAACTCGCTTATTATTCAAAGAAACCTGTCATCGGTTGAACCGTGGAAGTATCGGTCAGACTTCCATGGTAGAACCAATGAGTTACGTATCAATTCCTTGGTAAAAATAAAGTTGGTTTGTCAACCCATTATTGTTACTCATTGTGGCGCGGTTGCAAACATGTCCGTATAAGGAAAAGGTGTATCACCATGTAAACATTAGTATGATTTATTTTGTGATGGGGGATGGGGGTTCTGTACTCTGTGACTCTTGTTTCAGGTTGAAATATATGTGCATGAGCCATCAACTAAAATAAGTATATGAAAGACAGTCATACTTAAAAGTTTTGTATTGTGTCATTTAGTGTATCTATATACTGTCATCCTGTTTGGACAGGGAGCTCTCCAAGTAACAGCTCCTTGGTTTCACCACGCCAAGTTTATTACGTTCCTCAAACACAATCTACCCTACAAGATTGTATGGGTTAGGTAAATTGTAATCATGGTAACTCTGGCATTAAACTTCAAGAAACGTTATAGCCTATCCACGCCCCAGTCACGGGCACCTAATTCCAAAGGTGGGGACTAAATTCCAATCGCTCTCCCCGAATGATTTGTTGAGGTATAGACCTTAAAGACGGGCTGTGACTATGGGTTTCATGAATGTATATTTTTCTGCGGACTGCTCTCGGAAGAATTTTACACAGTTCAGGCTTCAAATGTATGTTTAGTCTAAATCAAATTAGGTAAATAATTAGGTTTATATATACACACGGCTGTGTATGTTGAAACTTTAAATTGTTAAGAAACAAAATTCAAAAGTTGTTGTTTGTTTTCACGGTTTCCCCGAAAGCCCCCCCCCCCCCCCGACGACTAAAACGTTACCCTTCGGACAGGCCATGGAGGTATGGTCTCCTGCCCCCTCTCCTTTCATACGCCATTGATCAGCCCTTAAATGGTATTCTACGCCGAAATAGTCATTAATCACTTTCTGATAATAATTTGAAGAGGGCGAACCAAGGAGAGAACATACCTTCTTATTAATACGTAAAAAAGAATAATTAGTTACTATTGTAAAAATAATATAAATACATAATGCACTTGTCATCCAGCCTCTGAAAAGATCATGCTAGGATGGAAACGTCAGGCCCATTTACTTTGACGCATTAGTTACTTTTGTATACTACTTAACACAGCCTCGCCCCATCATTAAGATACATGTAGAACATATTTCGTTCGATCAATGGGGAAACCTTTGCCTCTTTGGATTGAAAACGATGCATTTTTGCACAACTCTGACAGTTCAACTATGAGATATACGATTAATATATTACTAGATGTGATTGTACAATAGGTTGATTCTTACTACACGGTTATTTAGCATATATACTATCTACAATTAACTGTCCTGAGCCTGTTTGAGTTACATTTAAGGAAATAAGAAATCACTGACCACTAAGTTTGGCATTCAAATCTTTCTTTCGTAGGTGCAAATTGCGACGTCTCCTCTTAGTCGTTGTTACAGTCTTATGTCCAACATTTCAGCCATTTGTTGTAAAACCCACCTCTACGTATTCGCGTATCTTCTCGTCCGCGTTGAACGACATTCTTTGTAATTATAATGTGGATTCTTATTCGCGTAAACTGTTTGAATTTTCCCAGAAGTTAATATCGAAACTAACGTTTCATATGGTAGTAACCGTTGATACTCTCAATCTGTACAGACATGAATTGGTATATGTAGGAAAACTGAAGAGTGACCTTCGTTGACCCGTGTGCATATTGTTTTGGAAACACGCCTTGGAGACACGCCTTGGTTACAGGGTAGTAGCACCTTCCGTTTAGGGTAGTAGCGCCACTAATTTACAGTAGCATCGCCGCCTGTAGTAGTAGCAGCATCGCCTATTTAGAGTAGTGGCGCCTCCTTTTTACAGTAGCATCGTCACTTAGGAGTAGTAGCACCTCCTGTTTAGAATGGTAGCACCTCCTGTTTAGAGTAGTAGCACCTCCTAATAGGAGTAGTAGCACCCCCAGTTTAGGGTAGTAGCACCTCCTGTTTAGGGTAGTAGCGCCTCCTGTTTAGAGTAGTAGCGCCACCTGCAGTCATTTTGGCGTTCCATAGATGTGAGCTCCCCTACCAGCCAGAAGTGAGATCACAAGACACGAGCTAACGGCGAACTCACATTTCTACAAAGGCGCACAAGAAAGTTATAATCTATTTGGTTTTCCCGAAAGGGATAAATATGGAGTCACTCTTACCGACCTTGCAAAAAATGTGAGGGAGCGGGGGGGGGGGGGCACGGATTGCAAAGTCAGCGTTGACTATAACGCGGATCGCAAAGTCGGTCATTACTATTACGCTCAGATTCGTCCAATATACAGAAACGCTGTACACAAAGACTGATATAGAAATATAGAAATAGTGCGCAACCATCATATATATCAGATATTGACGAATGAAAACAATGTAACATACTGGATGAGACGAACGTATGGAAGGATTGTGTCAAGTTTCTAACGAAACAAACTTCATCGATCTGGAGAAAAGAGTGGTTATTTGAACTTGTCATTACAAAACCTGATTGTTCTAAGGCCTTATCTTAAAGCAGCATTTTGCGTCCTTTTCTATGATTTTTCTCAACCTCACTGACTCCACTATGCCATAACGACATACATAACTAGCTTATCTATTTAAATCTGACTTCAAATGGTGGCATAAAAGTCGAAAAATGTGCAACTTTCAACTTTGTTTTTCTCCAAGATATTTTCCATTGGGATCCCAATAAACCTCGCCCATAATATGAATATTTAAACATTTCGAACGTCATTGACCAATACGTAATACAACACCATGCTTGATTTGTGTACAGTCTATATGGCAGTTGTGGGAGTTCCATAACAACTCCCTGGTTGTATCAACGCAGTCTTGAATCTTTTTTTTAGCAACGGCTCATAACTAAACCTGCATCTCTGATTGGTTGAATTCGAACGAGTGGGTTTGGGGGAATGTATGCGATTAATTTTAAATGTGGAATTTGTCGTGGACACTTTTCTCATTATCTGCAAATATCGCCAATTAACGTTGTTGGCAGGGAGAAACTTGGCTAATATCTTAGTTTGTTGTTTTGTGATTGATATATGTAAACAAACTCGATGGACATGTCAAAAAAGTAGAAAACGGCGACCAAACGCAAAATGCTGCTTTAAGTATGTACCAAATTCATGCTGTAGCTGTAAATAGCTCTATTTCTGTTTCTTGTTCTCTCCATCCTAGTGGTTATGTAATAGGTATGCCTTTACTCTTCCACAACCTGTGCTCATTTTCCCCTGTATAATTAGTAGTGAGCCAGTGGCAACAGTACTTTCTTTGTTCTGCCAAGTTGCTGGTTTTAGTAAACATCTTCTCTTCTTACTTTCTTTTCTTAGATAAGGGATGCCTTGTCTTAGTTGTTTCAGTTATAGTGTAAGCATTTGTATGTAGATTAGTCTGTGTAATTAGCTCTGATTGGTTCTGAGTGTTACTCTTGGTATCTAGGGTGTTTATAGCCAATCAGAGGTGTTAAGAGGGTCACATGTTGTTACCCTGTGGTTTGGGAGCTTCCTCCAAGGTGTTTTAGGAGGGAGAGGCAGTTTGGTTGTCAGCCAGTCAACAGGGCATGTGTATATATTAGCCTCTCTTTACATAATGTAGTCTGTACACTACAGTATACATATATATATAAATTATTAATAAGTTGTCTACAGGATCTTGTGCTAAAAGAATTTATCTATATTCATATGACTCTTGCTGTCCAAGGAATTAATTGTGTATAATTGTTTTGCTATACATCTGTGTGATTACATCGTTTTTATTGGATTCAATGGAACTGAGAGTTGTGTTCTAGCTGCTAGTTGCCATTTTGTACTTACATATATCTTTACTGGGACTTCACCTATTCTTTAACTTATCTTTTACCGGGACTTCACCTACTCTTTTACCTGGACGTCACCTAGTCTTCTACCTACCGTATCTTGTACCTGGACTTTATACCTACTCTCCTTGGGAAGAACATTTCTTTGAACATATATATTATTTATTGGAGTATTCCTGGAACTGTCACTCATATCTATTTTCACTGTCCAAGTATATTCACGGAACTCTTACTACTCACCTTCTATTTCGTAATTTCCTGTTATCGGACATTCATCATTTATTAAACCTTGCATCACCGTGCCTACCAGTTATTCTACTACCTTGCTGTGCCGTGCTGCTGGACTATACAGACCCGCCCGCCAGATAAGCTCTATCTCTTTTTTTATTAATGTGCACATACATGTATTAGTCTTGTGGCCACTTGACACCTTTAGTTGTTAATATTCAATATCTCTTGTTTTAATTGTTGATACAAGTTTAATTGTGTAACAGTAAAGAGTACTTTCCCAAGATTCTTTATGTTGCACACTTTCATGTGTGACCGAGCAATATAACTATTTTCTGTACCTAACAGCCAGTCTTATTCTTGTTTTTAGCCTGTTGTATTTGTAATACAGTGGTCAGCTGTCTTCACACATCGTGACCACTAGGGGAATTCCCAATAATCCTGTTGTATAGCTAGCTGCTGTCAAGAACCCCACATCCCGCAACTCTTACATAGCCTCCCACAGTTAGGTCACATAAGTTGAACGACCCCGACGTTGGTTCAACAGGCCGGGTTTGAACTGCTGCTGTGCGGTATATCTCACAACAATGAACAACGGGCGAGAACGATGAACGGGGAACCTTACTACCTGTAAAGTGTATTTTCCCATACTCAGCTGTTGAACCACATTGCAGGATAACTTTCAGTGGCTGACCTGTGTCATAACTTCTGTTGTCAAGGACGTAGGAAGCGTCAATTGATTTGCAATGTGACAATTCATGTAACACGATCTTAATTGTTTCCACCTGTCTACAAACTTTTCCCTATAGGCCTGTATAGAGTTACACTAGACTGGTGAAGCTATAAGATTGGTCAACTTGAAAACACACGCACAAACCTATTCTACACGAGTGTAAATTCTACGCGAGGAGATCTCGACACTTCGGTTGAATATCCCCCGCGGCGTGTGTAGCGAACATAAATTTTAGTTTTTTGTTATAATGGTTTATTGCTAGCTGTATCGAACTTCCATTCGTTCTAGTACAAGAAACAGTTTCCTCAGGAATCCTTAAACTAACTGCCAAAAATTGATTATACTTTTCACTATCTGAAGGAGGGGCCAAACTTTTTCTATTAGAGCATTACCTAAGGCAGAAGTGTGTGTCGTATTCCAAGAAACAGGAAAAAGTGAGGGAACATATATGGGTGCCAAGCAAACAGTTTGTTTGTGTTACTTGCTCAGTTAGTATGACAAGTGCTATAAATTTCCTCCCAAAGTTACATTTATTTCGTAATGTTATTAAAGTTTATGTTATTGATTTCATGTTGAAGTTTGTATACTAAGCGGGATGAGCTTGTTATTTTATCACAACATATGACAAGTGGAAATAGGAAATAGTAAGCAAACGTCTTTTAAATGTTATTTCGTCTTTGCAACAAGGAAATTAGGCCATCATTTGAAAGGTAGTCCGTTAGGAGTTAAAGTGTAGGCTGCAATATAGCGTATAGTAACATTCACAGGTCTTTACTGCGTTTCACTGTATATGTGTGATATCTCATGACGGCAAGAAATATTTGCGTAGTAAATGAGTAATGTCAGAGGTTCCTCAGATGGTACTCAAATGCATACGAAGGGTTTACTTAAAAGGTTCAACACTTATTCAACACTTATTTACAATATACGTGGATTAACTCGAATATAACACGTATTAAATCATACAACAACTGGCATGTCTTATAGCTTTCTCAAATGAGTTTCGAGAGTTATCACATGGTAGTCTCGCCAGTGCAATAAATGAGAGATTGCAAAGTTAGTCTCAATTGATGTACACTCAGGCCAAACGTACTTGATCTAAACAACAGCATGGCTCGTCCAATAGAAAAAGTACATTATTTAAGAGTATTCTCTCGAGCCCGAAAAAAAAATCGCGGAGATATGTACACAGCAAGGGCGGAGAAGGGTTTTTGTGTATATTGGAATTAATCCGTGCATATATTGGATTTAATCTCCATATGTATTCAATTAATGCGGGGATATATTGAATTTTAATACGTGTACATATTCGAATTAAAATGTGTATATATTCAAATTAGTACGCAGATATATATAATGCGGTGCTTGTCCCACATGGCTTGCCATAACTGCAAAGAACTGATATAGGGCCAACCATAGGCTAGAATAGCAGCTCCGTGGGATCAGTTACAAACACTTTATGGGAGAGAAATGGATAGCGCCGCTAATTTGACTCACCGATCAAGTTAGTGTAAAGTTTGTCCTAGTATATAGTAGAAGTCCTTCACGTTGTTAATAACCATATATGGATTCTATGAATTAAGATATATTTCCGAAACAATAAATGTTGCAATTCACTTCACTACAGTTGTATATGTAGCCTATATAGCCTACATACCCAAAGCAAGTTGGTCTAGTGTAAGCTACGCGTTCACAGAGTTCCGTCACCGCACCAACTCTCGTAGGTGAATTCTTGATGACGGAGAGGCCAAGCTTTCGTAAATCCATCAACCACTCAAACAGTGATCGATCATCATTCATTATCGATTCAAAATCGAACCTGTAGATAAAAATATTGGAAAGAGAAGGACACCAGTCAAAGAGGAATAATAGGGAGATCATGCGGGAATTTGCATATTCAATCCTAAAGAAAACACAAATCAAACCGTCATCTTAAATGCTTAATGTTAACCATTCCGTTGTCTTATCATGCAATTTTAATGAATCTACCAAAACATATTCTTTTAATTTTCTATCAACAACAGAGCATCCTTTTATGTTATTCAACACAGTAGTGATGTATGCAACGTTCGAACCTGTTTTGACTTTTGAGTGTATGGGGGGGTTAATGAGTGGGTAAAATAGGGGGTAAACGAGGAAGCCTTTTTTGAAAGCATTGTAGTACGTATTATTGGAGGTTTAGTAAGAATCATGTATATATATATATATATATAAATATATATATATATATATATATATATATATATATATATATATATATATTTAAAATATCACAAATGATTTTCGAGTTGGATAGCATCATGTTTGATCCCTATAGAGTAGGGCAAAATATGTCACCAAAAACAGAACTAGTATTGTTCGATATAGGTGACAAACGCCTACAGTGGAATTACGATCTTCCTTACCGGTTTCGAACCTCTGGACATACAATCAGCGTCCATAGCCTAGTGGTTAGGGTGTCCGCGTACAGAGCGGGAGGCCCGTGGTTCGAATCCCGGTGGAGGCTGAAAGTTTTTTCACTGTTCTTGATTTTCCAACTCATTACGATTTTCATTTATATATATTTATAAGCCTTGATACCAATAGGTATAGGAATGGGAATAGGAATAGGCCTTTTACGAGTGATTTATAGTCATCATGTTTTACCCCATACGACTTTACCTAAACATATATATAAATATAAATTTATATATATATATATATAAATATATATTTATATATATATATATATATATATTTATATATATATATATATATATATATATATATATATATATATATATATAAATTTATATTTATATATATATATATATACAAGGGCGTAGGAACCGGGGGGCTGGGGGGGCGCCAGCCCCCCAGTGAAAAATGTGGAGGGGCGGAAGTATCATTCCGCCCCCCCGCTTCGCAAGTCAGAAAACCCCTTTTTCATTTCCAAATGAGAAAAAAATCTCATTTAGAGCACCAAATTGCATCTAAGGCCAGGTGAAAATGCAAAATTATATACAAAATGGAGTGGGTGGGTTGAAGTGTGCTATATATTGCACCAAATTGCATCTGAGGCCACCTGGAAATGCAAAAAAAATCCAAAGGGGAGGGGGACACCCCCTCCCCTTAGACCCCTCCCCCAGGCCGGCCATCCGTCTTCAGCCCCCCCACTCAAAAGTACCTTCCTACGCCACTGTATATATATATATATATAAATATATGTTTAGGTAAAGTCGTATGGGGTAAAACATGATGACTATAAATCACTCGTAAAAGGCCTATTCCTATTCCCATTCCTGTACCTATTGGTATCAGGGCTATCTTAACCTGCTTGTATTGACAATTAAAAGAATAGTCCAGGTCAAAGTGTTTATTTGATATGTTCAAGGGGAAACTTAATCTAAGTATTCTGGTGAAATTGTCATTCAAGTCCTATGTACCGCTTTGGAGATATTGACAGACCTACCAAACGTGAACTTGAAGCAAACAGGTGTGATGTCATAGTTGCACACTGACAAACAATGTTTTGTATTTTCATTATTTTTAAGTCTATTGATTTGACCTTGCATTGAATAGGATTACTAGTTTGTCTAAAGGGAATGTGAAATACCAATACCTATGGTACATTCACATTATGGATGCATATAATTGAGGAGTGTAAAATTAGACGTAAATTTCAAAGGAAAACAAAACTTTATTTATGAGTGTGCAACAATGACGTCACACCTGTTTGCTCCAAGTTCACTTTTGGTACGAAAGGTGGCAACTGCAACTGTCAATATCTATAAAAAAACGGTGCATAAGAATTGAATGCAATTTCACCAGAATGCTTATAGGTTATGTTCCTCTTTGACATATCAAAGAGAGCTGGACTATTCTATTAAAGAATCTTAGACTAATACTGTAAAATATGGCTTTACTTCTTCTCGCAGTCCGCTCTATAGTAATTTGGAAGTACGAATGTTCCGGCAAAGTACTCTGTTGCTCTTTATTCAGAGGAAGAACGTATCGTGACGTCACTGTTAACATATCTAGACACGTTAAAAAATACCGGTGAATGTGATGTTGTTACGTAATAGATCGTTATATCGATAGTTGTAGGTATATGCCGGTCTATTGAAGTACTGCCTATATAGTGTGTGTATATATGTTTGCTATACGACCAGTGGTGTATCAGCGAGCTATTGTAGGTGATACGCTTCAAAGTGTGTTGCTGAGTTATCTATAGGCGTGCATAACCTTGCTACTTATCGACAAATGTATGAACAATGGATTAAATGACATTGGCATAGATCCCTTGATAATAAACTGAACAACAAACTGTATCACATCAAGCGAGGTTAAGTAAACGAACGTTGAACACGATGTCCCTAATTGAACTGAACACTATTTCAGCGCACGTCAAACTCGATGTTGTTCAACTTTGAACACCAGCTCGGAGCAGGGAGTTGTTATGGTAGTAAGCACTGAAAACAATGCAACAAGGAATAGGCTATCTTACATCATGACGTGGAAACACTTACCTGAAAATGAATGGAGTAAAATGTCGGCTTGCCTAATGAGTTTTTGTTGTTGCTTATAATAGTTGAGACGTGTATTTGACTTACAATGCTTCTTGACAATCTTGTAGCTCTGCCCTCTAGTTTGCCATACTTAATATCCTCCAACCCATGAACAAGCCAATAAGTTTGAATTAGATCACCTCTCTTAACTTCTGCATGCTAATGTAGCTAACTTGAGTGCACGTAATCTGTCACAATAATCATACTTCTCCAGACTAATCGCAAGATGTGTAGCTCTATGTTGAACACAGATCAATACTGTGTATGTCCTTTGTTATAATGTGGGAACCAAATAACATTACAATATTCCAGATTTGGGCACACAAGTGCTTTCTATATAACGAAGGGTGATTCCATATGAAATCACCAAATTTTGGAGTATGTTGTAGTTCGACATCTTTTAAAAATTCCCAAGTTTATTGTTTGCTTGAAACACCATGCAATATGCATCTTCTGAAACTTTCAGTTGCATTGCTTCACAACTGGCCGAATTATCACACTTTGAAATTCCGCAGTTTGTCGCCATCGTGGCATTTGGGCATTTTCTTGATTTTTGAGGTCTCATTTCTCTGCAATCAAACATCCTACTACCTTTCTATTACAGACTCCTATAGAGTCTATCTCAAAGAAAAGGAACATAATAAACTTTATAAAAACATTGCCTAGTGGAAGTTAGGTCAACTTAAAGGTGTCAAAATATTCGATTTTGATATTTTTCACTTAACAATTTGCAATTTATAGTGATACATTGCTCCTAAACCTTTGCTTCAGGGTACTTTATTCTTTCAGAGGTTATTAAACCTTTAGTACAAAATATACAAAATAATTATTACAGTGCTTTCCTATAATATATTTGCAAGTTGTGCAAAGTTACTATGTCATGCTGCGATTCAGCATGAGGAAGTGGTTTTGATGCCAATTGTTTACCAAAGTAATCATGTAAGAACTGTCAAGGTTTCATACTTTAATTATAAGTGTAAAGTTCTTACACCTTACCAAATTTCAGGGTTCTAGCATTTCTCAATATTAATTTATGGGGTTGCAAAGTTGCTCTGATGTACAAAAGAGGTCGTCTTTGATTGCCAATAACTCAAAACGAATCATGTTGAAAAAAATCTGATTCCTTTTTCTGGAAGAGATATAGTACCAACCTGTTTGTTCAAAAAATTTCAGGAGGGTATTTTGCCTTATTTGAAATGAAAAATCCTCAAAGTTTGGGATTTCTACATAAAACGATTTGCCTGTTTTGATATTCCACATGTTTTTGAGCCTGGGTATTGTACTTCAAGGTCATTCATTTCAACACTGTGCAGATTTCAATGTCATATAAACAAATTCTATTTGCAAATGTACTGTCTGCTACTGATTTAGTTCACTTAATTTAAATGATTTTTGGAGAGGGTGCAGCAACATTCATCCGTGATTTGACACGGAATGACCCATAAATAAAGTAGCATCTAGAGTTAAAGAGGATGCAGCATGCAGCATGCTGTTTGCTTTGTTCACCTTGGTAGAATTGTGCTGCTAAATATTAAGGAAACATGAAATACCCCCCCCCCCTCCCGATTTATACTTCACTTCCGCTATATGCCAATAGGTGATATATAGTGTCACTATCACCATGAGAAATAATGTTAATTGTTCCTTCCAACATACATAACATTAAATTTACAAGTATTAAAGAAAAACTGCCGCTCTTGAAACCACTGTTGCAAATTGTAAACATCATGTTACAGGAATGCTCTATCATTTATCTAAGCTGACTGTAGAATAAATGTTTGTATCATCAGAAAACATTCTTACGATATTTGAATTTCTATCAACTTTCAGTTATCAAACTTGCTATATGATTAGTTACGTAATTTGAATGGAAAGTTTTATGTTACAAGTAGTAAGTAAGCCAAGGCCTATATGATATAACCACAATTCGTACCTTCTAAAACGGTCCTCGGAAATATTCGCGTCCCAATGCACCAGTTCCGCATCGATGACAATATCGTTCCCTCTGGTATTCACAGAATGAAGATATTGGAAAAGAAGAATTTTGCTTGCATAGCTACTTTCGTGACCGTCTTGCCATCGCAGGAGGATTGCATCTCCATTTTGAGAGATTTCAATATCTCGTGCTTTGGGAGGGTAAGGCACCAGAGGGGTACGCTTGTTATGAGTGATATGGTTGAAGCAGTTTTGGCATCTACATATGTCTCTTAGCCACTCTAATGGATAACGGCAACGTACTTGATCGGCGAAGACAACCTCTAGAAACTCTTGTTGCAATGCAACAGATTCAATTTTACATGCTGCCGGTAATTGATTCCAGAGTGGAAGATAACCCAGATCTTTGTCGTAGTACAGTGATGGACTGATGTCTTCATGAACTTCCGAGCTTCCTACAGACTTGTAACGCCGGTGAAGCGGCTTCGAAGATACATTGGACTTCGAATATGGCAATTCACCAAACTGATATCCCTGCATTGATAATGCAAATGACCGCCGAACGTAATGTTGTCCTACAACTCTATGAAGAGATGCAAAACTTTGCTTTATCCCAAGACTTAGCATAGCTCATTCGGTCCTGCAATTGACAATATAGAAAGGCACCTAAATATTTGCAACGTGAACACCGGTGATATAGCTCACTGTTCACAGTAGCCTATATGTACCGTACGCATCCAAGAACATTCCTTTTTATTCTTTCTTTCCTTTTTAGTGCAATCGCGTTGAATGATCATTGACAAAGCGCATTTCGACGTGGTCGCCAAACACATAATTTCTTTATGGTGTGTTATTTTCACGATTTGAATAACCGGACCAATAACAAATCAGACTGCAGCGCTCTTTCTCAATTGAACCTGCCCTCCCACCCGAATCGACCTTCAATAGGAAGAACGCTAACACAGTGTATCCAGTGAGTGAACCCTAGAAAATGTGAGGGCGCTTTACGTTGTACGGCAAAAAGCCATATAATGTGTACGTCTGTCTACATACTATGTGCATTCGACTTTGAAATTGAATTGCATTTAACCCGTTTTTTTCGAAAGAGTAGGTGTACTTGCACAGCATAGACATGTCATGGCGACCAGAGTGGTAAGTATTATACTCCTGAACTAAGAACCAACTTTGAAAACTTTGTTTGCGCCTCTATAGACTCGAGCGAGAGGAGTATTTGATGCAAGTGTCATTTCCGGAATCTGTGAGGCACATAGCAAACATTTTTCTTGCTTGTATTATTTTAGTGCCCCACTCTGAAAGTGTCATAGTTGTCCCTAGCAAATGCCGTGAAAAAGCAACCTTTGAGCCCCCCTCCCCCCCCCCTTCGTACACACACCCACTTTTGTGTAATACTTCCATATTGGTCTGTGCATACGGTTCTCAGTTTAATGTTAATGTTGCACAGAGGATAGTAGTTTATGCTGGATAACAGATCCCACCTAATGAAGTGAGAGTCCAAAATGTTTGATGCATGTCTAAATTCAGTCACAGTCATCAGAGGATGAGATGTTAGCAAGAATAGTGGCTTGAATGTGTCGTTTTGCATACAAAGTAAAGCTTTGACCGAAAATGGTTAGTGAATATCATTAGGCCCAAGGGCGGTGAAAGCACTTTTAATCTGGGGGGCACCAACGTCAAACGACACTTTGCAGAAATTCGATTGGACTGATGCAGCTTGATATTTAGTACCCTTTCTAACTCTTATTGTATTATCTTATTTGTGTATAAACATCACTCCAACGCCCCCCCCCCCCCCAGGGAAATATGCATACTAGCACTGCAATATCCAATGTGCAAATTGGGAACAAGGAACAAGTTTTCTTTCGAGACAAAATGAGGTGAAATCATGCTACAGTAATTGCATGCTATAGTAGGAATCTGCCAAATAAGAGTCTATTTCGTTTCGTTTCGTTTCGTTTCGTTTATTTCACTTTTTTTCTTTTTTACAATTACATTCACAATAATGTATAATACCAATGTCAAAGAAAGAAAAAAAGCATGGAAAATCTGAAAAAGCTACGCTTATACACTCATAAAGTGCAGATTCACCATGAACAAATTATATACAATACGCTAACTACCCCCCCCCCCCCCTCCCCCACTTCCCAAACGGGAAGCATAAGTAGCATTATTAAATGTGATAACTTTAACGCATATATTACAAATCATTGTTTAACAAATATAGCTTCAGTTGCTTTATGAATATTGATAAGGTTGGTGATTTTTTAAGTTTGGGTTCTAGAGTATTCCAAAATGTGGCACCAGTAAATCTTACAGACTTAGTATTTAAAACTAATCGTGGGTAATCCAAATGAATGGCAGTTGAGTGTCTAGTGTTATAACTATGGAGTTGATTATTTAAATTAAAAAAAGACTTAAACGGAGGTGGAAGTAAATCATGAAGATATTTAAAAACAAAGCTTCCAAGTTGGAGTTGATATATGTCAAAAACTGTTAAGATACCTAAATTCTTAAAAATAGGAGTAGTATGACTAAGATAATCTGATTTGCTAATCAGTCGTATCAACTTCTTTTGGAGCACAAATAGTCTATTCAGATGAACAGTATGCGCATTGCCCCAGAGAATATTACAGTACGAAAGATGAGGATAAACCAATGTATAATAAAGGGATAACAATACCTGATGAGGAACCTGAAACCTAATTTTATAAAGAATGCCAATCGTCTTAGACACTTTAGTACAAATATAATCAATGTGGGTTTTCCAGCTTAAGAGTGGGTCAAGTTGAACTCCAAGGAACTTAACGTTTTCTGTTTCATGTATAATTGCATTGTTCAAGATAAGTTTTTCTTGTTAAGAGCTTAAAAAATTTCGAAATAGCTTTGAGTTTGACCCACAGAAATTCATTAATAGTCAGGGGCGTAGCCAGGATTTGCAAAGTTGTATGCACGACTATCTGAGCGGAGCGCCACCATCGGTTGGCGTGGAGAGTCCCATACAAATTTTGGTTTTACAAACCCCCCCCCCCAGATGGCCGGAAACGGCACTTCCCTAGTGTTCATTCTGGTTCCCCGTGGCCTCTTGCTAACTTGAGACGCCTCATTCAATATCACTTTGAACCCCAAAACAAATAAAATAGTGTGTAATTCAATACTACATAATGTATTTAAAATTAGCAAGGTACATGTACAGAGTAGCCTTACTTTTCAACTTCTGATACTTGTAGATACAAAGAAAGGCCAGAAATGTCTTTGTTACAACTATAGCCATTAGCCAGTAATTGTCTTTGATACAACTGTAGCTAGTAAATGTTTATCGAAAAGGCTGTTTTGGACCTTGGAACGCCGATCGTTACAACAACACTGGGGCAACGAAGTGCTGCAGCTGTATACATATAAAGTCTGTTAATCAACGATGGGCCCGGGTCTACAGTGCTGCATACTGGCTACGCCCCTGATAGTTCTAAATTAGGATTAGATCTCTTACTGAAATATCTCTGACCTAATAAGGTGATCAAGGGTACAATTTTTATGTAGAAAAAGGTCAATTTTTTACCCTGAGGAAAAGTGGGGGCACGTGCCCCCTGTGCCCCCCGGTTCCGCCGCCCTTGATTAGACCTTAAAATCATAGTTGGGTCAACTTAGGCAAATTACCTATAACGTTACTGTCCAGAAGTTACAGGTTTTGGCCTACTTCAAAACTCAGATTACTGGTTAGGCCTATACTGCTATACTGCCCTTTCGCCACGTTTACAGTGTTGGGAATATATTGCAAATGGAGGATGTGTTTGAATATTTGTACAATTCTAGATATGTTAATAGACTGAAATATTCTAGGCTTAACTTATGACCTAGGCTAACTTGGACCAAGGGCACGGCTACATACATAGGTCTAAGTTAGGCTAAGCCAATTTTCCAGCTAGTATTGAATTGTAAGCCCAGGACATCATAACCGTCATCCCATGTTATTCTGGCATATGGGTCTATCGTTAGGGATACAGTTTGAAATAAACTGAGATGGTGATAATTGTTGTCATTAGGCTGTAGTCATGTCGCATCCGAAAGGAAAGTCGCACGTAGCCGGTGTAGGGGCGTAGGCTAACTATAACCAGGGTCCAGTGAATACCAATACAGCAGCTGAGCAGACGACATTAGTAAAGTATTAAAATTCCTATGCAATTGCTTCTACTATCGCTTCCTAAGAATTACATGTAGAATTGAAGTGCACTGCCACATTTTGACGATTTTGGCACCGAATGTGGTACATGATATATCACCATATCGAGTAATTGATGTCAACTTTATCACTTCAGTTATGTGAAAGACGTAGTGTTTGTATTACACGCCGGTCCTTTCTTGCCGTACAGCAAAGCACCACCAGTTGGATGGGTGGCTTTAGGTGACATACTCCTGTTAGAGTCTATATCCATCCGCCCGATTGTTCTCCTTCAGGGAAAGTTCCGAAGAGCAGCAGGAGAACATCTTTTTAGACCTGTTATCAATCATGATCTATTTTTTGTGACTTGCATGTTGAAGAGCATGAATAGAAATTACATGCGGTGCAAAAATTGGGTCAATTGAGGCAATTTTCGACCCCTTTAGGTCTCCCAGGAGCAGCCTTGGAAAATCGTTTACTACTGAGTGAAGAGGTTTGTTTGAGTTGTTTGAGTAGTTTTAGTGAAGAGGTTTGTTTAGAAGTGACGAAAACTTCCGGCTCGGATAGCAAAAAATATGCACGGTCGTGATACGGAAAATTGATGATGCCATGCACGAAAGGCCAACTTGTCAGCTATCCAGTGATGGGTAGCGTTTAGCTAGTGAGAACTTTTATCTAGACTTAGGGACCACATTTTGTGATTTAGTGTGTAAGTCAATGGGGCTTTTAATGGGCGTATGCTACCTTAAGGTGGCATACTCCTATTAGAGTCTTTATCCATTCGCCCGATTCTTCTTCTTCGTGGAAAGTGCCGAAAAGCAGCAGGAGAACATCGTTTTTGACCTGTTATCAATCATGATCATTTTTTTTTTGTGGCTTGCATGTTAAAGAGTATGAATGGAAGTACATTATGGCGCGAGAAAGCGGAATATATTACGTACAAATATATATATATATGCTGTACTTGCGAAATATATACATGGTTAACTTCAAAAATACATTTTAGACATATTTGTATATATGTTTATAATAATATATTATCTAACAATAAGTATTCTGTAAAGATATATACACTTACACAAAAATTATATGTTTCTATGCCAAAGATATATATATTCTCTAAGAGAAAAAATAAATATATATTCTCTAAGAGAAAAAAATATATATATTATCTAAGAGAAAAATATATATATTCTCTAAGAGAAAAAATATATATTTTTTCTAAGAGAAAAAATATATATATTCTAAGAGAAAAATATATATATTCTCTAAGAGAAAAAATATATATATTCTCTAAGAGAAAAATATATATATTCTCTAAGAGTAAAAATATATATATTCTCTAAGAGAAAAATATATATATTCTCTAAGAGAAAAATATATATATTCTCTAAGAGTAAAAATATATATATTCTCTCAGAGAAAAAATATGTATATTCTCTAAGAGCAAAAATATATATATTCTCTAAGAGAAAAAATATATATATTCTCTAAGAGAAAAATATATATATTCTCTAAAAAAAATATACAATTGAGTGAAATGCGCCCTGCACCATTGACGTAACAGTTTACCTGCCTTACAGATTTCAATAGGCACTTGCGGTAGATCGCAGGAAATTTGAGCTGTGCAAATGACTTTCAGACGTTCGTTTCTTTTCGAGGTTTGGCAAACTGCTTACGTAACACACCGGCTAACGTTCCAAACTAATAACCTTGAAATGTGAAGAAGTGAGCAATTACGGTACAGAAGGCTTCGCTGTCGAACGTACCGTCGTACGATCAGGGAGTTGTTATGGAATAATCCCTGGTACTATCATGTGCAATGTGATATCGCAAACCCACTAACTATGAACTGCATTAAGATTCTGAGCAAACATGTGCGTTTTATGAATGGCCAGTGTAATGAACAGGCTGGTCACTATGGCAAGCCGTTTTAACATTTACCTCTCTATTCTACTTAAGTAGAATTAATTCCACTTAAGTAGAATACAATTAAGCTTAAGTGAAATGAATTGCACTTAAGTAGAATTGCATTTTACTTAAGCTTAATTGTATTCCACTTAAGTGGAATTCATATTAGCTTAAGTTCAAACGGTTTTTGTCTACATCGTATTTTACTTAAGTAAAATACAATTCTACTTAAGTAAAATACAATTCTGCTTAAGTAAAATGCAATTCTGCTTAAGTAAAATTCAATTCTACTTAAGTTAAATGCTATTCTACTTAAGCAAAATGGCTTTTCAATTTCACTTAAGCTAAATTGCATTTTACTTAAGTGAAATAGAATTACGCTTAAGTGAAATGTGATTGGTCAATCAGTATATGCTACTCATTGCGTCACTGTACTTGCCGCGAAGTCCGACTCTGTATACTATTTTAGGTACCTCACCACGTGCTCATCCGCTCAATAGGTTTACCATTGTCAGAAAAGAGGTAAAAGTACCTTTTTCATCGTTTTTTCTGCCTTTATATGAAAGAGCATAATTTTAAGTACAGATAGTTTGAAAATAGGGAGGATCGAAGGTGATGTAAACCATTTTAAAAATCTTTGGTTAAAAGTTGATATTACTCCGAACGAGCATATGGAAGGGTTCAGTGTGATAAACTTGCTCCTCTTCTAGCTCAAAATCTAAACGGTCATGATATGGAAGTTTGCAAGTGCCATGATAGGCCACTAGAACACAGCTATCATGTGGTGGGTAGGATATCCAGATGAAAACTTCTATCTATGCTTTGGCAGGTCTTGAAAGTGATGAGTTTAGTGTGTAAGTCAATGGAACAATTAATTTTGATGCGAGACCTATAGAGTTACGTTCAAGACGTACTAGTTACGTAACCATTTGCGGCCATTCCCCCATTCTGCGATACTTATCCAGCTTTCGTTGTGTATATACGAACATAACACCATACTTAGCAAATGAAGCAAAGCTTTGTTTATCACTGAGTCTGAACGTTAGACATTTGGTAAATGCAGCCAGCCAATCAATCCTTGCAAACTGTTGCTGATGCACTGAAGGGCACTTTTGAGGACAAGGGAACGACTACAACACGACATACCACCAATCAGTGGTACTAGTAGTAGAAGTTCCACAAGATGTGGTACCATGTAAACATTGCCCCCAGACCAACCACTTCTCCGCATGAGGTAAATGTTATAACGGCTTGCCATATCCTTCAATTCCACTTAAGCTAAATTGTATTTTACTTAAGTAGAATTGAATTTTACTTAAGTAAAATGCAATTGTATTCTACTTAAGTAAAATACAATTCTGCTTAAGTAGAATACAATTTAGCTTAAGTTAAATTCAATTTCACTTAAGCTTAATTGTATTCTACTTAAGTAAAATACAATTTTACTTAAGTAAAATGCATTTAGCTTAAGTGAAAAAGAATGACACTTTTACTTAAGCTAAACTAAATTTTACTTAAGTAGAATTGTATTTTACTTAAGTAGAATACAATTAAGCTTAAGTGAAATTGAATTTAACTTAAGCTTAAAAGAAAGTGGTAATTTTACTTAAGTGGAATACAATTAAACTTAAGTAAAATGCAATTCTACTTAAGTGCAATTCATTTTACTTAAGCTTAATTGTATTCTACTTAAGTGCAATTCATTTCACTTAAGCTTAATTGTATTCTACTTAAGTGCAATTCATTCTACTTAAGTAGAATAGAGAGGTAAATGTTAAAACGGCTTGCCATAGTCACTGCTGAAGTTACTGAACATCTTGGTCAGCACTTACAGAGCTCCGTACTTTGTACAGCATATATATTTTTTCGCACAGAATATATTTTTCGTACAGAATATATTTTTCGCACAGAATAGGTCTTGAATATTAGAGAATATATATATTTGCTGTACACACAATAAAAATATATTTTTGCACAGAATATAATTTTTCCTGTAGAATATATATTTTATCTGTCTCAGAATTTATATATTTTGTTAGAGAAAAATATTTTTCTCTCAGAGAATATATATGTTTTGGTACTTTGTACAGCATATATATATTTTTCGACCAGAATATATTTTTTCGCACAGAATAGAAATTTTTGTTGTTAGAGAATATATATATTTTTCGTACACAAAATAGAAATATATTTTTGCACAGAATATAATTTTTCCTGTAAAATATATATTTTTTCTGTCTCAGAATTTATATATTTTGTTAGAGAAAAATATTTTTCTGTCAGAGAATATATATGTTTTTTAAAAAAGGTATTTTTGAAGTAAACCATGTATGTATTTTGCAAGTAAAGCATATATATTGTTGTACATAATATATTCCGCTTTCTCGCGCCATAGTACATGTGGTGCAAACATTTGGTCAATTTTCGACCCCTTTAGGCCTCCCAGGAGCAGCGTACGAAAATCGTTTACTACCGAGTGAAGAGGTTTGTTTAGAAGTGACGAAAACTTCCGGCTCGGATAGCAAAAAATATGCATGGTCATGATACGGAAAATTGATGGTGCCATGAAAGGCCAACTTGTCAGCTATTCAGTGATGGGTAGCATTTAGCTAGTGAAAACTTCTATCTAGACTTAGAGACCACATTACTTTTTTGATTTAGTGTGTAAGTCAATGGAGCTTTTAATGGGCATAATTGTCTTTTAGAAAAATTATAAAAACCTATGCACCACCTTTAACTGGACTGGATATGCTATTAAGGTGAACAGTGTATCTAGATAGCATTTCAGTAAGCTTTCTTTTAGACTATTTTACATTCTGTTACAATTGAGGCTGTGATTTACAAATCCCGATGATCCAGCTATTGGCAAAGAACACCTTCAACTTTCTTCTTTTATTATTAGCAACTTAACAGTTGCACTGGAGTGCCATGCAATATCAGTTTAACATGTTCGAAACAGTTCAGGAATACATTGGGGTATGTCATGTAGGTCAGTTTGGGAAGAATCAGCTAAGCTAAACAAAAGTAGTTTTCATCACTTTTCAGAGCCAGAGACCAAAAACCCCGCCCGCTGACCCCTCTGGATAATGTTGCTGTAGGCAGGGCAAGCCAGACCAGTGGATTGTGATCAGGGATACCATGAAAGGCCAACTTGTCAGCTATCCAGTGATAGGTAGCGTTTAGCTAGTGAGAAGTTCTATCTAGACCTCGGGACCACATTACTTTTGTGATAAGTCAATGGGGCTTTTAATGGGCGTATGCTACCTTCAGTGTATACTTGTCGCATGACGTCATTCTTCCTACTTCAATTTCTATGGTTAAGACTTACAAAGTCTCGTTCTTATGGAACGCGAATAGGGAAAATTATTTAGTTGCTTAAACTAAGTTTGTTGTTCTCTAAAACTAACGTCGTTTCTGCTATTTGACCATGTTGCAGTTCAAGCTCACGTTGATGTCTAAAAGCACGTTGATGTCTAAATGCACGTTGATGTCTAAACACACGTTGGTCTCTAAACGCACTGCGTTGATATCTAAACACACGTTGGTGCCTAAACTCAGATTGATGTCTAAAAACACGTTGGTGCCTAAACTTCGCGTTAATGTCTAAACACTCGTTGTTGCCAAAACTCACTTTGTTGACTAAACTTACGTCGTGGTCATCGGCGCTGTTTAACAATTGATCTCACGAAATTCAACAAACATCGCCATCAGTACTCGACATAGTGCTATACCGGAAGTGCCATTTCCGGTGATCTGGGGGCTACCAAAACCAGAAATTTTCTTGTACGCTGCGTGCCAACCGATGGTGGCGCTCCGCTAAGATAGTATTATACATATCACGAAGCGCGCGATCAATTTGGGGATGAAAGTTCATACGCGCCTGCACCAAAGCAAATGCCTGCCAATATTTGAAAGAAATCGCCGCCCCTGGTTGCAGTGCTCTGTAGTAATTGAGATTTGGAGTTTGGTTTTACGTAAATTTATCTCGTAATCGTGAAATATGCAGGGCCGATGTGTGATTGCAGGTTGCTCCACCACAAGTAAAGACTGATTTCACCTGCACGCTTTTCCAAAGATGACAGAAATCGAAGAATTTTAGACACGACTCGTTCAAAACACTACACCTACACAACGTTACGAGTGCCTGTGGGCCTATACTATTGCCAAATTACTTGTTATTACCATTGCCTAGGTCTCCTTGATGCAGCAAATTACGTTTTTTTTTTATTGGTTACCTACTATTTTGCACAAAACTTATAGCCAGTTGGTTTAAAAACAATCAATACTACATCTGCAAGTTTTCTTTTGTTGTAAAACTGGCGTTGTGTTATGATTTTACGTAACAGTTGGATGATACAATTACACGGGCTAGCCTGTTATACAACGTCTATTAGTTAGGTCTAGACCCCATGTTACCACTATTATAGCACGGAATAGTCAGTATGGCGAAGTTCGGAACACTGCAAAGTTCGGACACCCCTAAGAAATACACGATTTCACCATGACAACCTACAGGAAGAGTCAATTCACCAAAAGGTACGAAGCTACAGTTATTTTCTCTCCAAAATGACCCGTGTGCAAGCAAGTATACTTACATATTTGTCAATAGTTTTGGGGTGTTTTAAGGCTTAGGTGCCCGAACTTCGCAGTGTCCACTATGGCATGCTACTGTACTACAGGGTTGCACTTGCACTGTACAGAATGTCATATTTTCCTTACACTGTAAGTAACAAATTCTAGAAGCTTCGCTACAAAGTTAAGTATAGGATCCTCGACATTCGAGATAATTTAAATCATAGTATGATCTTAAAAACGGTGGTTTTGTTTATGCTCAACCGATCAGTTTCGGTTCAGGATAGTCCAACCGTTCTGCTCGGGGACTTCGATCGGCAGCGACGCGTCTCGGTCATCGGGATCCTTTTACAATTCTTCTGCAAGGGGCTCAATTGATAGGGGAAACTTATTATCTTCATCACCCTCGAAAACTATTTCCTCCACTTCTTCCTCAAGAACATAATTTTCGTCAAAGCTTACGAATGTTCTGAGAGGTGAAGGCCCATTTCCTCGGAATCGGAAGATCCGTGAGAAAAATTTCAGTTGATGATGAGAGTGTGTTGTAGTTACCTGCACGTAGTAAACTGAATGACGCCGTAACAGTAAATATCGGGGAGTCGGCTTTGGATGAAATGGTCCCTTTACTGACGTCATATGAACTGCGGTGGGAAGCTTTGAGTTTTTTCACAAAAGTCTGCTCGGGAGGTCTCTAGGGATTACTTTGACAGCGAATTTCTAGCTTTTGCAGCTGCAGCATTTAAGGGAAGTAGTGAATGGGTGGTGTTGTAGTAATGTAGATAAACTATTCTAAGACATGAAAATCCACCATTTCATACCCTCTTTAAATCTTGCGTCCACGGGATGAAACATCATAAAAATGTTTGCCTCGGCTCAGTAAAACTTGCGTCTAGACTGCTGACCTCCATGAAAACAAGTTTTAAATACCTCTACAGGCGCAATACTTAGTTGTAATGACCATGCTGGCTTGTGCACAAGGGAAGCGTATAGTGATATGCCAAATAATGTGTACAAAAAAAGTTAAAAATTAAGTAGGTCCTAATGCAACCTTCAACTAATTTACAATTACAAAATGACTGTCTAGATGTGAAGCGGGAATTTGGCTGTAGACTTATTACCATATATGCAGGCCTGGACGGCATACAATGCAACACTGCTGTACGATAAACAACTTTGAAAGTGTTTGAAAGTTATATGCTATATGCATATATGCTGTGAATTAGTGTTTACACGGGTCCAAAAATCGGGAACCGGGTACCCGAGGGCCGTTACCCGTCGGGTATCCGGGTACCCGGAAAAAAATTGTTTACCCTCGTGTATCACGATTTTCAAGAAATTACTTATTGGATGCTGTAATAAATGCATTATATTCTCTACTGACAATGTTTTCATGTTCAAATACGTAGGTCTAAGATAAGGTATAAAATCTCCCTCAATAATTTTTATTTGCTTGTGTTTCTTAATTATTTAATTATAATTAGCATTACTACTATCATCGCACTGCCGCCGCTGCTTATGCTAGCTCGTGCACGTCTATTGGATCAAACCATATAAATATCCAATTTAGCTCTTAAACAGTTTTTAATACTACTACTATCTATTATGCAGGCCCAGGGTTCGCATTAGCCGCGAGATTGCGCGAATATTTGATCGCATTTGGAATAAACGATTAGTAAAAAGCCACTTGCGATTACTATTTTTTAGTTATCCCGTCTTTAATCCATAAACATCGCGTAAAATTCCTTGTCAGCCTTTCCTTCTTTGAAATAAACGAATGAATAAATAATAATTTCTTCCACATGGTAGCCTAACACCACACTAAGTCAATGCGAAATCTAGCTAAGCCTAACCATCTGTTTATTTGCTGGAGTTGTGACGCAGTTATAAGACATCCATGGAATACTTTCGTTATTGCTGTTACGTTCGACCACATGGTTGCCTAAAACCATACTAAGTCAATGGGGGTAGTCTAGCCTAGCCATCTGTTTATTAGCTGAAATTGTGACGCAGTTATAAGATATCTATGGAAAGCTTTCGTTATTGCTGTTATCTTCGAACACATGGTAGCCTAACAACACACTAAGTCAATGGGAAATCAGCCTAACCGTCGGTTTGGCAATTTTTTTTTTTTTAAATCACACTTTGCTTAGGATTCGGGTAATAAATTAGGAGCCGGGTAATATCGCGTCGGGCGGGTACCCGGGTACCCGGATAACCCGTGCAAACACTACTGTGAATGTCGGCAATCAAGTAAAACGAGTGTCTAGACAAAATAACAGCATAAAAATACTGCACATACTGATTAAAAAGTGTAGATATATAATAAGCGGGATATATAATAATATGTAATAATAATGTGTAGATAAGCCAAAAATGTCAGAAATCAATTATGAGTGTCGAGGCAAACTGCCAGCATAAAAATATTGCACTTTTAAACTTATTTAATTGAAACATTAAATGCTGTGTGGATATGTTGTGAATGTCGGCAATGAAGTAAAACGAGTGTCTAGACAAAACACCAGCATAAATATAGCCTACTGCACTTTTAAACTGATTAAAAGGTGTAGATATATAATAAGCGGGATATATAATAATGTATAATAATAATGTGTAGATAATAAGCCGAAAATGTCAGAAATTAATTATGAGTGTCGAGGCAAACTGCCAGCATTAAAATATTGCACATTTAAATTTTAATTTTAATTGAAACATTAAAATCTGTGTGCATATGCTGTGTATGTCGACAATCAAGTAAAACGAGTGACAGTAATATCACTATAGAGAAACCAGACAACAATACTGCAGTTCGGTTTCGATGATACTTCATGAATAATCTTAGGCCTATATGAATGTGACATACTCAGGGGCGTCAATCCGATTTGAAACGTGGGGGGACGCAATCGATTCGAGTATTCCGGTGGTAAGTACTATCTATGCGGAGCGCCACCGTCGGTTGGCGCCCAGCGTACCAAGAAAATGTCAGATTCCTGTCAGATCGCTGGAGATGGCACTTGCCAGGCTGGATAGCAGCCATCTAGTTGCGTGATTTCGGGAGAAAATTACTAATTCGTCACGTCACTCCGAGGAAATCTGCAATAAAGTTCATGCGGCCTTAATTTTTGGTGGATTATTGCTTTTATTAGTGATTCCAATTGACATGAACATTAGAACCCAGTGCAAGTTTGACAAATGATGCGGCGAACTGGAAACCCCAGCCCCATTTTGCCCTATGTTTCAGGATAGAACACCCCTCATTTGTTCGAACCATGACAACTAAAAATCTGTGAATAAAATTACTTCGAAATGGGCACATTATTATTGCACCAAGTCGGTCAGGGAATGACCCCATGCATGGCCTCAGATATAGGAACGATGTCCCAAAATGTCCCCGGATATATAGGCGACGGAAGCTATCCTCCGGGACTGTATGTGAGTTTCTCGACTTGCCGTCCTGGGAGTCATACCATAAAATGTTGAATCTAAATAGTACAGCAAACAGCCTTGAGATATGACAAACAATATTCACATTGGCAGCTGATGACCGAGATGGAAACTAGCTTGTCTTGTATTCAGCATACATATTGGTATCTGCCAAAGACAACAGGCTTATTCTCCTGCCTCGAAAATATAAAATATAAAAGTACCCACCATTTAACGACCGTGACTAAAAACTCTACTCGCCATAAGGCAAAATTCACTCGCCACTATGATCGCTGTTCAGGTCTCCATAGTACAGATCAATGCTTTCTGTGATCAAAGGGAAAGGTTAGGCACTTAGGCAGATACATGGTGCTACGTTATTGCACATTGGAAAATTATGTTTCTGTGCAGTATGAAATTTTAACTTTTTCCACCAAAAGTAAGTGATGGACAAAGTAAAACATGTCGCAGAATCAAAAATAAGCAACTAGGCCTACTGTAGTGTCTCAAACAATTAAAAACAAATGTCTGCAAAAATACATACGAAGATAGCCTGCATGGCTTCTGTTACATTAGGGCTCCTCTAGTACAAGGCATATACAATACACCAGCTAGGTGTGCGCGAGTCCTAGCCTATACGGTACCCCCACTGCTACTTTGAACCGCTACGCGATTAGCGCGACTTCGTACATTTTCCCAATTATTTATCTTGCCTTTAGCTGCAGATTGGTGCGCGATAAATATCGCTATTACTCCATAACACTGCCTAAATCAACGCAATCTTAACGCAATAAAAATCTAAGGTTGAAAGAGCATCTTCCACTCGCAGCTGGTTTTGAGTGACAATCTTTGCAAAAAATCATAGCAGCGATAACAGCAAACTTGTCTCAAAACTATATATTTAAAAAATATTTTCTTGCGATATTATGACTCATGGCAGTGGCGTAGGAAGGTACCTTTGAGTGGGGGGCTGAAGACTGATGGCCGGTCTGGGGGAGGAGATTAAGGGGAGGGGTCTCCCCCTCCCCTTTGGAATTTTTTGCATTTCCAGGTGGCCTCAGATGCAATTTGGTGCAATATAGCACACTTCAACACGCACTCCATTTTGTAAACTTAATTTTGTATTTTCACCTGGCCTTAGATGCAATTTGGTGCTCCAAATGAGATTTTTTTTCTCATTTGGAAATGAAAAAGGGGTTTTCTGACTTGCGAACCGGGGGGGGGGGGCGGAATGATACTTCGGCCCCTCCACATTTTTCACTGGGGGGGCTGGCGCCCCCCAGCCCCCCGGTTCCTACGCCCTTGACTCATGGCATGTAATCTACGAATGCCCTTGCTAATTTCCAATTGCCAACAGCCTCTCCTATGTCAAATGAGGACCTAACGCACTTGTTATCTAATAGGCTGGTCGGTGGGAGATACGGTAGATTATAAAAACAAGGTTCCACAATTTGACCCCTGTTGACTCCAAATTACACTTGACTTCCACAAAAAAACAATATGATTCTTGTACGTAACGTGTCACAACTAAATTGGTCCAAGCTTCCCTTCTTGAGATATCGTGTTTACAAGGTTTTCACAATTTGACCCCTGGTGACCCTAAATGACATTTGACCACTAAAAGCAATAGGCTTATTGTACTAAATGTGGTACTTCTACACACAAAATATGAAAATGGTCTGACCTTCCCTTCTTGAGATATCGTGTTTAAAAGCTGGGTGTCACAAACGCACTCACACACACACACATACGCCATAATGACTGGAAAGGTTGCGATTATCATCGAAACCAAAAATGCATACAATGCTTACACTGAAAACAAATACATCATAATATCCAACCGCAAGGTACAGGGTTTAACGCAACACTTTCATTACATATTTCCATGCTTAAAATATTCCATGATGCTTTTGAAAATTTCCCGTGATTTGATTGGCTAACAATACCTTAGCAATTGTCTGCAGACATTCTTGCATCTGTAGTGCAAGGCGGGCGGGCGAAAAGATGGGCGGGCCGGGCCACCCCTGCGAAGCTAAGGCACTGGGCCATCTGCACTATATATTGTGTTGAACATTCACAAAGTACAGGCAGTGATACGATTGCATCTTTTCAAGTACACTAGTAAAAATAGTTCATACAATAAACGCAATTGGTGTTCGATCGGGACGAAAACGTTTTTGGTTTCGATGATAATCGTAACCTTTGTAGTCATGCAGGCGGATGAGTATGTGACGCCTTGCTTGTAAACACGATATCTCAAGAAGGGAAGCTTGGCCAATTTCATGTTTGGAGTGTAAAGGACCACATTGAGTAACAGTAAGAATAACTTTATTGATCCTTAAAAGGAAACTGCAGTAAAAGCCTATTGTTTTTAGCACAGGTCATTTGAGGTCACCAGTGGTCAAATTGTGAAACCTTGTAAACAACTCCATCATAGCTACATATAGTAGCTAAACAATGGGAAAGGGATAAAATATATGGTATGTCCAAAATTCAACTGTTTACAAGCATTAACTTATCATCTCAAAGTTGAAGTTGCGAAGCTTTATCTCAAAGTTTCCATGGAGAAATATTTGTTCTTTGATTTTCCACGTTCCTGTCGTAACCAAAGTTGATAGTCTGTCTATTTTGAAAGTTTAACAAAGAGGTCAGCAGTTTCAGGTTGATGGGGTGTGAGGAAATGTGATTGTCAAATGATTTGAATGTCTGCAGAACTCCTTTTTTTTATGAACAGAGACACCATAACATTTTGGTCTGACTTGGTAGTAATAGGTCTACAGTAAACAGATTGCATATGTATGGCAATATGGAAATGGATGAGAAATGGCCCGTAGACAGACTTTGTGGTGGGAGTGGGATAAGGCAAACTTATGTCCACATTATAAGCGGCTCATAATTAAGGTTTAATTCACGCTTGTATCGATATAAGGAAAAACACAGAAAGTGTTATTGTTGTTTCATTACGCTCATGGGTTTAGGACCATGTGAACTCGGCTCAAATTTGACATCGATTTGCGATCCCCATTCCTATCTCCCCCCCCCCCCCCCCCGTATGTAGCTCTTCTATCAAGGTTGAACAAGCAACTGTATTGGAATCACCATTCCATAAATTAATCACAGAATGAAATGCTACATTAGTACACTTATCAGCTTAAGTGAAAATAAGGATTCCAATGAGCAGACAAACAAGTGATGACTTCATACAATCATTGTCTTATTTCGCTTCCACCGGATACAAGATCTTTAAAGAACTTTGATTTTGGATCTGAATGCATAAACTGCAGTTCATTCATACTTAGTAAAGATTCCTAAATCCTATTGGTCCATTCAGGTCAGCTGACCGTGGTTAATCCTGTGAGTAACGCACGGTAAAATTACGGGGCATCACTTTAATAAATCTTTGGTTATATGTAACCAAAAATGTTTTGTTTTATGATTTTTCCCCCACACAAATGGTAGTGTATGAATGAACGGGGTTAATCAACGGTCTAGCGTGCGTTACTCACATGATTAATGCACTCCGGGTGTTAATGCTATCGCTGGATGCACTCGGGCTCCGCTACGCTCCGCCCTCGTGCATCACTTGCATTATCCCCCGATCGTGCATTAATCCTGTGAGTAACGCACGCTAGACCGTTGATTAACCCCTTTGGTAAGAATGATGCATGGTGAACTATACTTTGTATCAAGTTGATTATCAGCAAGAATATTAAAATAAATAAATAAATAAAAAAACAATTCAACAAAAACCTGACTGAATTACCTGATGGTCATGAAACAAAAAGATCTTTGGAAAACATTTCCTTTTTTAATTTCTTCTCTGCAATTGTTACCAATATCACAAAATTAATGACGACAACAATAATTGAATCGCAACATTTCGTGATAAAGATATCTCCATAACCCAACACATGCAGAATGATCACTTAAAATACAAACAAAGTTTTAGAAAAAAAATTACTTGCATTAAGTTTGCTTTCCAGAAGCTTCATTTTGAGGTAGTTGATGTTTCGACCCAAAAAAAAATCATTATACATAATTAAACTAAGCACACAAAAACGTACATATTTGAGGTTGTCCACGTTTCGACCACAGAAAATCACTATACATAATAACCTACACACAAATACGTACATCTTTGTTGTGAAAATGAAAATGGACACTCATGTTCCTTCCACTACAATTTTTTCATCTCGCTTATGTATGTCTTCTTTAATATCAAACAACTTTCCTTAAATCAATGCATGCAATGACTTTTATTCATATTTTATTCTTACAAGGTTTCTTGAATTAATTAGTCCTGTAGACATTTTTGCCTGCCAGTTGTTATCTAGTTGCTTCAAAAGGGACAATAACACAACGATTTTCATAGGACATTGATATGTCAGCCTCGCAAATCTTTCCAAGGAAATTATAAACCAAATTTCATTTAATACACAATCTTGGTACAGTTTCAGGTTTTCACAGAAATATTCCAAACTGACGTACCTGTTTTTACAAAGGAAATACAGCCTACAGGAATATACCTACAGTATGAAATTATAAAAGTTATGAATTATATCAAAGGGAATGTAAACAAAGAGGAACATTTTCATTAAGCCTAACTTGTCAAAACATGATTTTCTAATCAAAACTATGCAATATGCATATTCCTATATTTGTGAGTACTGAATATAAATTAATGTTTATATAACATGTTAGAGGCAACCTGCTGCTAATTATTTGATTAAAGGCAATAGCATTAGAATCAATGAAACTTATAGCAGCTGGGAGGAAATGGGTTCCCATCCCAGGCCAAAGTCATATGGGTTTTCTTACCCAGGAGAGATCAACTGTTTCTCCCCATCTGAAATGGTTTGCCCTTCTCAGACATTTACAACTTTTCTTCTACCCTTTTCCTTCTTTCTCCATTAGTCCCCCCCCCCCTCACCCCTTCAGACACATCAACGACTACATGAAATATGTCAAACCATAACATTACTATGTGTATCATTGAAACTCTTATGAATTTATCTATTTGTGTCACCTTCTAAAATGTATTGGTTAATATTCATACTATAAACATTAAAATCAACTCATTTATCAAGAGCCACAGATAATGATAATAATTACCATCCTACAAATTTCGATCTCAACATAGAAAAGTTTTTTCAATGATGTACTGTTTGGTTCCATTAATTAAGAAGCTTAACTACTGTATGCTGACACATATTATGATTTATCCTTATTCTTGTAAACAACTTTCAATAAGAAAGTTCACTTATTTTAACTTTCAATAAGAATGGACAATGAAGATATAGTACCACCTGCACTGATCTTGTACTCAAGGTGACTTTGAGGCCACTTGAGGTTGCTCTTTGAACCCACATTATTAATTTATATTAAAATAATTATCAGTTATCTTAATTGCACTGAATGCATAGTGCTGCGTAGAGTCCAAACTTCAAGAGAACAATTCTAACGTCTGCAATTTTCTGTTACTTTTGACAAAGTAGATATCAATGTAACATCTTTCAAAATTTATTGCTAACTCTAATACATCCAGTTATTGAATTTGTTGTAACTTGTTTGAACCGTTAAAATGATTTTTACAAATTGAAATTTTCCTTTCGATATTGATGTATATTGAAAATTGATATTTTGATAAATTGATAATTTGCCAATTGAAATTTGTCCTACTTTCTTAGACCCGGTATATAAACAAAGAACAGAACTTGTTCAAACACTTGGAAAAATCAACCTCAAGTTCTCCGCTAAAACATTACTCCCTGGAGACTGAAAGAGTACAATTAAAAGCTATGTCCATCAATATTAACTTTCTCTTACTGTGGCTCAGTATGCAGTACTGCTGAATATATCTGTTGAGGTAGTTGCTTACAATTTACCTAAAGTAGCTTTTTGAAGAGAACTCTGATTTTTGATGACAATTCATCCCAGTCAAGGTAAGCGCCTTCTACTTGGCTTTCAAATCCGGGTGATGTAATTGGAGCCCAGCGGTGTAAGACACGACGGTTGTCTCTGGCAACAATCTCCCCTGAAAGAAAACAAAGACGTTTACTTTACTTCCAATGTTTTCAATAAGTTTAAAATTGACAAAAAAAGAAGAAAAAAGAAAAGGAAATACAAAACCGAATGGTATCTCTTGATATGCCTCCCCCTGCCACTGTCTGTGTTGTATTGAATGGAATATGGGGATCCCTGGTAACACGGTACACAAGTTACTATGTAGTCTGACAGCAAAGAATGGTATCTCTTGATATGCCTCCCCCTGCCACTGTCTGTGTTGTAGTGAATGGAATATGGGGATCCCTGGTAACACGGTACACAAGTGACTGTGTAGTCTGACAGCAAAGAATGGTATCTCTTGATATGCCTCCCCCTGCCACTGTCTGTGTTGTATTGAATGGAATATGGGGATCCCTGGTTACACGGTACACAAGTGACTGTGTAGTCTGACAGCAAAGAATGGTATCTCTTGATATGCCTCCCCCTGCCACTGTCTGTGTTGTATTGAATGGAATATGGGGATCCCTGGTAACACGGTACACAAGTGACTGTGTAGTCTGACAGCAAAGAATGCTATCTCTTGATATGCCTCCCCCTGCCACTGTCTGTGTTGTATTGAATGGAATATGGGGATCCCTGGTAACACGGTACACAAGTGACTGTGTAGTCTGACAGCAAAGAATGGTATCTCTTGATATGCCTCCCCCTGCCACTGTCTGTGTTGTAGTGAATGGAATATGGGGATCCCTGGTTACACGGTACACAAGTTACTGTGTAGTCTGACAGCAAAGAATGGTATCTCTTGATATGCCTCCCCCTGCCACTGTCTGTGTTGTATTGAATGGAATATGGGGATCCCTGGTAACACGTTACACAAGTGACTGTGTAGTCTGACAGCAAAGAATGGTATCTCTTGATATGCCTCCCCCTGCCACTGTCTGTGTTGTAGTGAATGGAATATGGGGATCCCTGGTTACACGGTACACAAGTTACTATGCAGTCTGACAGCAAAGAATGGTATCTCTTGATATGCCTCCCCCTGCCACTGTCTGTGTTGTATTGAATGGAATATGGGGATCCCTGGTAACACGGTACACAAGTGACTGTGTAGTCTGACAGCAAAGAATGGTATCTCTTGATATGCCTCCCCCTGCCACTGTCTGTGTTGTAGTGAATGGAATATGGGGATCCCTGGTTACACGGTACACAAGTTACTATGCAGTCTGACAGCAAAGAATGGTATCTCTTGATATGCCTCCCCCTGCCACTGTCTGTGTTGTATTGAATGGAATATGGGGATCCCTGGTAACACGGTACACAAGTGACTGTGTAGTCTGACAGCAAAGAATGGTATCTCTTGATATGCCTCCCCCTGCCACTGTCTGTGTTGTATTGAATGGAATATGGGGATCCCTGGTAACACGGTACACAAGTGACTGTGTAGTCTGACAGCAAAGAATGGTATCTCTTGATATGCCTCCCCCTGCCACTGTCTGTGTTGTATTGAATGGAATATGGGGATCCCTGGTTACACGGTACACAAGTGACTGTGTAGTCTGACAGCAAAGAATGGTATCTCTTGATATGCCTCCCCCTGCCACTGTCTGTGTTGTATTGAATGGAATATGGGGATCCCTGGTTACACGGTACACAAGTGACTGTGTAGTCTGACAGCAAAGAATGGTATCTCTTGATATGCCTCCCCCTGCCACTGTCTGTGTTGTATTGAATGGAATATGGGGATCCCTGGTTACACGGTACACAAGTGACTGTGTAGTCTGACAGCAAAGAATGGTATCTCTTGATATGCCTCCCCCTGCCACTGTCTGTGTTGTATTGAATGGAATATGGGGATCCCTGGTTACACGGTACACAAGTGACTGTGTAGTCTGACAGCAAAGAATGGTATCTCTTGATATGCCTCCCCCTGCCACTGTCTGTGTTGTATTGAATGGAATATGGGGATCCCTGGTAACACGGTACACAAGTGACTGTGTAGTCTGACAGCAAAGAATGGTATCTCTTGATATGCCTCCCCCTGCCACTGTCTGTGTTGTATTGAATGGAATATGGGGATCCCTGGTAACACGGTACACAAGTGACTGTGTAGTCTGACAGCAAAGAATGGTATCTCTTGATATGCCTCCCCCTGCCACTGTCTGTGTTGTAGTGAATGGAATATGGGGATCCCTGGTTACACGGTACACAAGTTACTATGCAGTCTGACAGCAAAGAATGGTATCTCTTGATATGCCTCCCCCTGCCACTGTCTGTGTTGTATTGAATGGAATATGGGGATCCCTGGTAACACGGTACACAAGTGACTGTGTAGTCTGACAGCAAAGAATGGTATCTCTTGATATGCCTCCCCCTGCCACTGTCTGTGTTGTATTGAATGGAATATGGGGATCCCTGGTAACACGGTACACAAGTGACTGTGTAGTCTGACAGCAAAGAATGGTATCTCTTGATATGCCTCCCCCTGCCACTGTCTGTGTTGTATTGAATGGAATATGGGGATCCCTGGTTACACGGTACACAAGTGACTGTGTAGTCTGACAGCAAAGAATGGTATCTCTTGATATGCCTCCCCCTGCCACTGTCTGTGTTGTATTGAATGGAATATGGGGATCCCTGGTTACACGGTACACAAGTGACTGTGTAGTCTGACAGCAAAGAATGGTATCTCTTGATATGCCTCCCCCTGCCACTGTCTGTGTTGTATTGAATGGAATATGGGGATCCCTGGTTACACGGTACACAAGTGACTGTGTAGTCTGACAGCAAAGAATGGTATCTCTTGATATGCCTCCCCCTGCCACTGTCTGTGTTGTATTGAATGGAATATGGGGATCCCTGGTTACACGGTACACAAGTGACTGTGTAGTCTGACAGCAAAGAATGGTATCTCTTGATATGCCTCCCCCTGCCACTGTCTGTGTTGTATTGAATGGAATATGGGGATCCCTGGTAACACGGTACACAAGTGACTGTGTAGTCTGACAGCAAAGAATGGTATCTCTTGATATGCCTCCCCCTGCCACTGTCTGTGTTGTATTGAATGGAATATGGGGATCCCTGGTTACACGGTACACAAGTGACTGTGTAGTCTGACAGCAAAGAATGGTATCTCTTGATATGCCTCCCCCTGCCACTGTCTGTGTTGTATTGAATGGAATATGGGGATCCCTGGTTACACGGTACACAAGTGACTGTGTAGTCTGACAGCAAAGAATGGTATCTCTTGATATGCCTCCCCCTGCCACTGTCTGTGTTGTATTGAATGGAATATGGGGATCCCTGGTTACACGGTACACAAGTGACTGTGTAGTCTGACAGCAAAGAATGGTATCTCTTGATATGCCTCCCCCTGCCACTGTCTGTGTTGTATTGAATGGAATATGGGGATCCCTGGTTACACGGTACACAAGTGACTGTGTAGTCTGACAGCAAAGAATGGTATCTCTTGATATGCCTCCCCCTGCCATTGTCTGTGTTGTATTGAATGGAATATGGGGATCCCTGGTTACACGGTACACAAGTGACTGTGTAGTCTGACAGCAAAGAATGGTATCTCTTGATATGCCTCCCCCTGCCACTGTCTGTGTTGTATTGAATGGAATATGGGGATCCCTGGTTACACAGTACACAAGTAACTGTGTAGTCTGACAGCAAAGAATGGTATCTCTTGATATGCCTCCCCCTGCCACTGTCTGTGTTGTAGTGAATGGAGTATGGGGATCCCTGGTTACACGGTACACAAGTTACTGTGTAGTCTGACAGCAAAGAATGGTATCTCTTGATATGCCTCCCCCTGCCACTGTCTGTGTTGTAGTGAATGGAATATGGGGATCCCTGGTTACACGGTACACAAGTTACTATGTAGTCTGACAGCAAAGAATGGTATCTCTTGATATGCCTCCCCCTGCCACTGTCTGTGTTGTATTGAATGGAATATGGGGATCCCTGGTTACACGGTACACAAGTTACTATGCAGTCTGACAGCAAAGAATGGTATCTCTTGATATGCCTCCCCCTGCCACTGTCTGTGTTGTAGTGAATGGAATATGGGGATCCCTGGTTACACGGTACACAAGTGACTGTGTAGTCTGACAGCAAAGAATGGTATCTCTTGATATGCCTCCCCCTGCCACTGTCTGTGTTGTAGTGAATGGAATATGGGGATCCCTGGTTACACGGTACACAAGTGACTGTGTAGTCTGACAGCAAAGAATGGTATCTCTTGATATGCCTCCCCCTGCCACTGTCTGTGTTGTAGTGAATTTGAATATGGGGATCCCTGGTAACACGGTACACAAGTGACTGTGTAGTCTGACAGCAAAGAATGGTATCTCTTGATATGCCTCCCCCTGCCACTGTCTGTGTTGTAGTGAATGGAATATGGGGATCCCTGGTTACACGGTACACAAGTGACTGTGTAGTCTGACAGCAAAGAATGGTATCTCTTGATATGCCTCCCCCTGCCACTGTCTGTGTTGTAGTGAATGGAATATGGGGATCCCTGGTTACACGTTACACAAGTGACTGTGTAGTCTGACAGCAAAGAATGGTATCTCTTGATATGCCTCCCCCTGCCACTGTCTGTGTTGTAGTGAATGGAATATGGGGATCCCTGGTTACACGGTACACAAGTTACTGTGTAGTCTGACAGCAAAGAATGGTATCTCTTGATATGCCTCCCCCTGCCACTGTCTGTGTTGTAGTGAATGGAATATGGGGATCCCTGGTTACACGGTACACAAGTTACTGTGTAGTCTGACAGCAAAGAATGGTATCTCTTGATATGCCTCCCCCTGCCACTGTCTGTGTTGTAGTGAATTTGAATATGGGGATCCCTGGTAACACGGTACACAAGTGACTGTGTAGTCTGACAGCAAAGAATGGTATCTCTTGATATGCCTCCCCCTGCCACTGTCTGTGTTGTAGTGAATGGAATATGGGGATCCCTGGTAACACGGTACACAAGTGACTGTGTAGTCTGACAGCAAAGAATGGTATCTCTTGATATGCCTCCCCCTGCCACTGTCTGTGTTGTATTGAATGGAATATGGGGATCCCTGGTTACACGGTACACAAGTTACTGTGTAGTCTGACAGCAAAGAATGGTATCTCTTGATATGCCTCCCCCTGCCACTGTCTGTGTTGTAGTGAATGGAATATGGGGATCCCTGGTTACACGGTACACAAGTTACTGTGTAGTCTGACAGCAAAGAATGGTATCTCTTGATATGCCTCCCCCTGCCACTGTCTGTGTTGTAGTGAATGGAATATGGGGATCCCTGGTTACACGGTACACAAGTTACTGTGTAGTCTGACAGCAAATATATATAGGGACTGCCAACAACTAAGGGCTGAAAGAGCTTCAATGTTGATAGACTGTTGGGCTAGTGACCCAGAGGTCACTGGAAAACAAATCCTGTTCTAGCCATAAATATTTCCTTGCTCTTCTTCCAAGTTGATATTTAATCAAACTTAGTCTGCTAACTCTAGATTCTGTCTACACTCTACCGCTCCTTTGGGATTGGAAAGGTCTTCCTACAGCATCAGGGGCAATTTATAATTTCATTATAATTTCATAAGAATAATTTCATAATTATAATTTCATAATTATAATTTCATAATATTATTATTTCATTACATTTCATAGCTCTACTGAACTAAGGACAGACCCACTAAAAACATGATGTGTTCAGTGTATGGCAGTTGTGAGTACCACTTCATGCATGTACATACCATTACAGGGGGGCTTTATCCATTAGCTTAATAATACTAGTGTTTATGTAAAGTGGTCTACAGATATAAAGTTATGAACAGATGCAGAGCAGAAACAAACACTATTTAATAATGTTAATGTTGTCCTCTGCTTTCAAATACTTTCAAAAACAGTTTTAACCAAATGGTATTGGTTTTTATGTTGGAAGTACTGTCCCAAAACTTGCTAACACCAAAGATGTTTTCCTGAAGGTTCTTTTTTATTTCTTGGTGCTGGACACAGTCACACGTCAAAATATGAAATGTTTCATGAAGGACAAACTTCTGTTAAAAGTTGGTCGAGAGCACACTAAAAGGATTTGAGTAACCATGGATGACTATTTTTGGTAATTCTAGCATATCTGGATGAGGTATTTCCTGACATAATGTAACGTCAACATTACTGGTTTCATTAAACGTTTGGCAAATGTTTGTACATATGTCTCTTTGAGTTTTTATCATTATTGATGATTTTTTATCCAAAGAAAATTGCTCACTATTATTCATAAGCAAAGAACACAGATAAAATCAGTACAGAGGTTCATTTAAATTTTATCACCTATTTTCACTGGATTTGAATTTATATACAGTTACCAAATTTTCTTGAAGGTCAGCTTTTGAACCTTGTCTAAATTTGGTGTAACTTTAGTGGTCCAAAGTACTACATAAAATGTTTCAGTTTATATATGGTATATATCAGGGATGTGCCTGGGGTAGAAAAAAATCACGGAACTTTGCAAAAATTGCGGTATAGGTTCCAGTTTGCGTATGCTACAGTGTGTTAGGATAATAGTTTTTGTCTCCAGGGTAGAAAAGAAATCACGGATATTCCGCGAATTCGTGGAAAAAGCTCATGCCTGATATATATAGCATATTTGACAAAATATTCAGGTATAAAGAGTAAGGATCAGTACAGATGGGCGGTGTTTTTGTTTTATTAATCCACTGATGTAGCCCAATAATACCGGCAAAAAAATTGAACAGGTCGTATGTCATGTTTAAAGAGATTAAAACAGACTACTTCTTTACAACAAAGGCTTTGTTTCAAATGTTAATATTCTTCTATGTGTTTCACTGAGGCACCTGCAGTTGAGATATTGTTAAAGGATATTGTTAAATTTTGAGATCGCAGCATCATTCCGAGTATGGGGAAACAACATTTCAAACCCTACAGTTCATACTAACCTGGTTTTAGTGAATACTCAAAGACGTTTTTTGGTTGATTCAAGGTGGAAACAAATTTTTTTAAGCTTTCATAAGCAGGTGACACAAAGTTGGCTGGAACATTCAGTCCAGAGCCTCTCAAACGATCGTTGAATACAATTTGTGACACATGACCCTGAGAATTGAATCTGGAGGGAAAACAGAAACAAATTGTTTGTTCAGTCCATAGCAATGAGACAGTAAGGCACATTAAACAATAATGACCAATAAGATTGTACAGTTGAGCTGACCTGGGGTCAATATCATTGCATGTGGTGTCTGGTGATTGTGTGGAGTTTGATGGGTGGGGAGGAGGGGGGGGATTGAGGAAAGTTCACAAAGAGAACAGCTTCAGTTGGAGACTACCTGAATTAGTTTAATTAATTTTGAAAACAGTGTGACATATTGCCTTTATATAGTCAGCTGTAAGGTCTGTACAGGAAAGTGTGAGAAGCATCACAGAAGTTGATTTAGTTCATAAAAAGAAGTCCTGATGCTAATGAGCCATATCTGATAAAGAGCAGGGCAAATTTTTCATAATGATTTTTGAGGGCTGTCCTTCCGGAAAACTGGTTTTACATGTTGGTTGTCCAAAAGAATTGTAGTAAAATAACAAAGAATGACCAATATGTGCACAGTCCAAACTGATGGAGGGTGATATGAATTTATCTGTTTGGAGGTATTTAGTTACATATTGCAATCTGAATTTGATGTAAACAACTACTTGTCAACTGGACAACTTCCAAAGATGATTCTGGTTATCAGCAAAGAAATTAAAAAAAAAAAGAAGTAAGTTTGCCCTTCATTTTAAGAGTATTCTGTTAACTCCACTAAGGACAACAACATTCAAAAGTCAAACTAAGAACAACAAAAAATTTCATCTGTAAAAGCAACCTATGATTTAGCAAAACTTTGACTATAAATGGAACATTCCTGTGGAGTTTGGAAACCACTTTCCAACCAATATGCAAATATACTGTGAAAACATTGTCAAACTGTAGGTGGATGCTCCTTCTTTAGCAATGATTTACCCACTTGGTGCGACTAGGGCACTTGACTTGATAATGGTTGGTGCAATGAACAAACAGTATTTGGTGGAGAACTAGGAAATAGCATATGTCTCAGGTAAAACTCAGTTGTTTTAATGACTACCCAATAAACTTAATAAACAAGCAATGCTTCCCATAGTGTTTACCTTATTGCTGGGTGTGTGGATCTTAGGTGGTACTCTCCATCTTGGCTGTTTTGCACATCAAAATATTCCCATTCCATCTTAGAGAGAATCTCAGAGGAGTGCGGTTCCTCATCACGGAGTGCATCCGAGGCATGAAAACCATCTGCCAGAAATATTTTAGCTTCATCATTGTTTGTTAAACCATGCTGGTTCACACAATGCAAGAGGTGGACCTGCATTTGGAGGGAAAATGGAAGCGTGAGACTATTACAAAACACTACATGTTTATGCAAAAAGAGAAACGCATTTACCACGACCAAAAGAATGCCTACTTCTCTGAAGCTTCACAAACAAGGACATTTCCTAAGGCTATTTAGGGGCAGGGTGTTTGATGATATTGTGTTGTTTGGCATTCCATAGTTACTTGTATGATAGTTGTGGCATTCCCGGCCTTCCATACTTTTGGATTATTTATGGATATAGTTACCACACAGCCAGCCGCCAGTTTGATCTCATGTGCTTCAGATTTCTACAGTCAAACATTTGTTTTAGTCCATTAAAATCACACTAGAGGTCATCTAATTGTACTGTTACTATTACAACAGGGGGAAGGGCAGTGTGAGGGTGTGAGGTGTTGATAATGGGTATGTATGATTTTGGCAAATGGTTATGACATATATAAATCCTACTAACAGCATCATTGTCAGTTTAGGTGATAATTGACCAGGTGGACAGCTAAAATACCAATACAAATAGCAACAAACTAATTTCTTTATGAACAATTATGATGTTTAGTTAGTCTTTGCTCCCCCCCCCCCTAATTTCTGGCCTTTGCTATCCTTTTCATTCTGTTCCTCCTCACAATACTGTGCTAAAGGAGGAATAGGCAACAAGAGAAAGGAACCTGGCATAATCATTTTGCACCAACCCTTAACTTTCTCACAGTAGCAACATTTTAAATTGACTACATCTTTATATCAGAAACTGGCCTTGCCATGCCGCTCATACATATAACTGTTGTGTAAGATTTCAAACACAACTTATTCTTCTGTGTAGTTAGCTACGGCCATGGAATTAAAACCTCCCCCCCCCACCCCTAGGGCAAATGAAGGTTACTCTTACAAATGGAAACAAATTTGAGCAAATGCCTACTTACACTTGGTGGCAATGATAAATACGGTAGATCAGTCTCCAGGGACAGGCCTCCTTCTTTGTGAGTCTCAAAATGAATCTTTTCTTGTAATGTAGATCTGTCAAACAAACCAAAATCATCAAATCAAGAAAGACAGACAGCACTGGCCCATGTCGAAAGAACGACAGAAGCAAGTGATGTAACTGACTGCTAACACCAAACTTACACAAGGCATGAGCATTTCTTGCCCATGTCGAAAGAACGACAGAAGCAAGTGATGTAACTGACTGCTAACACCAAACTTACACAAGGCATGAGCATTTCTTGCCCATGTCGAAAGTACGACAGAAGCAAGTGATGTAACTGAATGCTAACACCAAACTTACACAAGGCATGAGCATTTCTTGCCCATGTCGAAAGAACGACAGAAACAAGTGATGTAACTGACTGCTAACACCAAACTTACACAAGGCATGAGCATTTCTTGCCCATGTCGAAAGTACGACAGAAACAAGTGATGTAACTGACTGCTAACACCAAACTTACACAAGGCATGAGCATTTCTTGCCCATGTCGAAAGAACGACAGAAACAAGTGATGTAACTGACTGCTAACACCAAACTTACACAAGGCATGAGCATTTCTTGCCAATGTTGAAAGAACGACAGAAATAAGTGATGTAACTGACTGCTAACACCAAACTTACAAAAGGCATGACCATTTCTAACTATCTGTGCCTGATCCATAGCCTCAAAACAGTGGATGTGCCTGATCCATAGCCTCAAAACAGTGGATGTGCCTGATCCATAGCCTCAAAACAGTGGATGTGCCTGATCCATAGCCTCAAAACAGTGGATGTGCCTGATCCATAGCCTCAAAACAGTGGATGTGCCTGATCCATAGCCTCAAAACAGTGGATGTGCCTGATCCATAGCCTCAAAACAGTGGATGTGCCTGATCCATAGCCTCAGAGCAGTGATGTGCCTGATCCATAGCCTCAAAACAACTGAGAAATACCTCTGATACCATGACTGGTAGCGCAAATGATCATCATTCTCTAGTAAACTATCAGTTAGCAGCTGTACATTAGTCATCAACTAGTTTTGCCTCTTTTAAACCCTCCCGTAACCTGATTTATCCTGTTTTATACCCAAAATGGCATCTTCTGAGGAATCCTATTCTTTCGCCTAGCTTCTCAACTTGATGTGGCTCCTCTGGTGCACCTTGGATAATCGTTAATCCTCGAGCATGTATTTCCAGTAACCAGTCAAGTAGAGATTTATCGTCTTCAAGGAGCTCGTGGAAATTGTATCTGGGAAATGGCAAAATAAAGATCAAAACTTTTAGACATGATATTATAAACCTACTTACAGAATAGTTTCAACTGCCACACTGTAGTGTTATTCATGGTGACTGATCTCCAGTATCTGGAGTATTGCATGGACCAGCTTCGTGCTTTGAGTTGTCACATGCAGCAGTGGTATGACATATGCAGTATTTTGGCGTACATCATGCAACAGTGAATTTTGGTTGTCATACTGTAGCAATGCTGTTTTATAACAATCCTTTGAGAGCTTTTCATTGGATTTTCTGTCATGAATATACAAATTGGAGAAACATGAAAATTAACCGGACATGCTACTTGCTTTGACATGTTTTACTAACACTGAATGTTAACCTCATGTTCAGGCCATCAAGTAACCTAGTTTCATATCAACAGTTGGACCCATATTTGAATATAAACTTATAACTACTGTCTCACCATTGGTAAGTTCTGTAATAGTGCATGTAACATATATATGAGCACACACAACTATACCTTGAAAATTTTATCAGGGGTATCTATCATAAAAATCATAATGGGGCAGTTACTTTTGTTACGCTTATAAGCGACCACAAATGTGGGAGAAGCCCACAAGAGCTCATGGATGACAACTTCCACATCAAGTGGCTTCCAATTCAACATTTTAACTCAAATTTGGAATCTTTTCCAATTTAGAAAGTCATTTCAGATGGCTCTTGGATGAAAAAACCCACCTTACTATGACCCGGCCGGGAATCGAAACCACTGATTGCTCAGCCTCATTGCTTCATTGACACCTCCTTTATCCACTCGGCCACAGTACCGGTAATTTATTCATGACAATGTCTCAAAAGTAATGGAGGCCAAGATTGAACTTTTTCGGTTGTAAGTTGTAAAAATCATGTACGCTTTCATCCAAAAGTGATTATGTGATATCTTGACTGGTAGCATGCACATCAGAAATACGTAAACAGCAACGGCCGTAAAGGTATCACAAAACGTGGCTTTTTGGTTGAACATGTTATCCAACTAAAATGACAAACCAAATGACTGAATAAAATTACTTCAATTTTTCTGCTTACAGCCAGACATGCTGATTTCCACTCTAAACATATATGTGAACTTACTTCATTATGACATTTTTGATTTTAATATTTCCCATATGAGCACACAACATGTATCCTGAAAACCCTAAATTCTTGTACACTGTTTCAATAGCTCTGACTTACAACATGCTAAATAGTGTATACATATGTCAGCCAATGCATTGCAAAATGACCAAACTATATGAAAAGATAAAGAGCACATTTTGTACCTTAGTATGAAACTTCAGCTTTGAACAAATCATCTCTAACACAGCTCTATGCTATGTTAAAACAGATATATACACTATTCCGTGCCTGCTGATGCTGTTACCTCTTCAAAGATTTTGAAATCTCATTGGCATCCCATCTGATGCAGTGACTTGGGGACAAAAAATCTCCAGTTGACATTTGACCAAACCGATGAGCCCAAAGCCATCTCTCTGGGTATTTGCTGTAATGACCATCCTTCCACAAGATACTGATGCTTGACCCCATGGGAGTAGTTTGATCTAGCACTGGTTCGATGTCCGGATCTAAATCCTGAATGGCCACTTTAGATCGCATATTGCCATCCACGCAGGAGGAACACCGGCAGTGGTCTCTGAACCAGACGTACGGAAAGTTATGGTAGACGGCGTCTGCTGCAAAACGTATTTCACTGAGGATAGGGTTGAGACTGTCTTCAGAGGCAAATATCACATGACCACCGCCAGTATCTGTTTTCCTTAAGAATACTTCTTGCATGTATCGTGCCTTGGAATCATCCACCTGTTGGAGTTTATTTGAGCTTTCCGAAATCTGTCTGCTATGACTAACATTTTTGCCTTCTTTTTTTGAGACACCGTTGGTATAAAGTTGAACTGCAGAGCTTCTCGTAGGCACTCTCAGAAATGTACTGACGTGGGAATACTTTGACACCAAAGGTGTACTTGTTGCCAAACTTCCTCTCCAAGCATGTAGAATGACACAATTCCCAATCGCCTTTAACATACTGCCAGGTAGTTTCAAAACTAATATAATCAGAGTACTGTAGATGTTACACCAAACTGAAAATAAAAGTTCAAGAGATGTTACCTAGCAAAGCAACTGATTTAAAAGTTTATAGTAGGAGTCCAGTCGGAACCACAGGTTGGCTGTGTCTTACACAATATATGGCTAGAGTTTATCTCCTTTATCTCCTGAACACACAGGTGCAGTACAATAAAGGTCATATTACAAGCAAGAAAGAAAAATGAGTGCTATTAATGTTTCTATCGCTACTGTATTCATGTTTTCAGGATAATGCTAATTTTCTAACATTTTCTTTTACAGCTAAACTGATGGTGACATCAGCTCTTTAGTGCAGCTCTCAATGTGACTATTGATCCATTGTTTTGTAATTCCAAATAATGCAATGAATACATATTCCCTAAACGTCATATGAACAAAAAGATCACCACTGGAGGCCGTAGTACTAAGTTCTGAGTAACCCATCCACTTTAGTTGACAAGCCTCAGATATCTTTCTGAAAGTTGCATAGAAATATTATCTGCACTAAAATGAATGCATTACAATCACAAAAAAAGTTAATTGTGTTCCATAATTTCATCTCATACAGATGAATTGAACATACTTTTGTGTTATATCGATAGGGAAGAAAAAGTTTCATCTTCTTGTATGTTATGCACAGATGGAGACAACTCAGATCAATCAATAATTCCATTGTATATAAAAAAAAATTGCACAGTTAGCCTAAGTTATAAATAATGTGCCTTCAAATTAGCTTACCTTCAAGCTTTAGGACACCGGATTCTAATCTTGGACAAAATACTGTTTCTGTGAATGACATATATTCTAACCTTAGCTTGGCCTAACATAAGGCATAGCCTAGGCCAATTTGACTATCATCCTTCCTTGAAACATAGAACCACCAAAACAAGAGAGGCCCTCAACATTTTACCCCTCCTTATAAATGCATAGCTAGTGTAGAATTAAGTTAGCCTTTTGATGTCAACATCCATAACATGTCCTTGAAATTTGGTGGAACAAATAAGTTCACCTAGGCATAAAACTATAAAAGGGCCTATTAAAGTTAAACATAGTAGCTAGACCTAGGCTACACTTTTTACAGTTGTCTGTACTTGCCTAAACACAAGTGTATAGTAAAGGCTTCAAAATTGACACACCTTTGTAATTGATTCAAATATTAGTAGCAATGACAAACAGCCTAACCTTTTTGCAGCGAAGCACAGTTACATATTTTAGATAGAGTTTCAATTCATTTCAGGAATGTGCTGATCAAATTGTGTTTCTTTAAGGCTTTTAACACCCTCCCCCCAGTTTTTATTTTTGGCATTTGGAAATCTTACTCCCTATAAACAACCAAATACCTCAACATGATACCACTATACTATCTGGGACCTGGTCTGTCTAAGTTTAGAGGCTCACAGCATAGCAAACAGCATCCAAAGTCAATGGATGTATACTTAGTTACAGCTTTGATGTATACTTAGTTACAGCTAACTTTTCTTCTGTTCTATATCCCCCCTCCATCCTCCCCCCTCCCCCCCCCCCCGTCACTCCTCTTCTCGTAGCTCTCTTCCACCCCCTTTTTTCCCTCCACACCTTTCCTGTATTTGTCCTTCTCTAGTTTATTCCCTACCCTCTTCCCTTACAATTGCCGCCTACAAATGGGACGTGATCCCAGTTGCCTAACTAAACGGTATACCATATTTGCGGTATCCATTCCTACTTCCTAGGTTAGCTACGGTCTTACAGTTACAGTCTTACTCTTGTCTTAGTCTAGCTGTAAGACATATAGCCTAACTTACCGTTACAGTGAGTACTAGTTTCACAGTGTAAGCTAGGAAGGCCTACAGCATCTCCTCCAGGGTTTAAACTAACCTTCTAAAGTTAGCGTAGCATAACGTTAGTCCTTACTAAGCTAGGCTTATGCTAGTCCTGGTTACTATCGCCACAAAGGTTTGTTAGACTTCAAACGTCAGTCATAGAATTATTATTGTGGGTAGTCTAAACAACGCCAAAAGAGGAAAGTTTACCTAGGTCGAAATCTGTGAAATCTCCTAACGTTACTCTCATTAAGTGATGTCGCCCCTATGGAACGCAAAAAGGGCATAATCAAACAACAACAACGTTTATTACATTGATGACTATATAAATTCAAATGACAACATGAACTTGATTTGATGCAGATGATCAAGGGCGGCGGAAGCACTTTTAATCTGGGGGGGGGGGGGGCACCGACGTCAAAGGGCACTTTGCAGAAATTTGATTGGACTGATGCAGCCTGATATTTAGTACCCTTTATAACTCTTATTGTATTATCTTATTTGCGTATACACATCACTCCATCAACGCCCCACCCCCACCCTCAAGGAAAAAATGCATACTAGAATTGCAATATCCAATGTGAAAATTGGGAAACAAGGAACAAGTTTTCTTTCGAGACAAACTGAGGTGAAATCATTATAAAGTTCCTGCACACGCGATCGATACATAAATGAAAGCAAATGAAATATGTCAAAATACGAAAGGATAGGGTAGGTTATAGGATATTAAACCTATACTCATTATTCATAGTAGGCTATAAATGGCTTCCGCTTATTAAAAAGTTACAATGTAATATAGCAATGCATTTTTGGAAATGCATTAGAATTTTTTTTTTAAATTGAATATGCATAATGGCACTCACCAGAATGTTAGAAGCAGTTGCGGAGCTAGGGGTATTAATCAGGGGGTCGAGAATGATCTGTAGGGGCGCTTTCGACACTATCTAAGCGGAGCGCCACCACAGGTTGGCGCGGAGCGTACAGAAATTTTTTGAGTAAAGATACTCCCTAGATCGCCGGAAATGACCCTTTCCGGGCCTTGCTAATTTGTAGATAAACGAAAAATAAATAGATGTCATCGCCATTTTGTCAGAAAATTACACCAACAAAACGTGACAAATGTCAATAGGTAGATGAGAGCGCAATTGAAAAGTCAATAATCGCGAATAAGTAAAAAGTGGTAAAAAGCTGAAAAGGGCACAAGCAGTCCATTTGAGTCCGTCAGGGAGGGGGGGGGGCATCCGCCCCCTGACTGTATGGACGCTCCGCCACTGGATACAAACCTTGTGGTAGTAAACATTTAAAACTCCCCGAAATATTTCATTCGACGTGGGTTTCGCTTTGCAAACTCTTTAGCGATGTCCCGTATAACTAATCCGTCCGTTCTTGCTTTATGGATTTGAAGCATTATCATATTATTATACCGTTTTTCACCAATTGTGCTCCGCAAGTATGTCTTTATCCGGCGTTGTACGGAGAAGGATCTCTCTCCGGAGGCTGCGCTCATTGGTGCCAGTAGGTATATGTGTATTAGGCAGAGAACATTCGGAATGGCCAGGCGAATGTCATTGTGGTCAGACAGGAGAGATACTAATATTTTTTTCCATTCGAATAGCTTTGAGTTTGACCCACAGAAATTCATTAATAGTTCTAAATTAGGATTAGATCTCTTACTGAAATATCGCTGACCTAATAAGGTGATCAAGAGTACAACTTTTATATAGAAAAAAGGCACATTTTTAACCTGAGGAAAAGTGGGGGCACGTGCCCCCTGTGCCCCCCCCCCCCGGTTCCGCCGCCCTTGGTTACAACTATAGCCAGTAATTGTCTTTGATACAACTGTAGCTAGTATATGTTTATCGAAAAGGCTGTTTTGGAACTTGGACCGCCGATCGTGACAACAACAGGCAACAAAGTGCTGCAGCTCCATACATATAAAGTCTGTTAATCAACGATAGGCCCCTGATAGTTCTAAATTAGGATTAGATCTTTTACTGAAATATCGCTGACCTAATAAGGTGATCAAGGGTACAATTTTTATGTAGAAAAAGGGCACATTTTTAACCTGTGGAAAAGTGGGGGGGCACGTGCCCCCTGTGCCCCCCGGTTCCGCCGCCCTTGCAAATGATGTTATACTTATAGTTTAGTTTTTGAGACCCAAGGATCAAGAAGCCTTACAGTAGCTTATTTGGGACCCTATCCGTGTTATATCGGATTATGTGCAAGACAACAACATACATTTTTGAATTTGAATTTATTGTCCACAATCGGAAATTCGGCTTACACAGGTCGTAAACGAAAAAAGAAAAGGAAAAAAGAAAAGCAATAGTATATGTATCAATAGACTGCGATACACATACAGTAATACAAACATATAGCAAGTCCTATAAATAAGAAACTTATCTTCTCACTTGTGACTTAAATATATGGATAGAGTTAGCCACAAATGAGTATCTGTAGCGGCCCCTAAGTGTACGTGGTGGGCATAAGCGCAGTCCAGAGCGGTTGTAATTATAGTGCTCACTGAACAAAGGGTGTGTTGGGTCTTGCATGATATGTTTCAATTTGCAGACCCTCTCATGATACAAGTACTCTAACGATGGTAATTGAGCACCGATTACACGCTGAGCAACTTTCCTAGATTGCTCAAGCATCTTCACATCGATTCTTGTACCATTGGCGAAGTAACGAATTATGTTGTACATCAAAACACTTTGAATGAGGGATTTATAGAACAAGGTCATGATTGTTTTATCCACTCTGAGGTTCTTCAGTTTTCTCACAGCCTCTGATTTGCTTTCTTATGTACAATTTTGGCATTACTAGACCAGTCAATTTTATTACTCAGCGTGGTTCTAAGTACTTATATTTATCTACTTGTTCTACTTGCTCCCCATGAACATAGATGGGAGCGTGGGTTACTGGCTTGCGACGGAAATCTATAATCAGCTCCTTAGTTTTTGGACAAATTAAGTTGCAACAAATGCCACTGGACAAACCTTGCAATCGTGGTCGCGTATGAGTCAATCTTATCTGACAGGTAACCAGTAACAGTGGCGGCGGAACCGGGGGGGGGGGGGGCTTGGGGGGGGGGTGAGCCCCCCAATGAAAAAGTTGAGGGGGCAAATGCATGATAAGCCCCCCCAATATTTACCAAGGCTCCGAAACGTGCATCTGCCCATTTTTTAATGCATACTTGTCGATCTGTCCGATGCACACGTATACTATATAGGTGTAATAATTAAATATGATAATTGATTGTCTGTATCATGCCTCATCGAATATTAGTGTTTTAAATAAGAGGGTAATAAGCTAAACGCTACACTCATTAACATTTGCGTTTACACTACGAGTACACGCAAGGCGTGGAACATGGCTTTATGTTTAAACGCAATCAATTATTAAACGAACAAAAACACAATATTAGCATTTCACCTGTACTGTATAGGGTATATGACATGATGACAGTGCTAGGTCATAGAAATTTATTGGCAACTGCATATGGTTTTGGAATTACCCATTTGTTGACATTAAGAAATGCTTTCTGTTTTTTCTTATGACATTTATTTAATTCAGGGGCGTCGGAGCCGGTACGGGCAGGTCCGGCGAACGCCGGACCAATATTCACGACGCCAAAAAAAAAAAAAGTAGGACTAAAAAATGGAAAAAAAATAATCTCGGAGGAACATGTTTCAATAATTTTCAATAATGATGACGGCAAGTAGGCTAAATGTGACTACTCTGGCATGGCAGGGGTCTTGTTTTCAAGCTCGGGAAGTGCCATTTCCTGCAATCTGGGAGGAATATTTTCAAAATTTTCTCCATTACGCTACGCGCCAACCATGGTGGCGCGTAGCGTAGTTTGACCTACCAAACGTCCCCCCGACAATTATGATAGTTGGCCACACTCTGAACCGCCGTACCAATCAAAAATAGCTTCCGACGCCCTTGTAATTATTGCATTTAATTGCAAGTAGTAATTTACTACACTCAAAAACGTCTTTGCGAGTACACGTCGAGTAATAGCTACTCTCTTAAAACACCATCGAATATACAAATTACAATGTTTTTACAGATTTTTACGTGCAATCTGAGAAATTGCAGGCTTGAGACCCATGTTTTAGGGCTAGGTATTCGCAGCATAAAACACTCGGGAAGTGCCGTTTCCGGCCATCTGGGGGGTTTGAAAAACCCAAAATTTTCTTGTACGCTCCGCGACAACTGATGGTGGCGCTCCGCTTAGTTAGTCTCCACATATTAGCCACCCCAATAATTTTCCCGTTCCGCCGCGCCTGACCAGTAATGACAATATCATCCGAATATTTGATGACCCTACAATCACTGGTCATACTCTGACAGTCGCTGGTATACAGGGAAAAGGGCCAGGGGGGGGGGGGGGAGGACACAGCCCCGAGGCGCGCCTACACTTAAAAACATTTCCCCTGGGTAGAAATGTCTACAACAGCTACATAAAATAGTATAACAACGACGCAGAATTATACACGAATATCCTATTTCAGTATGACAACGTCATTTTCTTCTATAATGTCATCGTTAAATATTTAAATAAAGTGTAAACCGCATATGATAACAACATAAGCACATGTAGACCGGCAGCCCAGTGCACTTTGATCAAACGAACGAGGTACCAATATCTGAGTATTGGAACATTTGTGGAAAAACCCAGTATATCCAAAAGTGGATGTCTGCCGTGGTCGCTCTGCTGCATGTGGCCCCTGGGGCCGGTTAAAGGGGGCCCAAAAATGCATCTGATCAAACGAACGAGGTACCACTTGAAACCAATGTCAACTTAATGCATGAATGCCACATAGTACTGAATGGCCCATGCCAGACACATTTTCTGCTGCAAAGGGCCCGCCAGACGCCCAAGAAGGGCCCCTAAAAATATGCATCTGATCAAACGAACGAGGTACCACTTGAAACCAATGTCAACTTAATGCATGAATGCCACAAAGTACTGAATGGCCTATGCCAGACAAATTTTCTGCTGCTAAGGGCCCGCCAGACGCCCCCAAATATGGCCCAAATGCCCATTAGCGTAGCATTGACCCAGATTAAATATGCAAGGTACCACTCAAAACCGGTTTGGAATGTTCGGGTTGATCTTACAGACTATGGAAATCATCATGCCAGACAAATTTTCTGCTACAAAGGGCCCGCCAGACGCCCCAAAAGGGCCCATAAAAATGCATTTGATCAAACGAACGAGGTACCACTTGAAACCAATGTCAACTTAATGCATGAATGTCACAAAGTACTGAATGGCCTATGCCAGACAAATTTTCTACTGCTAAGGGCCCGCCACACACCCCCAAATATGGCCCAAAATGCCCATTATCGTAGCATTGACCCAGATTAAATATGCAAGGTACCACTCAAAACCGGTTTGGAACCACACAAAAACAATATTAAATGCAAAGGTACTTTCCACAGAGTAAAGAACTGCCAGTGCAAGACAAATTTTCTTCTGCATAGGTCCCACCAGATAGAAAGAATAGGTGGCCCAATGTGGCCCTATATATGGGTCTAAAGAATTGGATATATGTGCCTTGTAACATGACATTTCAAGCTCATGATTATATTTAATTCCAGCATAGATTGGAGTTACTGTACACAAGACCAGTGTTTTATCTTATTTAGCTATTCGCTGCTCTAAGCAAAATAAAGATAACACTTTCACCTAAGCCTCTAAATATTTTGGGATTTGCTGGCCTTGGCAAAAATTACAGTTCCCCACATTATAATTCTAACATTCTGAGGAAGAGTCTTGCCTGGCTTGGATCCACAGAACTACGGTTGGAAGAGCAAGAATGGGTGCTACAGCCCTGACTGGTTTGAGGGACCGGCTCTCCCAGATCATCTATTCCAAGAGGGGGAACTGAGCGAAGATTTTCAAAGTAGCCGACGAGACGTGGCTTCCGACTTTGATGCCGATGATTCAAGTACTGAACCATCTTGGAGTGATGACTCCGACAATGAAACATAGATTTGAGCTTCCATTGTCTTTTTAGAATCAAGTTCATGGGAATACTTAATTTTCATAAACTTACTAATGATTCTTTTGAGATCTGTCTGAATGGCAAATGCAGTGTCTTTTTACAATGCACACACTCCAGTGTTTAATCACTGTCAAGAGACATGAATTCTCAGTTCTTATACTTGAACCTAACATGTGTCATGTTTAGAGTAATCACATAGTGATCTTTTGTTACTATCTTTGCCAATTATGATTTTAGTACATTTTAAACTAGCAAGATGACTTTCTTGAAAGGTAAAAGATTCCTTCATAGATGAAAACAAAAACCCTCATCTAGCATTCATATTTCTGAAAAATGGATGCCACATCTATTTGTTGGACTTGTTACAAGCTATTCGAATTGAATTAGTGTAATGATGGAAGTTCTAAAAGACCAAGATGGAGTAATATAGGCCAATTACTCATTTTATATTTTGTATCAAGGAATGGAGTCATACGTGGTGATATCAGTATTTGTTTGTTCAATCTTAGCATTTTAAGTCCTTTAAAGAGTGTACCTAGCATAAAGGTACATATACATTTCTATGCTTCAATTATGTATCTTTTAAAAACCATATTGGACAGTTTCAACCCAAACCTTTATCGTTAAGTACACGTTATAAAGCATTTTCACCATTGTTTGATAATTGTTTCTTTGTCTGAGCTTAAGAAACAAAACAATCTCTTTTGTTCGACTACATGTATGTCTTAAGATGACACTTAAGCGTTCTTTCTCAAGATTTTAAACTTTTTAGATTTACAATGCTAACGTACACACAGTGTTTTAAGATACAAAATGATTCTGGGTTTCTTATTTACAATACATAAACTGATTTTAATCTGCTCCAGTGTTCCAGCGAAACAAAGTAACTGCAAAGTTAAACACTGCTCACGATACAAAGTACTGACTGGATAAAAGGAAAAAGAATGGATAAAAGGAAAAAGAATGGATTTGAGAATGCATTATAACTGTCAGGATCTCCCTCAAAGGGTGGGCACTTTGCAGAGGAACATTTGTATTGTATTGGCATTTCTTTACTCTGTGGAATGCTACAAATGTCATGTCACAAGGCACATATAGTCTGCATCGATATACAATTCATTAGGCCCATATAGGGCCGCATTGGGCCACCTATACTTTCTATCTGGTGGGACCTATGCAGAAGAAAATTTGTCTTGCATTGGCAGTTCTTTACTCTGTGGAAAGTACCTTTGCATTTAATATTGGTTTTGTGTGGTACCAACTATGATTGATCATGGTCCATTTGGGGGCCCTTTTTTAGTGTGTCTGTTAGCCCGTTTGTAGCAGAAAATTTGTCTGGCATGATGATTTCCATAGTCTGTAAGATCAACCCGAACATTCCAAACCGATTTTGAGTGGTACCTGGCATATTTAATCTGGGTCAATGCTACGCTAACGGGCATTTGGGCCATATTTGGGGGCGTCTGGCGGGCCCTTAGCAGCAGAAAATTTGTCTGGCATGGGCCATTCAGTACTTTGTGGCATTCATGCATTAAGTTGACATTGGTTTCAAGTGGTACCTCGTTCGTTTGATCAAATGCATTTTTAGGGGCCCTTTTGGGCGTCTGGCGGGCCCTCTGTAGCAGAAAATTTGTCTGGCATGATGATATCCATAGTCTGTAAGATCAACCCGAACATTCCAAACCGGTTTTGAGTGGTACCTTGCATATTTAATCTGGGTCAATGCTACGCTAATGGGCATTTGGGCCATATTTGGGGGCGTCTGGCGGGCCCTTAGCAGCAGAAAATTTGTCTGGCATAGGCCATTCAGTACTTTGTGGCATTCATGCATTAAGTTGACATTGGTTTCAAGTGGTACCTCGTTCGTTTGATCAGATGCATTTTTTTAGGGGCCCTTCTTGGGCGTCTGGCGGGCCCTTTGCAGCAGAAAATTTGTCTGGCATGGGTCATTCAGTACTATGTGGCAGTCATGCATTAAGTTGACATTGGTTTCAAGTGGTACCTCGTTCGTTTGATCAGATGCATTTTTGGGCCCCCTTTAACCGGCCCCAGGGGCCACATGCAGCAGAGCGACCACGGCAGACATCCACTTTTGGATATACTGGGTTTTTCCACAAATGTTCCAATACTCAGATATTGGTACCTCGTTCGTTTGATCAAAGTGCACTGGGCTGCCGGTCTAATGTGAAGCCTACGTAAACTGCACGTAAACAACAGATGATGACGACGCTATTTAATAAAGACATACATCGACGTAGTAGATCGCTACGACGATAGCTTCTCAAACAACAACTTTTCGTCAATAGATTCGGCATAAATTCATGTGACAACGTAATATCATGCAAGAGAGTATAATGGCGCGCTTCTACTTTTTG